>NC_137787.1:600000-1125000 GCF_963383645.1 Muscardinus avellanarius
CAGCCTCCCCAGTCACTGGGATTACAGGCATGTGCTTTTTTTTTTTTCAGTTCTGAGGATTGAACTGAACCCAGGGGCATTCTACCTCCGAGCTACATCCCCAGCCCTATTTTTTTTTCTTTTTGAAGCATGGTCTCACTAAGTTGTGGTGGATCTCACTAAGTAACTGAGGCTGGCCGTGAACCTATGATCCTTCTGTCTCAGCCTCCCAAATACTGGGATTACAAGTGTGCACCACCACACCCTGCTCCACTAATAGGTTTTTAAAATTGACTCTATTCGTAACAACCCTGAGGTAGATAAAACAGGCATGATAGTGCACGCTTGTAATCCCAGCATATGGGCAGCCGAGACCAGAGGATCGTGGTTTGCAGATAGCCTCAGCTACTTAGTGAGGCCCTGTTTCAAAATAAAGAAAAAAAAAAAAGGCAGGGGTGGGTGGAGCTCGGAGGTCAAATGCCCCTGGGTTCTATCCCCAGACCCACACACAAAAAACTAATTTTTTTTTGGTTCTGAGGGGTTGAACCCAGAGGGGTTGAACCTCTGACCTATGCCTATGCCCCCACTTTTTAAAATTTTGAAACTGAGTCTTGCTAATTGCTGAAGCTGGACTTGAAACTGCAATCCTATCACAGCCTCCCAACTAGAGGGATTACAGCCATGTACCACCATGCAGATCAAGGCAGGTAAGAATTTGTGTGCATGTGCGTGTTACTGGGAATTGAACCCAGAAGTGTTTTTTTTTTTTTTCTTTTTGGTGGTACTGGGGGTGGAACCCAGGGGCTTGCTACCTCCGGGCTATACTCCCAGACCTATTTTATACTTTATTTGGAAACAGGGTCTCATTCATTAAGTTGCTGAGAACCTAAGTAGCTGAGGCTGGCCTTGAACCTGTGCGATCCTCCTGTCTCAGCCTCCCAAGCGCGGGGATTGCAAGCGTGCGCCACCACGCCCGGTTGAACCCCGAAGCGTTTTTAGCTCTGAGTTGCACTCCTAGCCCTATTTTATCTTATATTTTGAAACAGGATCTCAGTAGGTTGCTGAGGTTGTCCTCAAGTACTAGGTTTACGGATGTAGGCCACCACATCCAGCTAGGGCAGGTACATTTTAGGCCCATTTTAGAGATTCAGAACCCAAGGCAGGGGTAAATGAATCTACTTTATATCAATTTCCTCTCTGGGAAAGGGAGTGGTAGGAAGGAACCTAAGTCTAAGAACTGCATGTAAATGCGCACGACGATTTCTGCCGTTCAGGAAGTGCATTGTCAGCAGCCAGCCCAGGAGCAGCAGCCAAGCAGTGACCATGGGCAGCAAAGCACACGCACAGGAGCAGAGGTGAGGCCTGGCCGTGCAAACACCCCACGTGTCATCATAAACCTGCCAGTCCGCTTCTCTGAGCTTCCCTTTCCTGTGCTTTACAATGGGGCTGCGCAACCTGGGCACGTCTTTGCATATTTTAGAAGAACTAAGTAACAGGCACGAAGTGCTTCACAAATACCTTTTGGTGTCCAGGAAGTCACATGACCCACAAGTAAAGGCTACTTTCTCTGAGCCGTCCTGTCTCAAACGTCCTCCTTCATCTACGGCACTGAGAAAATCGGTGACCGGTGATAACTTCTAGGCAAGACCACCTGTAACCTAAGGCCACCTGAGGACCATCAAACGTCTCCACGATGGCCCAGCCAGAAACGCCTCATGGAAACAAAGCCGACCCGAGGGAAAGCACCCTTTAAAGAGCGAGCCCTGGATTTTCAGTCCCCGCATTCTATCTCAACACGGTGTGTTGACGTTGCTTCTTTCGATGACGTCTTGTTCGGGTTCTCACAGCCATCCCCGGCACAAGAACGATCATCAGACTCTGCTGATGGCCGTACATGTCAAAGCTGTCCACCATCCGCACGAGGCGACGCGCCGGGCCGCGTCCTGGCGCCCAATTTCCACGGTTTTCCTTTCGGGGTTCGCCCTGGCTTAGGGGTGTGCTAGACCTCCGCGGAGCGACAGCACCCACCCCCGCCGGGGCCCGGCTCCAGGGGCCGCTCCGGGCAGGCTGACGGCGCAGAAGGCGCACTGCGCGCCGCCTCCCGGCTGACGCCGCCGGCCGGCCCGCCAACGAGCGCCGCGCAAGGCCGGAGCCGGGCGTGGGCTCCGGCGGACCGCGGGCTCGGCCCGCCCGGCCCCAGCCTCCGCCGCCCGTCCGCCCAGCGAGACCCCGGTCGGCCCCGTGGTCCCGGCCGCCGCCCGCCGCCGCCGCCGCCGCGTCCTCACCCAGCCTGCCGGCCCGCGCCGCCGCCAGCCGCGGCCTCCGGCCCCGCGCCGCCGCCGCCCGCTCCCAGCTGCCCGCCCGGCGCTCGCCCCCGCGCCGCGCGCCGCCGCGGACCCGCCCCGCCGCGGACGCGCCGCCGATTGGCCCGCAGGGCGCCGGGGCGGGGCCTCCCCACGTCCGGTTCGCCAACGAGGCGCCCAGTCCTGATTGGCGAGAAGACGGAGGGGGCGGAGCGAGGAGGACGCTGAAGTCGAATGCAAACCTGCGCGGAGCCTAGCCTCGCTCGAGCCTCGGTCTGGGCGGGGCTTCGCACGCTGGGCGGGGCTCTGGCTCTTCCGGAGGACTCAGTCGGGTCCGGCCTTGGCTCGCTGGGTGAGGCATCAACTCTTTGGGAGGACTTGGCCCGTTGGGCAAACTCGGTCCCGGTTGTGGACTCGGCTCACTGGGCTAGGTTGGCCTCCCGTCGGTCTCAGTTCGTCGAGCTCTTCTCTTCTGCACCTTTTGTCCCATCCCCGGCTGCTAACCTTACTACTCCCCACCCAGTGCACCCCTTTTGGGGCTAGTGAGCCGTGGTCAAGGGTACCATGAGCCACGAAAGGTTTACATGGGGTGTGCTGCAGGGAAGACCGACCAGGACGGAGGCCTGCAAAGCTCCACCACCTGTGAAGAGAAACGTGTGACCAGGCCTCGGGCTTTTTATGCCTGACTTGCAGATGCATTACCCTCTCCCTTGAGTTCAAAGCTTTGAACTCCTTTTTCCTCTAGTGGCACTGGAGATTGAACCCAGGGGCATTCTACCTCCGAGCTACACCCCCAGCTGTATTTTGTTTTATTTGTTTTTTTTTTTTGCGTCCTGGTAATGGAACCAGGGGCATTCTACCTCCGAGTGACACCCCCATCCTTATTTTTTTACTTTGAAACAGGGTCTCACTGAGTTGCAAAGGACCTAAGTAGTTTAGGATGGCCGCAAACCATGATCTTCCTGTCTTAGCCTCCGAAATGCTGGAATTACAAGTGTGAGCCATCACGCCACTTTTTATTTTTACTTTTAGTGGTACTATGGATGGAACTCAGGGGCATTCTACCTCTGGGCTACACGCCCAGACCTATTTTATATTTTTATTTGGAAACAGGGTCTCACTAAGTTGCTGAAAGCCTCACTAAGTAGCTAGCTGACTCTGGCTTGAACCCTCGCGATCCTCCGGTCTCAGCCTCCCAAGTACTGGGAGTACAAGCCTATGCCACCGCAACCAGCTCTTCTCATCTTTCAAGACCTCACCTGAAGTACCGCCGTTGCCAGGAGGCTGTTAATCCAGAAGCAACCCATGAATGTTTTCAAGCACTGTCTTCCTACAGTGCTCTGGCCCACTCACTTTCCTAATGAGGGATAAACTTTGGCCTAAAAGGCACCAGTTTCTCTTGAGGGAACCTCTGGAGCACAAAGTCCTGGTGGACACTGGGAAACCCAGCTGAGCCCTGCAGTGTGCCCCCATTACCCAGGAATTTCCTGCTTCTCCGGCCTGTCACTGAGCTTCGCAGGACAAAGCTTACTGCATGCCTGTTGTGCAGGTGTTGACGCTGGGGAAGAAGTCCTACAGGAATGGCCGAGCATTAACTGGAGAGCTGGAGCTTTACCACCCAGGGTTTTCAGGCTGGCTCGGGGCGCACTGGCAGGGGGAGGAGCTGGATGGTCAGTCTGATGGGCTGCACAAGGGCCTGAGGCCTGGGGCGAAGGGTTTAGCCATCCAGACCAGGATTCATCTACCTCCTCCTAGAAACATGGACAATAATACATTTCTTCTTGGATACACTTTAATCTCTATTTTGTGGTAGACTGAACCCAGAAGCTACCTCAGAGCAACACCCCAGCCCTTTTTACTTTAAACAGGGTTTATGTCATAGCATTGCCGTATTGATGAGGCTGGTCTCAAACCTGCAATCCTGCTATCTCAGCCTCCTAACTACTGGGATTAGAGGTATGTGCTACCACACTTGGTTTGTTGCTACATTTTCTAATTGGTGAAGAGGTACCAGTGACCTCCAGGCAGTACTGACTTTGCATGTAAATGACCTTTTCTTGGCTACTACTAGGGATTTTCATCCCTACAAGGGGCATTCTACCTTCATGCTATACCCCCAGCCCTACTTTTTAAATTTTGAAACAGGGTCTGAGTGCAGAGGGCAGATGGGGATGGCTGTGAACCCAGATCCTCCTGTCTCAGGCTCCTAAATGCTGGGATTACAAGCGTGTACCACCACACCCAGCTTATCCTTTACTTTGAAAAGGGTCTAAGTTGCAGAGGGCCTAAGTAGCTGAGTCTGGCCCCAAACCTGTAATCCTCTTGTCTCTGCCTCCCAAGTACTGGGATTACAAGCTTGCATCACCACGCCCGGTGTAAATGACTCTTGTTCCGTCTTTCCCCTTTTTGGGGGGGCAGAGATATGAAGCCGCGTAGTACTGATGCTACTGATTTAAACAGAGATGCTTTGGGGCTTTGACTGTTTGCCACAAGATCACCCACTTTTCCCTTCTAGAGAAAGTAATAAGAACTACTCATTTCATATCTAAACAATAGTGCTTTATTCAAAAAAGGTTAGTTTAAATGGATACAAAATTATAGTGTATTAAGTGTTTTCAAAATACATACTTCTATCGGTAGCGGTTATCTCCTCGTAAATGCAATTATCTATTAGCCAAAGTGTGTTTAGATCTAGATAGCAAAAGAAAAAGGGATTCAGAAGCGTGACTATGCAGGCTCCCAGCCATCGACGGCACCTGGCTCAGAGCAGCACTCTGACTCAAACCTAACAGGAATTACACTGGCTGCCTGGAAACAGTTCTTGCAACAGTTCTTGGTTTGATGCAAAGTCAGAAAATGTCAATAGCACCCAGATAATTGACTCTGCATGAATGTATCCTAGAGTCATGAACATTTTTCTTGGCAGAAGCTTCACGTCGTGAGCCAGGACACGGCTTGGGATCACTCACAGGCTGCGAAGGTGAGGAGCAAGAGGCAGGAACACGAGGCTGCGTTCTGCGCTAGGCCTCCACAACCAATGCTTTTTGACCCTCTCATCTTTTTTCCTGGTTAAAAAAGCAAGCCACAAAACACGCCCAATACCCCTGCCGCGTCTCGAATCAGGCAAACCAAGCAAGCGTTTCTCCAGCTCATCTTTTCATACTGCGGAAAGTGGACGCACTCAGCCAGTGGCAGCCCCTCCGCCACCGTTTTCTCTTCCCACGGAACAAGCTCTCCAACACTAGGAGAGGTGAAGAGCAGTGCCTCCAGGGAAGGCCAGCGCAGAAAACTGCAGGGACCCAGGTGTGGCTTCAACTGTGCACACTTGTCCAGCAACCTGCAGTCCAGACTTGAAATGTCTCCATTCTAATACGACACGGGAAGTGTGCATCGTACCAACTGAGGACACGGCAATGGCTGAGAGAGAGCACGAGTCTGCGCACAGAAAATGACCTGAGCGCACCACAGCTGGGCGAGCTTCACACCTGCAGCTACGGAGTATAAAGTGCAGTATAAAATGTTAAAAAACGGTTTCTTGTAAAAATTACTTAATAAAAAATAGCCTACTGTCACTGTGTGAAGAATCTTACTGCAATATGAAGCTGGAGCTCACTGCGGCTGCTTCTGCCCAGAGCAGCAGGACCAGACCCTCGAGAACACTACACAAAGCACAGGTGAGCGCTCTGCAGAGGTTTTAGAAACGGCTGAGCCTCAGAATCCACAGGTTCTTCTTCCTTCTTTAGCCACCTGCCCACTGCCTGTCATAAGGCCTCTTAAAACTCACCTTAAAAGCCTGTCTTTAAAAGGTATTTAAATACGAACATGTATCTCATCAGATCATTCTGCTCTGTCCTATTTGGCTGAGATAAACGTGCAGGTGAATTAACAGTATTGAACTACAGCAGCAAAACTTGTTTTAGGTGCTGGTACAAACAGTATCAAGGAGGTAAAGTCTCCACATGGTGCGACGTGGTAAAAACAAATGATCTGATGTCAAGGCTGTACAGCTTTCTGCCTCAGTACATGTCCACCCCACAGGAACATTCTGAATGTTCAAAATAAGAGTGCTCATCAATGACGGTCAGGCCAACTAAATCAAAGCAATTCAGTATTAACACTCTGACTTAATTCTCGGCAGTCACTTTGAACATTAGTGGTTAGTTGAAGAGGAAGAAAATGAACATGAGAATGTGTCTCACAAAATAAGAAGTGTGACACACAATAAAATACAAAGGTTAGACGTACATCACACAAAACCACATAGAAAGTTATAAAAGTTAAATTCTCAGGCACAGGTGCTGTAACTGGAGGATCGCATGAAAACTTGCAGCTGGAACACTCATCCGGAACGTGGCTGTCTTTTTACTCCAGAGTGTTTCCTGGAAAAACAAGACACACTTAAGTGGGCGTGAGGCGGTGTTTGCTGCTTTGCTCCTTAACAATATCACTTCTCTGCATAAATAAGGGCACAAATTGAGCAAAAGGCTAGGTTTATATGAAGACTTTTGAAAGTAAAAGCAATGTAAACCCAAAAAGTATGCAGAAATAATAATCATGCATCTAAAGTAAAGCTTTCATAATTTTTTAGAGTTTGTTGGGGAGCAGGTACTGGGGATTAAACTCAGGGGCATTTTACATCTGAGCTACACCCCAAGCCCTACTTATTTTCAAACCACGTCTCACTAAGTTGCTGAGCTGCCCTCAAAGTTTCAATCCTTCTGTCTCAGCCTTCGAAGTATGAAGATTACAGGTATATGCCATTGCACCTGGCTTTCATAATTTTGTGAAGTTTTAAAAAGCAAGATCAGAGAAAAATGAGCAAGAACCTATCTTTCCTCCTGCTCAAATAAGCCCACCCCTAGGAGCCCTGCTTCTCTCCACTGAACCAGCTTCTGGAGTCAGGAGGCCCTGTCCCTAGTCATGTAACCTAGACAGGACTGATCTTATGGTAAAGTGTAAGCTGAGCACACACCTTCAGGACTCTTCTAAGGTTCCCAGCCATGTCTGTGCAAGTGAAATGACCAACTCAGAGCCAGGTATGTGTAAAACGGCTGTTCCCTTTAAAGCAACTTACCAAACTCTGTATTTTGTGTCTTTCAAGGTATATGTGCTCAACAAAAACTTTCCCTGGACGCTGCAGGAAGGCAAGGGCTCTGCTTTGGTGACGGATGCCCCAACATGTCCTCCAGGCCCTTCCTTGGCCGCTTGTCCCTCTGTGGTGGAGGCCTCTGTCTCACCCACCCTGCTGTGCGTGTCAGCTGAGGCTCAAGTCACCTCCCCACTGTCATGATCTTTCTTCTGTGCCTCCAGAGTAAGGTCCCTGAGCTCCCCAGCTTCTGGATTTCACCCAAGATAGCTGCCACCTGGGACTCTCTCTCTTTTTTTTTTGGTGGTAGTGGGGTTGGAATCCAGGGGCTTTCTACCTCTGAGCTATACTCGCAGACCTATTTTATACTTTATTCGGAAACAGGTCTCACTAAGTTGCTGAGAGCCTCCCTAAGTAGCTGAGACTGGCTTCGAACCTGTGCGATCCTCCGGTCTCAGCCTCCTATGCTGGGATTACAAGCGTGCCCACCGCGCCCGGCTTGGGACTCTCTTAAGAACGCTGCCCATTCTTGCACGCTGCCAGCTGCCTCCCTGTGGACCCTCTCGCTCCTTTCCTCTGGAAGGTGATGGGAACCGCCAGCTGGACACCTCTGACTGCCTGCCCATTCAGAAAACATACGGAGTGGATGCTCCCCTTTCTACCCTGAGTGCCTGAGGTCTGCAGAGTCCTGTCAGACAGGAAGTTGGGCTTATATGACCTGTTCACTGAGCCAAAATGCCATTTATGAAGACTTCTGAAAGTAAAAGCAATGCAAAATGAAAAAGCATACAGAACTAACAATTATGCGTAGAGTAAATCCTTCATAATTTCTTAAGTTTTTGTATGGACTGGGGACTGAATCTAGGGGGATTCTACATATACACCTCCAGCCCTTTTTTAAAATTCTGAAACAGGGTCTTGCTAAGTTGCTGAGGCTGGTTTTGAATCTGTGGTCTTCCTATGTCAGTTTCCCAAATACTGGGATTACAGCATGTCACCAAACCTGGCTTTAATAGTAATTCTTGCCAGGTGTGGTGGTGCATGCTTGTAATCCCAGTACTTGGGAGGCTGAGACAGGAGGATCGCAGGTTTGAGGACAGCCTCAGCTACTTAGTGAGGCCTTCTGCAGCTTAGTGAGACCCTGTTTCAAAAAAAGAATAAAAAATAGGGCTGGGGGTGTAGCTCAGAGGTAGAATACCGCTGGGTTCCATCCCCAGTACTGCCAAAACAAAACAAAACAAAACAAAAAAGCCTCTTCAACAGATGTTTTTAGCATAAACAAAAATTTTTTTTTTTTTTTTTTTTTTTTTTGGTGGTGGTACTGGGGATGGAAACCAGGGGCTTTCTACCTCCAGGCTACACTCCCAGACCTATTTTATGTTTTATTTGGAAACAGGGTCTCACTAAGTTGCTGAGAGCCTCATTAAGTAGCTGAGGCTGGCTTTGAACCTGCGCGATCCTCCTGTCTCAGCCTCCCAAGTACTGGGATTACAAGCGTGCGCCACCACACCCGGCTAAACAAATTTTTAATTGCATGACTAATCAAAGTTCCTTGTGAGCTGCACTCATAAGCTTAGAAAACGTGAGCCATCTTTGCTGGACAGCAGGTAGCAGTGGAGGAATGGCTTCGCCCTTCTCCGTGCGTGGCCAGTGGCAGGCCAAGACCT
This sequence comes from Muscardinus avellanarius, assembly GCF_963383645.1. NCBI lineage: Eukaryota > Metazoa > Chordata > Mammalia > Rodentia > Gliridae > Muscardinus > Muscardinus avellanarius. The sequence goes on from NC_137787.1 coordinate 609,036, forward strand.
GCTAAGCCTGGAGAGGCAGCCGCTGTGTCCAAGCTGAGCCCGTCAGGAGGCCTCGGGAACAGCGCCGGGCTCTGAGCACACTACCTCACACGTGGTGCCCGAGAGCACACTACCTCTCGCGCGGTGCCCGAGGGCTGCAAGCTGAGCCCGTCAGGAGGCCTCGGGAACAGCGCCGGGCTCTGAGCACATTACCTCACACATGGTGCCCGAGGGCTGCGCCGTCGCCATCCCCGCCCTGCATCTGCATCTGCATCTGCGCCTGCATCCTCGCAATCATCTCCTGCATGCGCCGGAGCTGCAACAGTCCATGCAGAGGCGTTACTGGTGTGTACACTTCCTAGTCCTGGGGCATTTATGGGTGGCCTATTAAATTTCTAAATTTTAATTTTAAGATTAACTTCTATGCCTTCCCAAAATGAGACATGTTAAAATAGAAGGAATTCAGGAGGATTGCACAGGTTCAAAGTTGGTCTCAGCTACTTAGTGAGGCTCTCAGCAACTTAGTGAGACCCTGTTTCCAAAAAAAATAAATAAAATAAAATGGGTCTGGGAGTATAGCCTGGAGGTAGAAAGCCCCTGGGTTCCATCCCCAGCACCACCAAAATAAATAAATAAACAAAGTAAAATAGAAGGAAGTCTTACAAATTAATAAAAGGATCGGCTGGGTATACTGGCATACACTTGTAATCTCAATACTTAGAAGGCTTAAACAGGAAGAGCGAAGATTCGAGGACACCCTCAGCAAGTAGTGAGACTCTCATCAACCTAGTGAGACCCTATTTCAAAACAAAAATATAACCTCTTTTATTGTCCCTGAAAGGACTTTAAAAGAATATCTATTTGGGGAGAATAGGAAAGGATGTTATCTATTCAATTTTATCTATATAAATGTTACAATTAAATAAATACATGGATGATCAACACACATATCTTGAAAAATTAAAATGAGCCGGGCTTGGTGGCACATGCTTGGAGGACTGCAGACAGCCTCAGCTACTTAGTGAGGTCCATCCTGTTTCGAAAATAAAAATACTAGCTGGGCGTGGTGGCGCACGCATGTAATCCCTGCGCTTGGGAGGTGGAGAGAGGAGGATTGCTCAGGTTTGAAGCCAGCTGTGCTGGCTTAAAAGACCCTGTTTCAAAAAAAAAAAAAAAAAAAAAAATATATATATATATATATATAATAGGTCTGGGAGTGTAGCCCGGAGGTAGAAGGAACCCCAGCACCACCAAAAATAAATAAATAAATAAATAAGTAAGTAAATAAATAAGACTTTAGCATATAAAAGTTAAGGGCTGGGTGAGTCTTCTGCAGGGCAGTGAGGTTAGAGCTATAGAAACAGTGTAACAGTGTTTACCCATCTTTTTTTTTTTTTTTTTTTTTTGCGGGTCTGGGGATAGAACCCATGGGCATTTGACTCGGAGATACACCCCCTGCCCTATTTTTTTTAATTCTTTATTTTGAAACAGGGTCTCACTAAGCTGTGGAGGGCCTCAGTAAGCAGTAGCTGAGGCTGTCTGCAAACCGCGAACCTCCAGTCTCAGCCTCCCGAATGCGGGGATTACAAGTGTGCACTTCCACACTCAGCTGGGTTTACACATCTTTACCCTCACCATTACAGGCTATGTGTGTTCAGAAAGGCCTTAATCTGTGCGTGCGTGTGTGTGTGTGTGAATGCTGGGACTGGACCCAGGGTATTCTAAGTCCACGTGCCACCACAGCCCCTTGGGCCAGCCCGTTGTAACCACACTACTTCTGAACCACACGCGCCCCCCTCTGGCAGGGTATTTGGCGCCCACTGCTCTCTAGTGTTTATGTACCCGTCAGACAAGTTTCTTTCCATTCGTCTACACTTCATAGATTCCCATGTTTCCCATGCTTATGCCCCTTTTGTGGCACTGGGAATTGAAACTAGAGGCATTCTGCCTCTGTGCTATACCCCGGCCTTTCGTTTCGGTTCTAAAATCGGGCTCTCTAGGTTGTTGAAAGTCTGTATTGCTGCAGCTGGTCTTGAACCTGAGATTGTTCTGTCTCAGCCTTCCAAGTACTGGGAGTATAGGCACGTGCCACAATGCCCGCCCACGCTTATTATTTAAAGCAAGCTAACCACAAACAATATTTTTAGTTTTAGTTTATGTTTTTGCGGTATTGGGGATGAAACCCAAGGTCATTCTACCTCCGAGTTACATTCCCAGCCCTATTTTTTAGTCTTTTATTTTTTGAAACAGGGTCTTACTGAATTGCTAAGGGCCTTGCGAAGCAGCTGAGGCTACCTGGGAACCAAAATCCTCTGGCCTCTGCCTCCCAAGTGTTGGGATTATGAGTATGTGCCACCACGCCCAGCCCCCAGTCCTATTTTTTAGAATTTTTATTTTTATTTATTCATTGGTGGTACTAGGGTTCCTGGAAACCCTCTACCTCCAGGCTATACTTCCAGACCTATTTTTATATTTTTTATTTGGATCTCTTTAAGGGTCTCTCTTAAGCCAGCAAAGCTGGCTTCGAACCTGCGTGATCCTCCTGTCTCCGCCTCCCAAGCGCGGGGATTACAAGCATGTGCCACCACTCCCGGCTAGTCTTTTTATTTTTTTAAAACAGGGTCTCACTAAGTAGCTGAGGCTGTCCGCGAACTGTGATCCCCCAGTCTCTGCCTCCCGAATGCTGGGATTACAAGCGTGCAACACCACGCCTGGCCTACAAACAATATTTTTAGATATAAACCAAACAACTGTAGTTGTAAGTATAGCTTCTGCTTACCTCAGCCTCCTTCTCTAGTAAGATCTGATCTTTATTCATGTCCTCATTCTCCACTTTCCTAAAAGTAGAAGTTATAATATTTTAACAAGAATGGTGAGTTACTTTTTATTATAGATAACCAAGAAAAACTTAAATTCTGAGAATCATCTACTAAAAACACATACATGTATTACTTTTCTAATTAAATACACTATGAGTTGGGCTGACACTTGGGTCAAAACGGTAACCTCATGAAGAAAAGCTCTGCTGAGGTAAGACGCTGACTGCGGACGAAGCAGCTGCATGAAAGCGCAGCACCCGAGGGCTGGACGAGCCAGTCCACAGGATGGGGAGAGCGCCCAGCGCACTGATCACCTGCGCTTCAGGGGCCAGGGAGCCAAGCAACAGTGAACGGCTGCCTCTGCCTGCCTTTAAACCTTTCCTCAAAAGCCTAGCTCCCAATGGAACAACTCCACAGTATAGACTTTTCAGTGTACACTTCATGCCTATGCAGAAATGCATCAAGCTATTAAAACGCAAATATGTATTGATAGTATTATCTAAATGTAAACGATTATTTTGTGGGGATGGAACCCAATGCTAGGCAAGTACTTTAACATAGAGCTACACCGGCCAGCTATTTATCTATTTTTTGTGGTACTAGGAATTGGACCCAGGGGCATTCTACCTCTAAGCTACACCCACAGCCCTATTTTTAATTCTTTATTTGGAAACAGGGTCTCACTAAGCTGCAGAGGGCCTCACTAAGTAGCCGAGGCTGGCTGCAAACCTGTGATCCTCCCGTCTCAGTCTCTCTTTTGGAGATGACAGGGTCTCACTCAATTTCCAGGCTGAATTTAGAGGTATCTATCATGAAACATGATGCGATGTGAATTTAACGTGTGTGTGTTTGTGTTATGAAGGGTGGCACTCAGGACACGAGCACTGAGCTATACCTTCCACCCTTTTTCATTGTGGGATAGGATATAAATTGTTTAGAAGCCGGGCGTGGTGAGCACACTTGTAATCCCCGCGCTTGGGAGGCTGAGACAGGAGGATCACACGGGTTTGAAGCCAGCCTCAGCTACTTAGTGAGGCTCTCAGCAACTTAGTGAGACCCTGTTTCCAAATAAAGTATAAAATAGGTCTGGGAGTGTAGCCCAGAGGTAGAAAAGCCCCTGGATTCTACCCCCAGTACCACCAAAAAAAAAAAAAAAAAAGTTGTTTAGGCTGGCGGCAAATTCTCAAATTTATGATACTCCTGCCTCAGCCTCTCCAGGCGCTGAGATTACAGTGTTGTGACCAGCTATTCCTGTTTTATTTTAAGGCTAGTAAAGCACAATTTGATTAAACTAGCAGCAAGTCTGTTTGTAACAGGTTTTGAGCAGAAAGCCCATTGCCGAGCAGGACACAGAGGAGAGGACATGCACTCTAGCGAGGGGACATCCGACAACCTGCCGCCTCTCTTGAGCCTCTCAGAACGGAAGTTTTCATAGTGCAGGTCCTGGGTCACCTCCTGGAGATCCTGCATGTGGGTGCTGAAAGAGAAAGAGAAGCAACATGGCTGCATGCACACCAGTCTCATGGGAGAAAGCAGCTGTTCACGGAACACAAAGCAACCCTTCTAGTCATGTGGTACACTGTACAGGATGCTGCTGGGACTTCACGGCACAGGAGTGGGCCTGTGGAAGCGCAGCTCTCCTGGACGCTACAGCGAACCCAGCAGGGCGGCCGACTCCCTGCCAGGCACTGCCAATCCCTCTGGGAGGCCACGGCAACTGAAGTAGGCAGTATGCACAGAGATTTCAGTAAAGTTTTAGGCAAACATTTTCTAAACAGACTATACTAGTCTAAAAGATCTTAGAGACACTTACATCAGAAATACTTAATTAGCTTAAGCTATGAACAAGACCACAAATGAAACACTGAAATACTAAATTTAAGCTTCCTGAATATTCAGGTCTGAGTTTTTCTTTGCCCAGTTTTCCTTCCTTCCATCCTTTCTTGTATTAGAAATGGAACCAAGAGGGGATTCGACTACTGAGAGATATATGCCCAGTCCTTTTTATTTATTTATTTATTTATTTTATTTTTTTGCGGGTCTGGGGATGGAACCCAGGGGCATTTGACCTCTGAGCTACGCCCCCTGCCCTATTTTTTATTCTTTATTTTGAAACCGGGTCTCACTGAGTTGCAGAGGGACTCACTAAGTAGCTGAGGCTGTCCGCGAACTGCGATCCTCCAGGTCTCAGCCTCCCGAATGCTGGGATGACAAGCGTGCGCCACCACGCCCGGCTTTTATTTTTTGAGACAGGATTTCACTCAGTTATCCTGGCTTTTGCCTCAACGTCCCTAAGTGCTGCAATTGCAGGCCTCTCAATAAAGAACAAACAATACGTTCCTGTTTACTCAGGCAAGATCCTGGAAGCAGAATGAGTGCTGGCAAAGGGGGGCTTGCTCTCGTCCTTCTGAGAACAGAGTGGGCTCTAGAGCAGGAGTTCCCACTGGCTCTGCGCCACAGCACCTCCCTCTCGTGCTGGGGCGGCGACAGCCAAGGGCTCAGCTGAGGCACCGCAACACCTCACAAGAACAATGTTGGAGGCAGCTTGAATGGTAACATCCTACTGCTAAACTAAGACATAGGTGACATACAGAGCGATTCCCAGCTGATCAAAATCTCTCTAAACACTTCTAAACAAAGAGGTAAGCTGGGTGTGGTGGCACATGCTTGTAATCCAAGCATTTGGGAGGCTGAGACTGGAGGATCGTGATTTGCGGACAGCCTCAGCTACTTGGTGAGGCTCTCCGCAACTTAGTGAGATCCTGTTTCAAAAATAAAGAATAAAAAATAGAACAGAAGGTGTAGCTCGGAGGTCGAATGCCCCTGGGTTCATCCCCAGACCCGCAAAAATGAATGAATGAATGAATAAATAAATAAAAAATGGCCAGGCGTAGTGGCGTAACCTTGTAACCCCAGCATTCGGAAGGCTGAGACAGGAGGATTGTGGTTTGCGGACAGCCTCAGCTACTACTTAGTGAGGCACTATGCAACTTAGTGAGACCCTGTTTCAAAATAAAGAATAAAAAAGAGGGCAGGGGTGTAGCTTGGAGGTCGAGTGCCCCTGGATTTCATCCCCAGACCCGCAAAATAAATAAATAAATAAATAAACAAATAAATATTAAAAAATAAAGAGGTAGCCGGGCGTGGTGGTATATGCTTGTTAATCCCAGTACTTGGGTGGCTGAGACAGGAGGATGGCAGTTTCGAAGCCAGCCTCAGCAGCTTAGTGAGGCTCTCAGCAACCTAGCAGACCCTCCAAATAAAAAAATAAAATAGGGCTGGGGGTGTAGCTTGGAGGTAGAATGCCCCTGGTTCAATTCCCAACACACACGCACGCACGCACGCATGCACGCACACATATTAGATGAACTAGGAGAGAGGAGTGTGAAGGCTCAAATAAAGAAATGATGCAGAAGCTGGGCATGGTGGTACAGATCTGTAATCCCAGTACTTGGGAGACCAAGACAGGAAGACTGCAGGTTGGAGGAAAGACTCAGTAACAGCAAAACCCTGTTTCAAAAAGTTAAGAAGCCAGGCATGGTGGTACATGCTTCTAATCCTAGGACCTGGGAGGCTGAGAAAGGAGGATCACAGGTTCAAAGACAGCCTCAGCAAGTAGTGAGACTCTCATCAACCTAGTGAGACTTTATTTCAAAATAAGTTGGCTATGGCGGCTCACACTTGTAATCCCAGTACTTGGGAGGCTGAGACAGGTGAATTGCAGGTTCACAGCCAGTCTCAGCTACTTAGTGAGGCCCTTTGCAACTTAGACCCTGTTTCAAAATAAAACAATCCCCAGTACAATCAGTCAATCAATGGGGCTGGAGTATAGCTCGGAAGAATACCCTTAATTTCAATCCCTGGTGCCAAAATAATTAAAAGTAAAAATGAAGAAATGATACGAAGATGAAATGCTAATTACCAATTTCATCAGTACAGGATATACCACATTATGTCCCATAATACATAGAATTTCATGTTAACAAAACCCTAAACCTAACCCTTTTTTTGGGTATGCGTGTGTGTGGTACTAGGAATTGAACCCAAGGACATTCTACCTTTAAGCTATATCACCAGCCCTATTTTTAATTCTTTACTTGGAAACAAGGTCTCACTAAGTAGCTGAGGCTGGCAGAGAACTTAGGGTTCTCCTGTCTCAGCCTCCCAAGTCCTGAGATTACAAGTGCTTGCCACCACACCTGGCTCCCTTTGCTTCTTTATTCCAGAGTAACAACAATATATACATGTTACTCTGAAATTCATTTTAAGGAAGAAGTATATATTCTTGTAGTCAAGTCTGCCATACTTGCTAGAAGGCTGGTACTAAGGAACAGGCCACAGAACGGGAGGCCAGCTGAGCAGCAGTCAGAGCTCCAAGTAAGCACCTCAGTACCAGCCGCAGGAGTGCTGAGGCCTGCTGTGACTGCCGTGAAGCTGCTAACCCAGATGCCGGAGGCCACACTACACCCACACTGCAAGGCGCGCCTCTCCACGCCAAGTCCTGCCAAAGGCACACACCCAGTATCTTACATGAGCATTGTTCTCAGTTTCAAGAAATCGTTGTGCTCTGGATTCTCCACTTCCACAACGCCCCACGGGTAGAGGCGACCTCTGACCTTCTTGCCTTTGGCTTCTATCAGCTGGTTGGATCCAACCACAGAGAATGGGATACTGGCCTAGAAGGAGACACAGGACAGCCAGGTTCTACACAAGTAACCATAACACTCACTGTGTACACAATAGCATTAGCACAGGTTGAACTTTTCGCGATTGACTACAAAGTTTAACTGAGATCTGAGGACATACACATTTACCTGGTGAAGTATCAAAATATTTAACATGGGACAAACAGAAAACAAATTAAGCCTACAAGAACATTTCCATGAGGAAAGTGAGGGCTATATCTAAAATATTTAAACAAAAATACTATTGTAATTGGATCTACCCAGATTCTCCAAGGCGGAGCTTGCTACACCTCCAGTCCTATTTGTATTTTTGTGGCGGTACTGGGGATGGAACCCAAGGGCATTGAACTTCTGAGCTACACCGCCAGCCCTATTTTTTAGTCTTTTTATTTTTGAGACAAGGTTGCACCGAGTTGTGAAGGGCCTCGCTAAGTAACTGAGGCTGTCTGCAAACCGTGATCCTCAGGTCTCAGCCTACCAAATGCTGGGATTACAAGTGTGCGCCACCACACCCAGCTCCCAACCCTATTTTTTATTCTTTATTTTGAAACAGCCTCTCACTAAGTTGCAAAGGGCCTCACTAAGGAGCTGAGGCTGTCTATGAGCCACGATCCTCCTGTCTCGGCCTCCCGAGTGCTGGGGTACACATGTGTTTCGCCATGCCCGGCTTCAAACCTTTCCTTTTTAATGCACAAAGAGAAAGGACAGAACTTGCTCGCGCTGTGCCCTGCGGTTGGTTCTTACCTTGAGGAGTCTGGTCTGCTCTTTAAAATCTTCATCTTCATCTGACTCTGCATCAGGTAAGTGATAGATTTTGATACTGTGTTCTTCAATTTCATCCAGAATCTGAAAAAAATAATAAAACCTGGATAAACGTCAGCAAATTGCATATTATTTCAGCCAAGTCCAACTCACCATATCAGGTATATATATCAGAATTATACAGGGTCGCCGGGCGTGGTGGCGCACGCTTGTAATCCCCGCGCTTGGGAGGCGGAGACAGGAGGATCGCGCAGGTTCGAAGCCAGCCGCGCCCGCTGGCTTAGGAGACCCTGTTTCTAAATAAAAATATAAAAATAGGTCTGGGAGTGTAGCCCAGAGGTAGAAGGGCTTCCAGGAACCCCAGTACCACCAAAAAAAAAAAAAAAAGAATTATACAGGGTCAGCCTTGTGTGGTGAGCCTTGTGTAGTGTCATACACCTGGAATTCCCAGTACTTGGGAAGTCGAGAAAAGAACACTACAGGCTGAGTCCGGCTGTAGCAACTTTAGAGAGGCTCTCAGTAACTTAGTAAGAGCCTGTTTCAAAATAAAAACTCAGCTCTGCTGGTGGCACACACTTGTAATCCCAGCATTTGGGAAGCTGAGACAGGAGGATCACGGATCCCAGATAGCTTCAGCTACTTAGTGAGGTCCTTTGCAACTCAGTGAGACTCTGTTTCCAAATAAAGAATAAAAGAGCCAGGTGTGGTGGTGCACGCTTGTAATATCCGTGCTTGGGAGGCGGAGACAGGAGGATTGCACAGGTTCAAAGCCAGCCGTGCTGGCTTAAGAGACCCTGTTTCCAAATAAAAAAATATAAAATAGGTCTGGGAGCATAGCCCGGATGTAGAAGTGCTTCTAGGAACCCCAGTACCACAAAAAAAAAAAAAAAAAAAAAAAAAAAAAGATTAAAAAAGAGGGCTGGGTTATAGCTCGGAGGTAGAATGCCAGTGGATTCCATCCCCAGTACCGCAAACAAAACAAAACAAACAAACAAATAAACTCTGCCATAGTAGAAGTAATCAAGAAACACATGAAAATACAAAGTATGAGAAATCATTTGCAACATGTCAGTGTCTATAAATTTAAAGACTATCTGTAAGTGAATTTAAAAAAAGCATTAAGATGACACCAATGGGCACTGCATACGAGGACACTCACCAGCATTCAAAGAATTGCAAATTCAAACAAGATCCAACTGAGATGGGAAAGACTTACTAAACCTTGTAATCTAGCCAGCAAAGCTTTGGGGCTGGAGAGCAGAGTATGTGGGAGAGTAAAATGTTAAGAATCATCTGATTTATACAATTGTGAGTAGATGTGTACCAATGTTCATTATATCAACTATTCAACAAACATTACTGAGCCCCTAGTATGTACCAGGTATTGATCATAACTCTTCAAATACATAGCAGAACAAAGCAAAGAATTCTGACCTCAGGCACCAGGTGTTAAGGGGGAGGAGCCGAGAGACAGTGAAAAATGACTGCATACTGTGTTGGAATGTGCCTGCCACAAGACTAGGGAGGAGACATGAAATCGTGCAGTCAGGGTCAGTGATTAAGAGAGCTGACATCAAGCTGGGCGTGGTGGCATACACTTGTAATTCCAGCATTCTGGAGGCTGAGACGGGAGGATCCCTGTTTGAAGACAGCCTCAGCTACTTAGTGAGGCCCTTTACAACTCAATGAGACCCTGTTTCAAAATAAAGAATAAAAAATAGGACAGGGAGTGTAGCTTGGAGGTTGAATGCCCCTGGGTTCCACCCCCAGACCTGCAAAAAAAAAAAAAAAAAAAAAAAAAAAAAAAAGATGCAGGTATCTGGGGGAAGAATTTTCCAAGCAGAAGACATCACTAGCAAAAATGTATTAAGGTGGCTGGGCGTGGCGGCGGTGCACACTTGTAATCCCTGCAATTGGGAGGTGGAGACAGGAGGACCACGCAAGTTCATAGCCAGCTTTGCTGGCTTAGGAGACCCTATTTCCATATGAAAATATAAAAAATAGGTCTGGGGCTATAGCCCGGAGGTAGAAAGGTTTCCAGGAACCCCAGTACCACCAAACAAACAAACAAACAAGTATTAAGGTGGGGAAAATATTTGGTTTGAGTAATATCAAGGAGTAGGAAATTTGGTCAAGGGCCAAAGGGGGCCAGAACAAGTAAAAACTTAGCTGAATACCCATCAATAGAAAGCTGGAAAAGCATTCCCAGCACACATCATGCAGTGAGATGCAGTGCATCCGGCAAGAATTATGGCAGATTGTATATGATGAAGTGTGTGTGGGGGTACTGGGGGTGGAACCCAGGGGCTTTCTACCTCCAGGCTATACTCGCAGGCCTATTTTTATACTTTATTTGCAAACAGGGTCTTGAGCCAGGCGTGGTGGCGAACGCTTATAATCCCAGCATTTGGGAGGCTGAGACTGGAGGACCATGGTTCATGGACAGCCTCAGCTACTTAGTGAGGCCCTTCACAACTCAGTGAGACCTGGTTTCAAAATAAAGAATAAAAAATTGGGCAGGGGGTTTAGCTCAGAGGTCAAATGCCTCTGGGTTCCATCCCCAGACCCGAAAAAAAAAAAAAGAAAAAGAAAACAGGGTCTCACTAAGTTGCTGAGAGCCTAAGTAGCTGAGGCTGGCTTTGAACCTGTGCAATCCTCCTGTCTCAGCCTCCCAAGTACTGGGATTACAAGCGTACACCACCACTCCCAGTTTATGATGAAGTTTAAATATATATACACACACAAACATGCATGTGTGTGTATGTATGTACATACCTATTTTCTGTAGTGCTAGGGATGAAAGACAGGGGCATTCTACCTCTGAGCTATACCCCCAGCCTATTTTTTTATTCTTTATTTGAAACAGGGTCTCATTGAGTTGCAAAGGGCCTCACTAAATTGCTGAGGCTGTCCACAAACTGCGAATCTTTTGTCTCAACCTCCCAAACGCTGGGATTACAAGCATGTGTCACCATGCCCGGCTTATTCTTTATTTTAAAACAGGGTCTCACTGAATTGCAAAGGGCCTCACTAAGTAGTTGAGGCTGCCACGAACTGTGATCCTCCTTGTCTCAGCCCCCCAAATTGTGGGATTACAAGTGCGTTGTACCACACCTGCCTAAATTTAAATATATTTTTAAAGTGAAAAATTGAATGGCAGAGTAGTATTACAATATGACCCCATCCTATAAAATGAAAATATACAAAGTCTATGTACTGGAAGGATACATACTTAACTCTTAACAGTTGTTTCTGTGGATAATTAAAAACTTTTGAAATTAGCATATATTAATAGTATGGATCTTAAGAAGCCTACAGTAAAAAAAAGGAAGTTTTTTTGTGTGTGGGTCTGGGGATGGAACCCAGGGGGGCATTCGACCTCCAAGAAGCTACACCCCATCTTATTTTTTATTCTTTATTTTGAAGCAGGCTCTTACTAAGTTGTAGAGGGCCTCACTAAGTAGCTGAGGCTGTCTGCAAACTATGATCCTCTGGTCTCAGCCTGCTGAATGCTAGGATGACAAGCGTGAGGCACCACATCGGGCTAAGTGTTGCTTTATTTTATTTTTTATTTAAAGCAATTTGTTAAAAAGAGAAATGCAAAAGATAGTTATAGCCTCATGTTACCCAGAGGTAACATGTGGGGGTGCTCCGAACGGAATCACCCCTAAGTGTTGTTTTAAATGGTACTAGGGATTACACTCTGGGGCGCACTGCCACTGAGCTGCTTTTCTGTTTTATTTTGAGACAGGATCTTACTAGGTCAACAAGGTTGGCCCTGGACTCATTTTGACAGGTGTGCACTGTGCCAGCGAGTTTAAATAATTTCCAAAGCCGGGCGTGGTGGCGCAGCCTTGTAATCCCCGCGCTTGGGAGGCTGAGACAGGAGGATCGCACAGGTTTGAAGCCAGCCTCAGTTACTTGAGGCTCTCAGCAACTTAGTGAGACCCTGTTTCCAAATAAAATATAAAACAGGTCTGGGAGTACAGCCTGGAGGTAGAAAGCCTATGGGTTCCACCCCCGGTACCCCCCCCACAATATATATATATATATATATATATATATATATATATATATATATATAGCAGTGAGTGCCAGCCAAAGGCTTTACGGAGGTACATTTGCGAGGGCACTAACCAGGGCACCACAAAGCCATGTTGGGGTGGCTGGGAGGGGAGATGCACCTGCTGCTGAATAGCTGTGACAGGTGATGCCTTCACAGCCCAACGCAAAACGAACTTCATATGCCCAACTTGGACCATGTGCAGTACAGCACTGGGTGAAGACTGGATGGAGGGATGACATCTCCATACTTATGTCTGGTACCTAACATAGCCACCTTCTAAAGAAAATTTTAAAAATAGAAATCTGATATTTTCACAAAAGCAAAATGTAAGTAATGAGAATACCAACAACTCTACGCTGCTTTGAATTCCGCCACCCGCACGCAGGTAACCGCCACAGCTGTGCTTCCTCCGACACATCTGTTGCAGCCCTGGCGAGCAGGAGCCAGGCCAGCCCTCACTCACCCTCTTCTTGAGCCGCTCGCGCTCCTTCAGCGTGAGAGTGTCGGCTTTGGCGATGACGGGCACGATATTCACCTTATTGTGTATCGCTTTCATAAACGCAACATCCAAGGGCTTCAGCCTACAAACAATTGTACAAGTGTCATATTTAGGGAAAGAACAGGGTGCTGAAAGCAACATTTTTTCTCTTTTAAAGCCATCTCAGTTCCTGAATTACTCTATGTAGTTTGGGGGTCGGAAACCACTCCTTACCCATGTCCAAAAGGCGAGATGAAGTAGAAGCAGCAGTGCACTCTGTTGTCGATGATGTGCCGCCGGTTCAGGCCGCTCTCGTCATGCAGGTAGCGCTCGAACTGCTCATCAATGTAGGAGATGATTGTCCTGAAACTGAATGCAAGGAGACGCAGTCCCTGACTTCAAAGGGAAAACCACTTTTTCTCCCCTTTCTCACTAAATATGTGTAATTCAACACTTCATTTTTAAGATGAGAACAGGAGATTGGCTCCTAAAGGTTTTGGGAAACTGCCAAGTAACTCTCCCCACCCAAGCGACAGGAATCAGACTGAGTGCCAAGAGGCAGCCTATTAGGTTGTCAACACTTTGCGGCAGCACGGCCGTGAAGAAGGGCTGAGGAAGTGAGCCGACCGGAGACATGGGGTTTACGACCACGTAAGCCTGTTCAAACAAGAGACAGAAGGGAGAGGTCCGATGCAGAAGAACGCCAGAGAGGGCCTTTCCCTTTCTCCCATCCTCTCATCTAGTGCTGGAAAGCTGATTCTTTACGCTGGCAGCTCAGAACCAGGACGAGTCTGTCCAACAAAGTGGGGCTCTCTGCACAGCATAGGCCATAGGCCGCCCTTCCATCCTTGTCTGGAGTTTCTTACTCAAGACAACATCAGTTGGCAGTCAGTCGCAGCACAACTCAAACACGTGCCCTCCCTAATGCGAGGGGTGTGCCAGTGTCCTGTCCACTGGCCACAGTTCAAGGCGAGCTGTGTCATTTATAGAGGCAATCTATGGATGGTTGGCTTTTCTATCTCAGAGGTCAAGAAAGTGCTCTTAGAGAAAAGACACTTTTGTCTATAAAATTCCTCATCTAAAAGGCTGTATTTAACTTGTCCATTGTTCAATTAGATACAGCTACTGCCGGCATAAAATTGCTCACTAACACCATCTATAAATCAGTGTAGCCTGTGATGCCGGCCCCCGCGAGTGCCCTCTGTGGTGCATACCAATCTCTGCAGTTGATGGCATCCCCATAGCCAGGGGTGTCCACCACGGTGAGGCGAAGTTTAACCCCACGCTCTTCAATCTCAACAGTGGAAGCCTCAATTTGGACAGTTCTTTCAATTTTCTCTAGAAAAGAAACAAACTTATTTAAGGCAGTGTGCACATGCATGGTAGCACACCCCTAAAATCTCAGTACATGGGTGGCTGAGACAGGAAGATCGCAAGCTTGATGTGAGCCTGAGCAACTTAGTGAGATCCTGTTTGAAAATCATAAACAAATAAATAAAAAGGGCTAGGGTGCCAGAGAGGAGGATCGCAGTCGCAGACAGCCTCAGCTACTTAGTGAGGCCCTCCACAACTTAGTGAGACCCTGTTTCAAAATAAAGAATAAAAAATAGAACAGGGGTTGTAGCTTGGAGGTCGAATGCCCCTGGGTTCCATCCCGACCCACAAAAAAAATAAATAAATAAATAAATAAAAAATAAAAGGAAGAAAAAAAAAAAGGAAAACTCAGACAGTAGGTGGATTAGGCAGCGTCTATAACCAATTTTCTGCCTAGGTTTCTACCTAGGTAGCATTTTTTTTTTTTTTTTGGTGGTACTGGGGGTGGAACCCAGAGGCTTTCTACCTCTGGGCTATACTCCCAGACCCATTTTATATTTTATTTGGAAACAGTGTCTCACTAAGTTGCTAAGAGCCTAAGTAGTTGAGGCTGGCTTCCAACCTGTGCAATCCTCCTGTCTCAGCCTCCTAAGCACCGGGATTACAAGAATGCACCACCACATCCAGCTCCTAGGTAGCATTTTTAATGACATAAAACTTTCTCCCCTGATCCTCTTATCCAGCATATACAGACAAACTATTACATTTTGCAGATACTCAAGAGAGGATGGATTCAGGGTTTGTGTCAAAGTCTACAAACAAGATTGCAAGACCTCAGGTTCTCTCTGCACTCTGAGAAAACCGAAGAACAGACAAAACACAGAGCTAAGGTGCAAGCGGTTGCCTATGCACTGCTTTGGTACTTTCACGTGGAATCACGTTTACACTAATACAGGGTCTTTTTACCTGCAGCTCCAGGTATGATTCTCTCTGGGTAAAGATCAGTCAGGAATAGGCTGTTTATGAGTGTTGATTTTCCCAGGCCGGACTCACCTTTAAATGGAAACCAAAGTCTTGTTATGATTGAGCGTTTACTTCATTTTCGTTATGACCGAGCATTTACTTGAGGCCTAGTGCTCTGGGTCTACATGCAATGAATAAGCGAGGCATCAGCATCACCTCCTCATTTCAGAGAAGGGGATGGAATGCTCAAGGCCAGCCTGTTAGCTTTTTGTTACTATGACCAAAAACACTCAACAAGAACAGAAAGGATTAAAGGAGTAAAA
Organism: Muscardinus avellanarius; assembly: GCF_963383645.1. Classification (NCBI taxonomy): domain Eukaryota; kingdom Metazoa; phylum Chordata; class Mammalia; order Rodentia; family Gliridae; genus Muscardinus; species Muscardinus avellanarius. Next base: position 624,425 of record NC_137787.1, read on the forward strand.
GTTTGCTTTGGCCCATGGTTTCAGAGGTTTTGTTTATGGCCCACTGGCCTCAAGACAGAAACAGTGGCAGCAGGGCATGCTGGGACAGAGTGCAAGAGACTGTGCACCTGTGAGTTTTCAAGGCTGTACCCCATCTCTGATCCACGCTGCACTGGGCAGCAGGCTTTTAGCACGTAGGGTCGGGGGCACTCCAGAACCAAGTCAGCACAGCCCCTGACAGTCAAACTGTTACACACAGCAAAGTCCTAACTTGAATCTAGAGCTGTGGGATTCCAAAATATGTACATTATATGATCAGAAACACAATCTGATCTCTTTACAAACTTGTGGAATGCACTTTGGAGACTATTTTTGTTGTTGTTGTTGTTCTTTTTGGTGGTACTGGGGATGGAACCCAGGGGTCTTCTACCTCCGGGCTACACTCCCAGACCTATTTTTACATTTTTATTTGGAAACAGGGTCTCTTATGCCAGCTGAGGCTGGCTTCGAACCTGCGTGATCCTTCTGTCTCAGCCTCCCAAGCGCGAGGATTACAAACGTGCGCCACCATACCCGGCTCAAGACATTTTTTGACCAAAAATATACAAAATAGGAACTGAGTGTGTTGGCGCACGCTTGCAATCCCAGCATTTGGGAGGCTGAGACAGGAGGACTATGATTTGTGGACAGCCTCAGCAACTTAGTGAGGCCCTTTGCAACTCAGTGAGACTCTGTTTCAAAATAAAAAATAGGGCTGGGGGTGTATCTTGAAGGTAGAATGCACCTGGGTTCCACCCCCAGTCCTGCAAAAAAGTAAAATAAAATAAAACCCATACAAAATAACAAAAAACAAAGTAGGCTTCCAATAGTGAGTTCTGTTAATCATTAAACTTAAGAACATTTTAGAAAGTTCTGGGACCAGGCATGGTAGTGCATGCTTGTAATCCCAGCATTTGGGAGGCTGGGACAGGAAGATCTGAGTTCTCAGCCAGCCTCAGCAGCTTAGTAAGGCCCTTCACAACTCAGTGAGACACTGTCTCAAAATAAGAGAATAAAAATATAGGGCAAGGGGTGTAGCTTGGAGGTCGATTCCCGCCGGGTTCCATTCCAAGTATCTATCTATCTATCTATCTATCTCTCTCTCTCTCTCTCTCTCTCTCTCTCTCTCTCTCTCTCTCTCTCACACACACACACACACACACACACACACACACACACACACAGTTCTGCACATCTCTCCACATCATCAGCTGGGGAACTCGCACTCCCAGCTGTGGAGCTGGTAAGTGGGATGGGGCCTGAGCCCTGGCAGATTCACTGGCACACATGCTGTGTGCTCTACTGCTGTACACACATCCTTGTTTTCCACTGCTCCTGTGGCAGCCTCCACAGTCAGGCAGCAGATACTATCCAGGAACTGAATGGTTGCTAAGAATGCTCTCCACTATTCTATAACTTCTGAACACTTAACATTAACTTCAAAAAGACATATAACACCAAAAACTGAATTTAATATGGGAAGGAAGCACAAATTCCATTGCTTCATTTTAAGTTACCATCTGAGACTTAATTCTGCAAGATCAGTGCTTTTGACCTTGGTATTACATTGTAGCTGGCACTGGACTGTCCCTAGGCACCTCAGCTTGGACCGTCCTCTGTGAAGTCCCGCTCAGCATGAGAAAGGAGTACAAACCTATTTCAAAAAATCATTATTTCTGGAGAAGAAAAAGCTAACTGGAAACGTATAGACACACAAAATTAGATTGGCTTTTTATAGCTCAATTTCCCTGGATGTAAAGAACAAAACTAGAATATATTCAGCTGGGTGCAGTGGTACATGCCTCGAATCCCGGCACTTGAGAGGCTGGGAAAGTAGGATTTCAAGTTTGAGGCCAGATTCAGACAGGAGGATGGCGCAGGTTCAAAGCCAGCTGTGCTGGCTTAAGAGACCCTGTTTCCAAAAATAAAAAAGTTTTTAATAGGGCTGGGAGTGTAGCCCGGAGGTAGAAGGGCTTCCAGGAACCCCAGTACCACGGGGGGGGGGGAATCTAGGCTTTCTTATCTGAGGGAACCTCTCTTTACATTCATTTTTCTTTTTTTTTATGGTACTGGGGTGGAACCCAGGGGCATTCTACATCTGAGCTACACCTCCAGCCCTATTTCTTATTGTTTTGAAACAGGGTGTCACTGAGTTGCAAAGGGCCTCACTAAGTAGCTGAGGCTGTCCGAGAACCGCGATCCTCTGGTCTCTGCCTCCCAAATGCTGGGATTATAAGCCTGCGCTATCACGCCCAGCTCCAAAACTACTTTTTCAAACAGTATACAGCAAGGGCTCTTTTGGGAGACCCTGCCTGGCAGTATTATGATGCTTAGCTCGTGTCCTTTCCAGCAACTCCAGGTACCAGCTGTGTGCAAAGGCAGGGAGGAGCAGACCAGGCTCTCTTGGGCCTCGCCAGCCCTAACGCAGCACCTTCCAACACGCAACCTCCAGTTACAGCAGTGCATCAGCCTTCAGGCCTGTCTCCTTTTTCCTTCCTTCACTTCGTTCTCAATGTTCACTCGATAATCTTGTGAATTTTATCACACTGACGACCTCCTTTCTATTAGATGATCCTGGGCGCTGTGTTTTTATAGATGAAGCTGCCATCTCATATAAATGTGGGTAGGGAACAACTCAATACCAGTGATCACCAGGATTAGAGCCTTCATTTCTAAGTTCTCGCCTGGACAGCCTACACCTGGCTTCTCTCCTTCACGTCTCTATAATCACGACTCGTGATTATAGAATCCCTGTCAGTCTGTGAATGTGTCTCACTTCTTTAGAAGTGGGTTACAAATTTAAAACCTGTGCTCTTGAGCCGAGCCATTGTGGCACACGCTTGTAATCCCAGCATTCGGGAGGCTGAGACAGGAGGATCATGGTTCGAGATAAGCTTCAGCTACTTAGTGAGGCCCTTTGCCCCTCAGTGAGATCCTGTTTCAAAATAAATAGTTGGGCGTGGTGGCGCACGCTTGTAATCCCCCCACTTGGGAGGCAAAGACAGGAGGATTGCATGGGTTTGAAGCCAGCCTCAGCTGGCTTAAGAGACCCTGGTTCCAAATAAAATATAAAATAGGTCTGGGAGTGTAGCCCAGACATAGAAGGATTCAATCTCCAATACCACTATTAAAAAAAAAAAAAAAAAAAAAGGCTGGCTGGGGGTGTAGGTCACAGGTAGAATGCCCCTGGGTTCCATCCCCAGTACCGCAAAAAATAAATAAATAAAAGAATCCTGTGCTTTCCAAAGCTGCCTCTCATTTCCACGATCTGGGTGGAGTTCTCCGGAGGACCATTTTTCCTGTGCTATGTACAAAATGACTTAAAAGTTGAGGGTAATGCCGGGCGTGGTGGTACATGCTTGTAATCTCTGCACTTGGGAGGCTGAGACAGGAAGATCGCACAGGTTTGAAGCCAGCCTCAGCTACCTAGTGAGGCTCTCAGCAACGTGGTGAGACCCTGGGTTCCACTCCCAGTACCACCAGAGGGGGTGGGGGGTGAAGGTACGTGTGGTTACAGTTCTATTCCTTGCTACCCACCTCTTCCTTATTCCTAACTACTTGCTTTCTTGGAGACCAACTTTATCGAGGTATACTTTACATGTATTTAAAAATACAAACATTTCAGCCGGGCATGGTGGCACATGCTTGTAATCCCCACGCTTGGGAGGCTGAGACAGGAGGATCGCGCAGGTTCGAAGCCAGCCTCAGCTACTTAGTGAGGCTCTCAGCAACAGGAGACCCTGTTTCCAAATAAAATATAAAATAGGTCTGGGAGTATAGCCCACAGGTAGAAAGCCTCTGGGCTCCACCCCCAGTACCACCAAAAAAATAAAAATAAAAATCCACCCATTTAAAACACATGTTTGGTTTAGTTACGTTGAAGCACTCAGATAAGCAAAGTCCACTGAAGATAAAGAACATTTCCATAACCCCCAAGAGTTCAGCCATTTCTAAGCCTTCCCCAGCCCCACTGCAGGTAAACATCCACCTGCTCTATTACTACAGATTGGCTCGGCTTATTCTAGAACTTCATATAAACAGAATCACACAACACATCCCACATGCCTGGCTGCTTTTGCACAGCATAGGTGAGATTAATCCACAATGCTACATTAATCAGTAATTTTGTTTCTTTGCATTGCTGGACAATATTCCAATGTATGAATATACTACAATGTGCTACCCCACTGTATTGCTATAAGACACCTGGCCATTTTCCATTTTGAACTATTTTGAGAAAAGTGGCTGTGAATATTCATTTATAAATCTCTTGGGCAAAGTATGGCTGCTGGGTTGTAACTGTTAAAAACATATCAAAAAAGGTTGGCATCTGGGCACACAGCTACATCCCTGTATTTTGAAAGCTGAAACAAGGAAGATTGCAAGTTTGGGGCCAGTCCTAGCAACCTACCAAGATGTTGCTTCAAAATTAAAAATATAAAAGCCTGGAGGCACCCTTGGGTTCAATGCCCAGGACCTCTCAAACACAAATGAATACAGGAGAGACCAGAATTGCTGAGGACAGCCTCAGCAATTAGTGAGACTCATCAACCTAGTGAGACTCTGTTTCAACATAAAAATAAAATAGGGTTGGGAGTGTAGCTCTGAGGCAGAATGCCTCTGGGTTCAATCCCCAGGACCATCACAAAATAAATAAATAAATAAATAAATAAATAAATAAATAAATAAATAAATAAATAAAAAAGCCGGCGCGGTAACGCGCACTTGTAATCCCCGCACTTGGGAGGCTGAGACAGGAGGATTGCACAGGTTCAAAGCCAGCCTTAGCTACTTAGTGAGGCTCTCAGCAACTTAGTGAGACCCTTTTCCAAATAAACTATAAAATAGGTCTGAGAGTATAGCCCAGAGGTAGAACGCCTCTGGGTTCCACACCTAGTACCCCCCCAACACACACACAAAATTTCGTCCTTCTAGTGGGTGAGCAGAGGCATCTCACTGTGGTTCCCATGTGTATTTCCCAGGTGACTAAAGATGTATACCATTTTTACATGGGTTTCTTGGTCTTTTGTAAAAAAGAAAAAAAAGAAATCACAGCATCTATCTTACTGGGCTGTAAAAGCTTTTTTTTCTTGGTTGTGGTACTGGGGATTGAACCCACCTCTGAACTACACCCCCAGCCCTATTTTTTATTTTGAAACAGAATCTCACTAAGCAGCTGAGGCTGGCCATGGACCTGCGATCCTCTTGTTTCCGCCTCCCAAGTACTGGGATTACAGGTGTGTGCCACCATGCCTGGCAGGGTGAAACATGCCTATAAACCCAGCACTTCTGAGGCTGAGACAGGTGGATCACAGGTTTCAGACCAGGGCGCAATAACTTAGACCCTGTTTCAAAATAAAAAATAAAACAGGGCCGGGGTAGAATATGTCTGGGTTCAATCCCCAGTACTAGCCCCCCAAAAAACCTCACAAAAAGTGTTAAAAACTCTCATCTCTTTCTCCTGTCAGACTCTGTATCATCATATATTTTGGAGTTTTGTTAGTGCAGACACATTAAAAGGCTTTCTGAAAATAACTGATTCCTTTATCATTACAATATGTATTTCTTTGTCTCTGCTAATATCCCAGTACACCTGAAGCCTGCTTTTACTTTTTATCAATATAGCCACTCTGAGCCGGGAGTGGCAGCACATACTTGTATTTCCAGTACTCGGGAGGCTGTAATAGGAGAAGGATACAGGTTCATGGTGAGCCTCAGCAACTTATGAGACCCTGCTTCACACTAACATAAAACAAGGCTGAGGCTGTAGCTCAAAGGTGGAATGCTGCCCTGGACCCAATCCCCAATACAACACACACACACACACACACACACACAGCCTCTCGGCTTTCCTGTGACTGGTGCACACAATGATTCTCTGTTCCTCACTTTTATTTCGGTGTTTCTGACACTGAGAACGCTCACCTGTAGGTGACACAAGATCACTATGCACTCTGATGACCTCCGGCTTTTCCCTAGGTGTTCAGCTATTCTGCCTACAATGCCATTACTGACTTGGCCACATCAGGTCTACCAAATTGCTCCCCCCCCCCATTTGTCTCTTATTCTTTATTTTCCTGCTTTCTTTAAATTGAGTACTTTTGGGGGTAGCATAGCAGGGATTGAACCCAGGAGCACTCTGCCTCCGAATTATAACCTGAACCCTGTTTTTAATCTTGAAACAGGGTCGTGGTAAGTTATTGAGGCTGACCTCAAACCTACTATCCTCCTGTCTCAGCCTCTCAAGTATTGAGAGTACAGGTCATAGTACTTCAAAAATTACTTGAACTAAGTACTTTTTCATATTCTAATTTACCATTCCTGCTGGCTATTAGCAAATTCTAAGGCTCGTACCCCCACAGTAGGTATCACTCTGGAGTTTACAACATGCACTGTTAGCTTATCAGTCTTCATTTACATTGCAACAGCATTTATCTATTTATTGTCCTGTTCACTGTGCTATCTGCCATCCTAACAATTTTATTGCTGCACCTTATTTTTGTTTTACAGTCTTTGAAAAAAACTAAATCGCCACAAAAGTCTTTTTAATATTCACCACAGTCTGCCATTCCCTAGTGCTCCATTCCTTAGCCTGGAGAACGTGCTGTAACCGTTCCTACCTGTAGCACTGCCTTGAGAACCCTTGCAGCTGGCCTGTCTGCAGTGCTGCCCGCTGCCTTCGTCCGCAGTGGGGCCTGTGCGGGGCGCAGAAGCCTGGGCTCAGGCCTGGGGCAGTGACAGGCCGCTCCGGAGGCAAGGGTGCTAAGCGGGCCACGCGCACTGGCTCCCTCCTTCTGGCTACTGGTTCTGCCTTCATCTGTCACTCTCGCCTACTTGTGCTCTGGTGTTTCTCTCGGAACTCATCTGTTCACCCTTCAACAGGAGCTCTGGCATCTTGTCATGAAGCACCTTGCTGTGGTTTTCTCTCTATGTCACTGGTGCTCGCTGACCTTCTTCCGTGAGAGAACGCTGTGTATTTAAGTTTCACCTAACACGAAACATCACTCCCAAGCATCATTATTACTTTCCTGGTCCCCTCTTCCCTGTAGCTTTAACCATCTACATCTGAAGTTTCTCGAAGCGCGCCACAGGCCAGGGAGGCTGGACTCCCTTTCTTTCATCCCTTTTTTTCACCTTTAATGTTTTCCCTTTCTATGTTCTAGTTTAGATACCTTCTATTACTTTTTTCCCCTCAACATTGTATAATTTATTGGGCTTATTCTGAAAACTTTTCATGTCTGATGTTGGGATGATTTTCCCACTTCAGGTGTTTATGTGGTGCTGAGAACTTGAACCAAGAGCCTTGAGCATGCCAATCAGGCTCCTAACAGAGCTCTAGCCCAGCCCAGACATTGTTGCTCTTGCAGTTTCGCTGGTTCTCTTTGTAGCTTCCATTCATCTCAAATCCCTATTCGCATTTAAGTATAGGAGCATATTTAAATAGTGTTCTGAGAGGCCAAGGCGGTGAGGACACCCCGTCACCAACTGGCGTTCCTGCTTGACTCCTAGCATGTACTCAGTGCAGGTCTGTCTCCACTGCTGGACCCCCTGATTACTGTATTCTTTGCCTCTGATACCCAGCAGATACTAGGAATGCTACACTGCACATGCCTGGCTCTGAGGTCTTTCTTTATTAAGTGACAGCATTTGTCCTGGCAAGTAGTCAACTCACTCATGACAAACCTGGCCCTCCTAGAGCTTCCTCATTAGCTGTGTAAGGGAGAGTGGACAACAGCCCGCTCCTAAGCAAGGACTCTCTGGAGCCTCTCCTGTGTGCCCATGGTGTTCACTAACATTTCTCCTCTGCGGATGGCTGGCATCCTAGGAAGTAATCATTTGTCCTACTCACTCACATGATTTTTGAGAATTTTGAAGAATAAAAGAAAATGAGATATAGCTGATAGAATTAATGTAATATTAAGCTTCTTATGGACATAACAGAATACAATATAGGCCCCATAGTCCAAAACATACAATATATACAATTCTTATATAACAGAAGACTGTGAAAATAACCACTCAATTTCAATGGCTTTTAAAAAATATATTTTCAAGCCGGGCGTGGTGGCGCACGCTTGTAATCCCCGCGCTTGGGAGGCAGAGACAGGAGGATCGCGCAGGTTCGAAGCCAGCCGTGCGCGCTGGCTTAGGAGACCCTGTTTCCAAATATAAAAAAAATGTAAAAAGATGTCTGGGAGTGTAGCCCGGAGGTAGAAGGGCTTCCAGGAACCCCAGTACCACACACACACACACACACACACACACACACACACACACACAAAAAAAAAATATATATATATATATATTTTCAAAATTGTACAATAAAGACTGTTAATTATTTAAAATATATCCACTATAGGCTGGGAATGTAACTTAGTGGTAGAATGCTTTAATTCAATCCTTAGTACCACTACCACACGCTTAAGATCAACCCTTTGTACCACCACCACCCACACAGCACCACTATAAATTCAGAAGAAAATATTGGGGGGGGGTACCAGGGGTTGAATCCTGGGACGTTTTACCTCTGAGTAATACCCCCAGCCCTATTTACTTTTTTAAATTTTGAAACAGGTCTCACTAAATTGCTAAGGGCCTTGATAAATTGCTGAGGCTAGTTTAGGACCTGTGATCCTCCTGTCTCAGCATCCAAAGTACTGGGATTACATATATGTGTCACAATGCTCAGATAGGAATTAATTTTTAAAATAATTAAACACACTTTTTTTTGTGTGGCACTGGGAATGGTACCTGAAGGCATTCTACCTCTGAGCTATATCCCCAGCCCTATTTTTTGTTCTTTATATTGAAACAAGGTCTCACTAAGTTGCAGAGGGCCTCAGTAAGTAGCTGAGGCTGGCCACGAACCTGAAATTCTGTCTCAACCTCCCAAGTATTGGAATTACAAGTGTGCGCCACCACACCTGGCTTAAACACACTTCTAATTAAATGAATATAGTAGTTACTTACTATGATGTTAACAATTAACACAAACTTAGAGGTTATTAACACGCTTAAAACATTATCTCGCAGATTTGGGGGTGAAAATTTGAGAGTGTCTAAGGAGAAAGTCTGACTTGGGGGCTTCTCATGAGCCAATGTCAACCACACATCAGAAACCTCTCTGGGCTGAGGGTGCTTCTAAAGCAGGTCACCTATTTGGGCGTGGCGGCCCATGCTTGTAATCCCAGTACTTGGGCAGCCAAGAAAAGAGGATTGCAGACTCATGGCCAGGATCAGCAACTGAGTGAGACTCTACATCAAATTTAAAAAGTGAGCTGGGTGTGGTGGTGCATACTCGTAATCCCAGCATTCGGGAGGCTGAGACAGGAGGATCTTAGGCCCTTTGCAACTCAGTGAGACCCTGTTTCAAAAAATAAAAAGACTAGCCGGGTGTGCTGGTGCACCCTTGTAATCCCCATGCTTGGGAGATGGAGACGGGACGATCATACAGGTTCGAAGCCAGCCACGCTGGCTTAAGAGACCCTGTTTCCAAATAAAATATAAAATAGGTCTGGGAGTGTAGTCCAAAGGTAGAAGGGTTCCATTCCCAGTACCACCAAAAATAATAATAATAAATAAATAAATAAATAAATAGACTACAACATAGGGCTAGGGATTGTAGCTCAAAGGTAAAATGCCCCTGGGTTCCATCCCTGGTGCACTTCTTTGTAAGGAGGCCTAAATGTCCTTTCGACATGCTTTCCCCTGAGTGACTGATTCAAGAGAAGGCAAGAGGGGAGCCCAGTCCCTTTAACAACCTTGTCAGGGAAGTCCTTCATTTCTGCAATGTCTGACTCACTCTACAGGGAGATCCTATTCAGAGTAGAAGGGGCAGAAGGCTCCTGAAGACCAAGAAGCAAAGATCACTGGAAGCCATTTGGGGAGCCAACTGTACAGTGAAACTTATTATAAGCCAGATACAAGCTGGGCGTGGTGGCGCACGCTTGGAATCCCAACATTCGGGAGGCTGAAACTGGAGGATCACATTTCACAGCCAGCCTCAGCTACTTAGTGAGGCCCTCCGCAACTTAGTGAGACCCTGTTTCAAAATAAAAAATAAAGGCCAGGCGTGGTGGCGCACGCTTGGAATCCCCGTGCTTGGGAGACGGAGAGAGGAGGATTGAGCAGGTTCGAAGCCAGCCTCGCTGGCTTAAGAGACCCTGTTTCCAAATAAAATATGAAACAGGTGTCTGGGAGTGTAGCCGGGAGGTGGAAGGATTTCCAGGAACCCCAGTCCCACCAAAAACATAAAAAAACAAAAAATAAATAAACAAGGGCAGGGGGTGTAGCTTGGAGGTACAATGACCCTAAGTTCCATCACCAGACCCCCCCCCCCACCCACACACACAAAAAGCCAGGTATATAGTGCCACATACCTGTAATCCCTGCTACTTGGGAGGCTGAGGTAGGAGGATTACAAGTTCAAGGCCAGCGCCAGCATCTTATTGAGACCCAGTCTCAAAATTTTAAAAAGGCTGAACATGTAGATCAGGAGTAGACTGGCCCTATGTTCAGTTCCCAGTACCAAAAGCAAAAATAAAGACAAAAACCTTTTGTTACATATAAAGAATGAGAGAAAAATGATAGCTTTTACATCTGGGAGTGTAGCCCGGAGGTAGAAGGGTTTCAAGGAACCCCACCAAAAGGAAAAAAAAAAAAAAATGTATGATAGAGCCAGGCATGGTAGTGCACACTTGTAATTCCAGTACTTGGGAGGCTGAGACAGTTTAGTAAATAAATTATATGTATATATGCCTGCATATATTTCAAATTCCCTGCTTATTTAATTCTAGGAATTTTCCTTCTTCCATTATAGGTAATGCTACTATAACTCACATATTGGGAAGGAGAGACAATTTAATAAACTCGAGACTCTAAATTAATTTCTTACCGACCACCATCAGTGTGAACTCGAAACCTTTTTTCACCGATTTTCGGTGAACTTGATTGGGAAGATTTGCAAATCCAACATAGCCAGGAGTTTCTGGGTTTATAAACTGAGCTGGTTGTTGCTAAAAGAAAAAAAGAGAGATAATAAACGCCATATTGTTGCTTTAAGATGTAATCAAACCTGTGACAAGCACAGGTTACCAGGAGATCTCATAAATCAACACTTCCAGACAGACACACTTCTATCAGAAACGACTAGTATTCACTGAAGAGCATTACTTATTTTCCCACTTAAGAGCATTAAAAGAAGAAAACCAAGCCGAACGTGGTGGTGCAGACTTGTAATCCCAGCATCTGCTTAGACAGAAAAATGGCGGTTCGCGGACAGCCTCCGCTACTTAATGAGGCCCTGTTTTAAAATAAAGAATAAAAAGCAGGGCTGAAGGTGTTGCTTGGAGGTAGAATGCCCCTGAGTTCCTTCCTCAGTACCACCAAAAAAAAAAAAAAAAAAGAAAACCAATCTAGTACAATCTTCAGCTGTATGCCAACCTAAAATTGACATTTTGTTAATATTCTGCTTAGCAATTAAGCAAAATATAGAACATACAAGTTCAATTCATCTTAGTTGCAATTTCAAATTATGACTAATGAGATTACAGAAAAACCAATCAAATTTACAAGCACTACCAAATGAATGGTTCATTCCGCACACTCGGCCTAAGTAGCTGAGGTGGGATGCAGCTGCGGCAAACATCCAAGAAAAGGCCTCTCGCTGTCCTCCCGGCTCTACGGACAGCTTCACCAAGAGTCAGGCAGGCGATGTGTGAGGGGAGATTCCGCACCTGGCTTCCAAACCACAAAGGAAAGGCTGAGAAGGAGGAGGCCAAAGCTGACTCCAGGGAAGCACCAGCATTCCCGACAGGAGGACACCGGACAAGGCAGGAGGCGGATGGCGATGTGATCAAGAGGAGGAAAACTAGGATCCGGGCAGTGCCATACTAATAATGAATATACGTTTAAAAAATAGCTAGCGTGATGGTGCACGCCTGTAATCCCAGCATTTGAGAGGCAGAGACTGGAGGATCCCAGTTCGCGGACAGCCTCAGCTACTTAGTGAGGCCCTCTGCAACTTAGTGAGACCGTTTCAAAAATAAAGAATAAAAAATAGGGCGGGGGATATAGCTTGGAGGTCAAATGCCCCTGAGTTCACCCCCAAACCCGCAAAAAAAAGGGGAAAATAAATAATCTTGCAGTTTGAACCACAAGGTGTGTTTTTCTCACTATATGTGTATATACATATTTATATATATATATGTATACTATATATATATACACGTAATACACACACACACACACACACACACACACACACACACACACATTTATCTTGGGGCACTGGGCCAATTTATAAGGGCTGACCTAAACCAATTTATCAAGTCTAAGAACCCTATCAATTTCATCATGATCATTTATAATATCTTTAATTTATTAGTCTGTTGGGAATAACCTAAAGAGGCTAAATGGATCGTTACTGATGTATTTAGGGGGGAAAAAAGGAAAAAAAGAGCTCAAAACTTTTAAAATGACAAATTAGAACTTTGTCCTAATAAACAAATACAAATCTTGACTGTCCATGGCCTGAAAACATGAATCCGTTTCTTTAATTATAAATATATATAAAGTGTGATCTTACCTTAGACATCTTTCTTGGTGTTTCCTCTATCTGTTAGGAAGAGAAAAGAAAACTCAGATATCTGTATTTGTACATGCATACACATTTAACAGTATGACTTATCTGTAAATATTTACATGTATGGTGGCCACAGTTTCTCAAATGCCTTAAATTCTTCCCAGAAATTATGAAGCAAACATTTCTCATAATAGAGTAAATTAGGTTTAAAAATTAGCTGATGAAAGCAATTATATACATATCTACATGTTATAAATTCTGTATTGTCAACAATACTTAAGCTTTTCTTTCAGTGCTGGCTCCATGCGGAGCACTAGAGATGTGATGGGGTTAGACAAAGGGCCCTGACATCTGTCTCATTAACTTCCCTTCACTCTGAGGAAGGGACACCCTGCACGCTTCTGCCCTCTATGGAGGAAGGCTGGAGCAACCCAGAATGAGACTGACGCTGGGGCACAGGACTCCTCGTGAACTGTGCCTATCAGTGAAGGAAAAGGACCGCAGGCACCTGAGCATTTGAGAAGTGCAACAACAGTTGTAGAGACACTTGGGATTTGCATACAAATTTTCATGTCTCTGAAGCTTAAAGACACAGAACTGTGGCCTAACTTGCAGTCACAAGGCCAAGAGCTATGACTGCCATTAAATCGATTCCCTCTGGAGCTTACAAACTCGGTAGAAAGCTATTCTCACTTTGTTTTCTTCTGACCCCCGCCCCAACTTTAACATTTCTGAACATTCCAAGTTTTCCTTTTCAAAGGAAATATTCTGGTGTACCTTAAAAAAGAAATGAGGTCCTAGTATCTGAGCACATTTGACCTTGTAAACTAAAGAGCAGTAGGATTCATTAGCCTTTAGCTCTAAGGTATTACATCTCACTCATTGAAGACGTAGGTTATAGTCTTGGCTCTCCTTTTTTAGTGGTCCACTAAGAGCCTGGCTCTTAGAAAATCAAAAAATCTACCTTGTTAATAGTAAGAGTACCAACAGAAAAAAAGGGGGCAGATGGTAGAAAACGGAAAAATAAGAAGGAAATTTCCCCAAGAATCATGTATAAATTAATGACGTAGCTGAGACTGTGTAACAGAAGTCAATAAAGGTCTCTTGAATAGAAAGAACATTCTAAAAAGTCTATGTATAGACTAGATCTAAAAATAAAAAAGTCAAACTTTCTAAAGGGAGAAGAAATCGGTCAGATGGAATATAGATAGTTTTGGCAGGAGCTGACATCTTGATTTCAAACAATAAAAACAAACGTGTCTGATTATGAAAGAAAAGGTAAAGTAACCATTCAAGAAAAATTACAGAGCTCTAAATCAGGAGAAAATATGTAATGGGCAGCAACTTGATCAAACCAGCAAAAATAATGAAAGGAACAAGAGGAAACAAAGCCAAGAGAATCCTAAATCAAGACAAAAGGGATGAAGTTCAAGAATATCAGTCAATGAGAAAGAATTCAAGGATATCACAAATGGGAGAGAACCAAAAAGAGGAAACATGGGCTGAGGATGTATAGTGCACTTACCTACCATGAACAGTACCACCAAAAAAGAAGTGTTTTTACAGTCACTATTCTCAAATCATAGCTTCTTTAAGCCAGAGGGAGAACTCAAGATGAGAATTTGGGTTTTACGTGTTTTCATTATTAATGAACACTGAAAAAAAAAAAAATATATATATATATATTTTTTTTCTTTTTGGTGGCACTGAGGGTGGAAGCCTGGGGCTTTTCTACCTTCTGGGCTACACTCCCAGACCTATTTTATACTTTATTTGGAAACAGGGTCTCACTAAGTTGCTGAGAGCCTCACTAAGTAGCTGAGGCTGGCTTTGAACCTGTGCAATCCTCCTGTCTTAGCCTCCCAAGTGCTGGGATTACAAGTGTGTGCCACCACACCTGGCTGAAAATAAATTTGATGATCAAAAATACTCGGAAATACAGCTGGGCGTGGTGGCACACACTTGTAATCCCAGCATTCGGGAGGCTGAGATGGGAGAATCACGGTTCACGGACAGCCTCAGCTACTTAGTGAGGCCCTCTGCAACTTAGTGAGACCCTGTTTCAGAATAAAGAATAAAAAATAGGAACTCAAGCTTTCACTATTTGCAGATGACATGATACTATATTTAGAAAACCCAATAAACTCAACCAAAATGCTTATAGAACTGATCAACAAATTCAGCAAAGTATCTGGATACAAAATCAATCTTAAAAAAATCAGAAGCTTTCCTGTACACCAACCATAAATCCACTGAAAAAGAAATTCAGAAAACGCTTCCACTCAGGATCTCCCACAAGAAAATAAAATACCTAGGAATAAACTTGACCAAGGAGGTAAAAGATCTCTACAAAGAAAATTATAAAACACTGAAAAAAGAAATCGAAGCTCTTAGAAGATGGAAGGATCTTCCATGTTCATGGATTGACAGAATAGATATCATTAAAATGGCCATCCTCCCAAAAGTGATCTACAGATTTAACACAATGCCCATTAAACTACCAAGATCATTCCTCACAGACATAGAAAAATCAGTCCTTAAATTTGTCTGGAATAACAAAAAGCCCAGAATAGCCAAGGTAGTTCTCAACAACAAAAACCATGCAGGAGGAATCACAATACCTGACTTTAAACTATACTACAAAGCCATTGTAATAAAAACAGCATGGTACTGGCAAAAGAACAGATATATAGACCAATGGAGCAGAATAGAAGACCCAGAAACAAGTCCACACACTTTCAGCCAATTGATTTTTGACAAAGGGGCCAAAAACATACACTGGAAAAAAGATAGCCTCTTCAACAAATGGTGTTGGCAAAACTGGTTAACCATATGCAGAAAATTGGAAGTTAATCCCACTTTTTCACCCTGTACAAAAGTCAACTCAAGATGGAACAAAGACTTGGAAAAAAAACTAAATTATGGAACCAGCCAAGATGTCCATCAACAGATGACTGGATTACAAAACTGTGGGATACGTACACAGTGGAATTTTACTCAGCCATCAAAAAAAAAAAAAAAAAAAAAAGACTCAATTACATCATTTTCAGGGAAATGGATGGAACTGGAGGACATTATGCTAAGTGAGATTAGTCAGTCACAAAAAATAAGAAATCAGATGCTTTCCCTAATATGTGAGAGTTAGGGAGAAATGGGTCATAGGAGGAACTCTTCAAAGAGGAAATCCTATAGAGGAGCAAACAAGACAACCTAAAGGAGGAGAAAGGAGGGGGGAAGAGGAAAATCTCTAAAACTACGCAATGTACTTAAACATAGCGAAGTCAATCACTAAGCCGAGAAAGGGAAGGAGGGACGGGGAGGGAATGGGGTGGGAATTGGGTAGGGGTTAAATCAGCGATGAGTACATGTTTGTACACACAAGTTTTTTACCCCAATATGTTGTAGGAATATAATGCACCAATAAAAAAAATGTAAAAGAAAAAAAAGAATAAAAAATAGGCAGGAGGTGTAGCTCGGTGGTCAAATGCCCCTGGGTTCCATCCCCAGACCCACGCAAAAAAAAAAAAAAAAAAAAAAAAACCCTCAGAAATAAAAACAATAATTAAAAAGAAAACAAGAAGCAGCCAAGTGCGTGACACACACCAGTCGCCAGTACTTGGGAGGAGGAGACAGGAGAGCTCAGGTCTAAGACTGGCCTTAGCAACTCAGCAAGACCTTATTTCAAAACCAAATAATGAACAAAGGGCTGAAGATATGGCTCAAGAGGTAGAATGCCCCTGAGTTCCACCTCCAGGTTCTACAGAAAAGAAAAAAAGAGCAAGAAGAAATTACAAGGAGGAAAACGGAAACTACAAGGAAAAAAAATAGCAGGATAAATAAACCCACCAAAAGCTGAATCTCTGAAATAAATCTCTCAGAAGACCAGTTAAGGAAGAAAGCCAACACAAGAAAGACCAGACACAGGAGACACGGGCAGCAAGAAGTCCACAAAGTGGAGAAGAAATGGATGCTATCCTAGACACTGGGACAAAATCTTGCTTTAGCACCGATACAATAACAACTGATTAAAACCTGCCACTGAAAAGGGACCGAGATGGATGAAACTGGAGCTAAATTCTATGGAACCCCGAATAAATAACAAATTCATTTGCAACAAGCCACTTCACAGCAAGGGGAAGCACTCCAACTTACTGTGTGAAGACAGCACAGCTTTAATAACAAATCCAGATGGGAAAGGAAGGAGGGAGGGAAAGAGGAAAAGAATGCCCTTCAGAAAGAAGAGCCAGGCATCATAAGTGAATCTCACTCATGACAGAAGCAGGAGAACTCCCAAGTATTTGTTAGCAATTAGTTTCCAGAAATGTATAAGGCTCCATCAATACATCCCATTACAACAAGTTAAAAGAAAAAAACATGCATAAAGAGATGTTAATGAAATCAGGCGTGGTGGCACACACTTATAATCCCAGCATTCGGGAGGCTGAGACAGGATGATTGAGGTTCAGACAGCCTCAGCTATTAGGGAGGACCTTAGCAACTCAGTGAGACCCTGTTGCAAAATAAAGAATAAAAAATAGGGAGAAGGGTGTAGCTCAGAGGTAGAATGCCCTTGGGTTCTCTCCCCAGTACCACCAAAAAAAAAAAAAAAAAAAAAGAGATGTTAATGAGATATATAATAAAGGTTTTCTTTAAAAACCAATGGCAAGTGCTATTTCTTAAATAAAGGAATGCTGAACTTATTTAAATTACAATTGGGTAGAAATGTCCATTATAGTTACTTCTAGAGACTTATGAAAATTGTCAAACAAATATAAAAACTGTACAAAATCCCCCAAGAACCACCCACTAACCAGCCTCAATTCTGTCTCAGTAACTCAGGAACTCTATTCCCAGACCTTCTCTTCCTATAGCCCCCAATTACTATGAAGCAAAAAGCTGAATCATATGCATATCTAAAAACAAGGGTTCCTGAAAACGATAAACCCTAGCTGGCAGTGGTGGCACTCACTTGTAATCCCAGTACTTAGTGAATCCGTTTCCAAATAAAATATAAAGCTCAGAGGTAGATTGCCACTGGTTTCAGTCCTTAGCACCACCATGGTTAGGGGGCCATCTTAGCCCAAGTGATGAGGTCACCATCAAAGACCAGCTTAACCATGTACACAGCACTAAGCGGAAACTAAGCATGTACACATGCTAAGCGGAAACTGTCCACAAGTGGACAAGCTGGACTGTGACAACCTTCTGTTCTCCTTGAACTGCTTATCTTGACACTCCCTGATCTTAACTTGTGATCGTATTCCCATTTGCTGTTGGAATCCTTAATCTAAGAAGGGCCCTGGCTACAGAATGCCAGGGGAATTGACATCTATCTCCTCCTCGACCCCCAATTACTAAATTCTCTCAAAATTACTATATGAGGCTTCATGTCATTGTCATGTTCTTTGAGAAGACTACTCTCAGGAAGCTGCTTTGAACTGCGACATTCCATGGCAGGAACCACGGAGTAACTTTCAGGAACTGCCAGAATAGCCTTCGCGGCATCCGCAAGAACCCTCAACACCCCCCCAAGAAACCATTGTCACATCTAGGAAAAATTAAAAATTAGTTAATATAAACAAAAAAATCAGTATTCTTATTTTTCATCTGTCTGGGCTTTCCCCTTCATTTAAATCAGAACTCAAGTAAGATCTAGATATTGCAATTTAACATGATTAACTATTCATTCTGGGGATCGAATCCAAGAGTGTTCTACCACTGAGCTACATTCCCCAGCCCTTCTTCTTCTTCTTCTTCTTTTTATGGTGGTACTGGGGGTGGAACCCAGGGGCTTTCTACCTCCGGGCTACACTCCTAGACCTATTTTATATTTTATTTGCAAACAGGGTCTCACTAAGTTGCTGAGAGCCTCACTAAGTAGCTGAGGCTGGCTTCGAACTTGCACAATCCTCCTGTCTCAGCCTCCCAAGCGCGGGGATTACAAGCGTGCGCCACCACACCCAGCTCCTTCTTACTTTTAAATAGGGTCTCACTAAGTTATTTTATTTTATTTATTTATTTTTTGCAGGCCTGGGGATGGAACCCAGGGGCATTTGACCTCCGAGCTACACTCCCTGTCCTATTTTTTATTCTTTATTTTGAAACAGGGTCTTACTAAGTAGCTGAGGCTGTCCGCAAACCTGGTCTCAGCCTCCCAAAGTAGCTGAAATTACAAGCCTGAGCCTAGAAGTAACAAATTTAGAAAAAGAGGAAACAGGCCCTACATGAATCATTTTATTATTACAACTTAGTATATTTAGGTACAATTCTAACTTGAATCCTTTATTCATAAAGGGTTAGGTAAATAACCTTCAAGTTTGTGTGCAAGGGTAGTAAGTGCCTGAAGAGAGAAAAGGCATTGCCCTGCCAGCTGTTACACGTGTCTGACTTTACACCCACACCGTGAGACATATACCAACCTGGCAGGCATGTGACACAGGATGACAGAGAGCACCTTTCTTGCACCCCAGACCCTGAGCCTCACCACACTCTGGCTCAAGCCAGTCTGGTCATTATGAGGCCCCACTTCGGGGCTACCCACCTCTCTGGGCCCTCTCCAGAGACAGGGGCTGTGCCTCACACTGCCCCAGATTCCTACTCTGTGCAGGGGGACTGAGGGTCTTTCTCCAGGGGAAAGATGACTTTCACCACTATCAGTTTTCTCCCTCTCAGGACCTATCCTGAGGCACAAGTGTGGGAAAATGGAGTATACCACTATTCGTCACCAATATTAGGCTGAGAATTCTTAGATGACATTCAACTCTGCTTTAATTTTGCCAAGTTTCTCTTGCTACCTCCTATTTCATGATTTTTTTTTTTCTGAAACACAATCTGGATGCACAATGGTTGTCTAAAGACTTATTAACTAATGAAAAGTTGGAAAAAGAATCCCAACCCTCTGAAGAACCTGGTTTCAGTGAGAAAGCCTCAACCCAGCAACACACTGCCAAGCACTCAGATTAATCTGACCCTGGGGCAGAACGATTAGATCCTCCAAATCTCAACAATGTGGTCAAATGAAAATTTTATTCTTTCCCACTGTGCTCATTCCAGGTGACAGACGTTGCTTAAGTTTTTTATCCTTGCCCCAGAGCTTCCTCCTCCACAAAGCAATACTCCGATCCCAATTCACATAAGAACAGATTAAACTGTCCTCTTGGCATTATAAACTTTGAGAATGGCAGTCCTACCAATAAAATAGTCAAAAACAGTAACTTGCCAGGCGTGGTGGCACACACTTGTAATCCCAGCATTCAGGAGGCTGAGACCAGAGGACTGCAGTTAGTGGACAGCCTCAGCTACTACTTAGGTCCACTGCAACTTAGTGAGACCCCGTTTCAAAATAAAGAATAAAAATTAGGGTAAGGGGTGTAGCTTGGAGGTCAAATGCCCCTGGGTTCCAACCTTAGACCCGCAATAAAGAAACAAAGAAACAGTAACTACTGTTCATTTATATGTTATCCATACATTTGCATACATTACCTCAAACCCCCAAAGTAACTCCACAAAAGGATGCCCAAAGGTTCATAATCCTTTTTCCAAAGCACTTGGAATGTTTTGGCATTCAGATTCTTTGGATCTGAGGAAGGCACATATACCACATAACACTCTCAAAAGGGCTGGAGCAGCACTCCACAATAAAACAGTTTCTGCTGGGCGTGGTGGCGAACGCTTGTAATCCCTGTGCTTGGGAGCCTGAGACAGGAGGATCGCACAGGTTGGAAGCCAGCCTCAGCTACATAGTGAGGCTCTCAGCAACTTAGTGAGATCCTGTTTCCAAATAAAGTATAAAATAGGTCTGGGAGTATAGCCCGGAGGTAGAAAAGCCCCTGGATTCCATCCCCAGTAACACACACACACACACACACACACACACACAGTACTTTCTCTTGTGTCCTATGTTCATTAGCAAGTCATATAAAAAACACAAGCTACATAAATGGCTTCAGCTCAACTCTTCAGCCAAATGAGTTTTGGTGTACTCTTCCCCTCAGAAACAAAACAAAAACCACCTTTTCCTTTCATGGCAGGTCCTATATTTTGACACTGGGAATAAAAAAAGGACATGAATCACATAATGAATGACAACAAAGGAAAGCCCCACCCTCTTTCTCTAGGTCACCCTGCTAAGTCAGAATGAGAATCTGATCATTATTAGAAAGCTCTCGTCCTTTACTGAGGTGTCACACTGGTGAGAGAGATCAAGGTGAAAATGGAAAAGTGTCAAGACAACTTTACAGCTAAGGCCACGACCAGAATTAGACATCACAGTACACATTGGCATGGGGAGTGCTGTGAAGAAGCCCTTAAGTAGAGCTACCAAAAATAATCACTTAGGATAGTATACCTCAGATTGGAAGCACCAGAAAATAGCTCTGTGACCTCTATCCCATAAATATTATTTTTCCTTCTAATGGCAAGACTACTTTGGGATATTAAGTACATTATAAAGACTTGGGCCATTCAAGAAATACTTGAGAACCTTGGTTGACTTGAAGGCAAAGGGTGAGGATGACCCAAGAGATCATCAGGATTCCTAATGCATCCTGAAGGAAACTTCACCCATGCCAATTCCTGAGCAACGAGAAGGGAGCGCGGCTCCAGAAGACAACCGAGAAGGCAGAGGAGGGCGATAACTGCGTCCCCGGCACCAGGGCGCGTCCGGGCAGCGGCCACGGTGTGAAAGGCCACAGAGGCTCCAGTAGAGATTCCATCCGGTCGGGTCCTGAGCCGTGTGTCGAAGAACTGACCAGAGTCGGGCTGCAGGACGAAACCTGCGGAGGCCCGAGCCGGCCCGCGCGCCCGACTCCTCCCCCAGCGGGCCTGCGCCCGGCGCGCCCGGCCCTTCCTCCCCGCTCGCCGCCGCGTCCAGCCGATCAACTCGGGGGCTCGAGACCCGCAGCCTTCTAAGTCTCAGGGCCCCGGCGCGTCCTCACACTCCAGGGCGAAATGGCAGCGTTAGCGACAAGATGGCCACAGGGCCAGCGGTGCTCGGCGGACCTCAACGCGCACCCTCCGCACCCAGCTCCCGCGTCCGCGGCGCCGCACGCCCCGAGGTGCAACTTTGGGGTTTTGCGCGGAACCTCGGGGTCCGCGGGCCGCCGCGCCCCCTCCGCCCGCCGCCCTCGACGCCCCGCAGGGCTCCGGGCCCCGCGGCCGCGCGCACCGGGCGCTCCCCACCTCCTCGCGAGGACGGGCCGCCGCTCGGGCCCCAGCAGCAGCCACTCACCCGCCGACCCGCCGGAGTACAGGCCCCGACCGACGCGGCCGCCCCGCCCCGCCCCGCCCCGCCCCGCGCAGGCGGATCGCGTCACCGCGCCGCGCCGCGCCGCCCCCTGCCAACGCTTTCCTGCCCGAGCGGCCTGGCCCGCCCTCCCCGCAGCCGGCGCCCAGTGCGCAGGCGCACTCGCGTCCCCGGCGCCCGCAACTGCGCAGGCGCCGTGCCCCTCCCACGGCGGTTAGCCATATAGAGGCTGGGGGCGGGGGGAGGTCAAGCGTAGCCTCTTCTCCTTTACCAAGATGGCGGCCTGTCCCTGTTTCGCCACAGTTCCTACCTTATGAGCTTGGTTTCCTCACGCTAATAAGAGTGGAACAGGTAACGAGAGCCTTTGTCTTGGGGGCGAGTGGGGGAAAAGGCGTTTCTATAGAAGAAGTCAGGTGGCCACTAAGGGTAAGAGCGGCCGGGGGCGGGCTAGTGGAGCGGTGACGGGGAGGGGGCCTATGTCTCCGCCTTCTCCTCCGAGAAGATGGCGGCAGCACCGAGCTGTGAGCACTGAGCCGGACTGGGCCGAAGCCGGCGCGCCCCGCCGGTTGCTCTAGCAGCCGCCGCTTCCGTCTCGGTGGCACGTCGCCGCGCGGGGATTGGCTGCGCGGGGCCACGTGGGCGTGCGCGCGTGCGCACACAGAGCCGCGACGTCCCGGGGGACGTGGCCTTCCTGCCCGGCCCGCGCCCCGCGGGGGAGGGCGGAGCCGCGCGGGCCTCGCTTCTCCCAGTCGGGGCGCGAGGTGAGACCCACGGGCTGCCCCGCACAGCGCCGGCTCGGGCGGGGTTGCCGGCCCCGTTGGGGCTGGCCGGGAGGTCCTTTTCTCCGTCGCGGGCGGATCGGGCCGTCGTCGGAAACTCCCTCGGAGGCCTGGCGCCAGGGCCGTCTGCGAGAAGCCTCCGTGCGGTACTCGGCCCGGGAGGAAGCAGTTCTCGGCTTTTAGTGGACGACAGGCCCAGGGCTGGGGCCCGGAGCAGCTCTGCCGCAGGGCCTGCCGCGAGGGTGCTTGTGTGTGGCCCGTGCCCAGGGGAACCGCCGAGTGTCCTCTCCGTCCGACTCAGAAGACGAGAGGGTCAGACTTGATGCGGTGTGTGCACACCTTGTAAACCAAAGGAGAAACCGACGTGTGTGTGTGTTATCTTAATTAAACCATGCTATCAGCCAAATGATACGTCTGGAGGAATCTTGAGGGGTCATAATCTTCGTTTACAGGATGGCTTGCTTTTCAGTTTTGGCTTTTGTCACGCGTCCGCAGGTTCATAGCAGCCCCAAGCCTTCAGGCAGTGACCACACATTTATGTCGTGCCTTCTTTAAAACAGTCAGGCGCATTCTTGGCAGCTAGCTTTCGTTAAATTCCGTATAATAGGGTAAGTCACAAGATAGTACTTGGAGCAGTGTAGCCACACATCATAAGCTTCATGTTCCTTACCGAAGCGATCCTGGAACACTGGAACATTGGGTGAAACCCGGGGTGTACGTTTATGTTTGGTCGGAGTACCTCCAGGCTACATTCACTGAGTGTGATGCACAAGGATACTTGAAATGGTTGAAGGTAGCTGCAAAGGTGTGGTGAGTGCAGTAATGGGAGTATGTACACGGTATGGAGACAGGAAATAGGAGGCAGTCTGCATAAAGGATGTGGTTCTTGAACGGGTTTACAGGATGATTTCTGAGTAGAGTTGGCAGAACAGGGTGCTCCTAGACAAGAAGAGAAGAAAGGAGGCATGGCATTTATGTTTAAAGGGCAGTCGAGAGCCTGGTACACTGCTAATGCCTTGAATTGGAGGACTTGGTTGGGATGGAACGAAAGGGCGTGAAGTCCAGTCTCAAATGCTTGACTTGGACAAGATTTCAGGTGATGATGCTGTGACCCCTGAGATGACTTTTAGTCTTTCATGGGTCAGATTCTCTATTAGTGCCACAAAATTTAAAATTATTTGCCAAGAGGGCTTGAGGAGAACATGCTTTTTGGAGTGCACATTTGGCAGGACCCTTTGACTGTGCATCCGCCCCGCCACATGGTCATGCAAAAGTTTCTCCCTTTCGTTTAGGCCGTAACCACACTCTGGAAGACAGAGCTGATCGCCCTGTTGCTGAGTTATGGTAGCACAAAGTTCAAGGTGCATGTACAGATTTTTGACCAAATAGAAAAGCAGTCAGAAACTCCCAACCAATATAATGTGATAAAATGCATTTTTCCTTAAATTGTAAAAACATCCCAACATTCAACATTTGGAAATCAAGAAAATAATGAAAATTTTCACGTGTATAACATTTTACTTTATTTCTTATATTTTATTATTTTTGTGGTGCTGGGGTGGAACCCAGGGGCTTTTCTACCTCTGGGCTCTACACCCAGACCTATTTTTATACTTTATTTGGAAACGGTCTTACTAAGTTGCTGAGAGCCTCACTAAGTAGCCAAGGCTGGCGTCAAACCTGTGCTATCCTATCCCGGCCTCCCAAGGGTGGGGATCATGTATAACATTTTAAAAACAATGTATATGTTTCAGGTTTCTTTCCCACTTCTCCATTTCTAAAATCAGACATTCTAAAGGTGAAATCACTAGTAGGCCCTTGTTTTACCAGGCAGCCGAAGTTCCTCAGATACCATGAAAGGTGAGCCAGGTACTTGTTCCGAGACAGGTATGGGCATCTTGTCATTGTGTTAGTCATCGTTACTGATGCTTGCTATCAATCTGTTAATAGTACATTTACCATGTGTAGTCTACTACTTTTGTTAGCATTTGTATGAGTTTTAAAATAAAATTTTGTTTCAAATCAGGATTATACCTTCATGTAATTCAAAGGGCCAGATAATCATAAAGGAGCTGGTAAGGAAAAAGTACTAGCTCCTTCTCCTCCCCTGCAGAGGGTCCTCTTTAGCTTCTTAGTGAATTCCCTAGGTCTTTGCTTTCAACTCTAAAGACCATGTTTGTTTGACTTGCTTATTTGTATCTCCCACCCTTATTTCATAAGTTGGCTCTCTACTCGACACTGAAAGTAGATGTGAAATTTATAGCTTTCTTTCACCCCACTGCCTTCTTTATGCAGACAGATTGTATCTGCCCAAAGTGGGCATATTCTCAGTGTGATTTAATCAGTATTCAGTACCAGTGGTGTGATAGGATTATTTTTGTTTTCCTTGGAGCTATTACAAACCCTGTTTCATTTTGTTTGTTTGCTGTTTGCTTAATTTCCTGTATATTTGTTGTTGTTGTTTGCTTGCTTGCTTTTTGGTGGTACTGGGTTCTTGGAAACCCTTCTACCTCCAGGCTACACTCCCAGACCGATTTTTTATTTTTATTTGGAAACAGGGTCTCTTAAGCCAGCGAGGCTGGCTTCGAACCGGCGCCATCCTCCTGTCTCCGACTCCCAAGCCACGGGGATGACAAGTGTGTGCCACCACGCCCAGCTTTATATATTTGTTGATAAAATTCAGCCCCAAATTCTGTCTTACATCTTCTTTCAAGAAATGTAGTCATTTTCATCTGATGGGATGCAGTGTGTGTATTCATTTCCTTTTCAATTAGCCTCTTTCAGTGCCTCCACTGCTGCCTGGAGTCTTCCTTGCGAGCCTTGGCACTCCCTCCGTGTTGGAGTCTCAGTTTTCTGGAACCCATGCCCTCTTCTCTTGGATGGGTGGGCCGGTGTTTGTCGTACTGGGGATGAAACTCAGAGCATTCGAACCTTGGGCTACACCCCATCCCTATTTTACGTTTTGTTTTGAAGCAGGATCTCACTAGATTGCTGACAGCCTAGCTCCATTATGGAGGCTTTCCTAGAACCTGGGACCCCCTGTCGCACCCTCCCAAGTACTGGGATTACAGGTGTGCCCAACTATTACAGGTGTTCCCAGCTCTCTCTCGGGGTTCTGTTTTGCTTCTCTTGTTTTGGTGGAGCACGCCTTCCAGTACTGGGCTGAGACAAGATGCATAGGAGGTAAAATCTTGAGAGCCTGAGTGTCTAAAAGTGCCCTGCTCTGCCTTGAGCCCGACATCACTGACTCCTCGTCAGCTCCCAAGGTCGCTGAGTCTCCTGAGTGCCCGCCTCCGTGTGTGACTGTGCCCGTAAAGCCTGAGGCTTTTCTCTCTCATTCAGAAGCTCAAAACAAGATTCCTTTGGGTCTGTCTCGTCCAGTGTCTTGACTGCTCTGTGAACTCTTCACTTAAAAACTCATGTTCTTCAGCACTGGGCGTTCTTGGTTTATTGCTTTGCTTTCTTCCCCTTTGCTCGCTCTCTCTCCAGAGTTCTACTGGTGGACCTTCTGGATTGGCACTCTTGATTTTTCTAGCTTTTCTATTTTCTCCCCCTCCCCTGACTTCTTATTTTAATTTTTTAGCTATAAATTGGCAAATTATAGTTTTATATGTTTGTGGGGTTCACAGTGGTATGATTTGTGAATACAATGTAAAATAACGGAACCAAGTTAATATCGCCTTAAATGTTTTTTATGGTGAAAGTTTTGTGTTTTACTCAGGGAATGAGGAGAGTGTGGTACGTTATCATTTATTATACTCACCATATTGGATGTCTCTTAAACTTATTACTGCATGTACTGAGGCTTTGTACTCTGGGTTTCTCTTTTTCTTTCTGGAAGGTATCCTCAGATTTATGTGCTAGCCCTGCTGAGTGTTCTCCTTTGCTCTTTCTCTTCATATTTTATAGCCTCCTATTTGTTTTTGAGTACTGTACATCCTCCTGTCTCTGGGTGTTGAGTTTTCCTTAAAGTCTCCTTTTCCCTCCGCTGGTTTCAGCTGCTTGTTGGGGGCTGCTTATTTGAAAATAGGGTCTCACTAGGTTGCTGAGGCTGGATTTGAACCTGTGATCCTCCTATCTCAGCCTCCCAAGTACTGGGATAACAAGCATGCGTACACCACCACACCCGCTTTTCTTACGTCGTTCTTGTTTCCATCTAAGTTTTTCTTCTTCCAGTTAGGTTGCTCAGGCCTCTATTTCCAGTTTTAGCCGTCCCTTTTTTTTTTTTTCCCCCTCTGCAGGTCTGGGGATGGAACCCAGGAGCTGAACGTTCAGCCTCTGAGCTACAACCCCTGCCCTTTTTTTTTTTTTTTTTTTTTTTTTTTTTTTTTTTTTTTTTTTTTTTTTTTTGCAGGTCTGGGATGGAATCCAGGGGCATTCTACGTCCGAGCTACACCCCTGCCCTATTTTTTATTCTTTATTTTTTATTTTTATTCTCTCTTTACCTTCTTCCCTCCCTCTCCCCCTCTTTTTCCCCTCCCTCCCTCCTCCTTTCTCCTCTCTCAGAGAGAGGAGAGAGAGATATACAGGACATTGAACCCAGGGGCATTCTGCCTCTGAGCTACACCCCCAGCCCTTTTTATTCTTTATTTTGGAACAGGGTCTCACTGAGTTGCAAAGGGCCTCACTGAGTTGCTGAGGTTGGCCATGAACTTGCAATCCTCCTGTCTCAGCCTCTGAAGCACTGGGATCACAAGTGTGCAAGTGTGCGTCACCACACTTGGCTCTACTTTATTTTTTGAAACGGTCTCATTAAGATGCGGAGGCTGTCTTTAATTTGTGCTCCTCCTGTCTCAGCTTCCCAAGTACTAGAATTTCAGGCATACACCACCACACCTGACTTTTTTTTTTTTTTGGTGGTGGTACTGGGGTTCTTGGAGACCCTTCTACCTCAAGGCTACACTCCCAGACCTTTTTTTTTTTTTTTTTTTTTTTTTTGCGGGTCTGGGGATGGAACCCAGGGGCATTTGACCTCCGAGCTATACCCCCTGCCCTATTTTTTATTCTTTATTTTGAAACCGGGTCTCACTGAGTTGCAGAGGGCCTCACTAAGTAGCTGAGGCTGTCTGCGAACCGTGATCTTCCAGGTCTCAGCCTCCCAAATGCTGGGATTACAAGCGTGCGCCACCACGCCCGGCTTATACTTCTTTTATTTGAAAACAGGGTCTCCTAAGCCAGCACTGCTGGCTTCGAACCTGAGGGATCCTTCTGTCTCTGCCTCCCAAGCACGGGGATGACAAGCGTGCACCACCATGGACTGGCCACACCTGGCTTTAAGGTTCTTATTTCAACTCAGTTTTTTTTTTGGTCTTTGTATTTAGTGTCTTTTTGGGGGGAGGGGCATCCTGGGGGTGGAACCCAGGGGCATTTGACCTCCAAGCTACATCCCCTGCCCTATTTTTTTATTCTTTATTTTGAAATAGGGTCTCACTAAGTTGTGGAGGGCCTCACTACGTAGCTGAGGCTGTCCGTGAACTGTGATCCTCTGTCTCAGCTTCCCAAATGCTGGGATTACAAGTGTGCACCACAACGCCCAGCATGTTTAGTGTCATTTAAAAAAAAAAGTTTTTTGGTATTGGAGGTTGAAACCAGGGGCCTCTACTACTGAGCTACACCCTAACGGTTTTTACTTTTTGTTTGAAGCAGGGTCTCGCTATGTTGCTGAGACTGTCCTTGAGCCTACGACCCCATCTGAGCCTGCCAAGTCCTGGGATTGCAGGTGTGTGCCCCTGCGCCGGGCTGCATCTAGTGGTGCTTCCAGGGGAGTGCACATGAGATTCGGCAGATGCTGGGGAGGAGGCGCGGCGTGTGCAGTGAAGCAGGGGTTTCTAGACCTCTTTCACGGAGGTCACGTTTTATCACAGGCGAACAGGCCACCAAATGTGTGTCGTGTCCATGTAAGAAAGGAAGTAAAGTAGCTTGGGATGGAGCAGTAGGAGAAGCACCTGGGCCTTGCTGGTGAAGTAGCACATCTTCCAGCCTGCAGCAAGCAAGCACGCGTTGGACAGCCGTCTGGGCAGAGCACATTAGATAGAGTGAGCAGGACGTGCAAAAACACGGCGCGGGGCTGTGCTGGGCCTTTGGAGGGCGTGAGGCGCCAGGGTCTGGGCGAGGCAGAGCAGAAGGAAGGGGGAGAGGACAGGAGAGGCCAAGGGAGGAGCGGGCACTCCACGCGGACTCCGAGCTGAGTGGGAGTGGAGCGACCCAGCAGAGACTGCCGCCAGGAGGGACAACAGGCTGGCCTGTTGGCAGTGTCGTGCTTTTCTGCCCGCTGTAGGGGCTGTTGCTTTGACCCTTCCCTCTGGGGAGGCTCTGCAGCAGACTGCAGCCAGCATGTAGCAGAAGCAGCCTGTGCCTTCACCTTGGGCGCTCCTGCCCCACAGGGCCTGCCCTCACGGCTGCAGCTACCATGCAGGCTGTAACCCCCAAAGAATTTAGTATGTGTTTTATGACTCTTGGACCAAAATTGCCTAGAGCTGCTCACTTAAAGCAGGAAGGGTTAATGTTTGTGAATGTGTATGGCAGAACTTTAGCAGCCTTAGTGGTTACAGATCATCAGTTTACTTTGTCTACTGAATGAGGAGTTAAAAAGATGTCTTTTTAGAGCCCAGGGCGCTCTACTTCCAAGCTACACCCCAGCCTTTTTTAGTTTTTATTTATGCTGCCTCCACCTTCAGGGGATCCGGGTTCTGGTCTGGGCTCTGGCCGTGGTGGTGCTGAGAATTCTGGCAGTGGCCTGGCCCCGGTGCCTCCGAGCCAGTCTGGGGCAGCTCTCTTCTGTGCCTGACCTGTCTTCAGAGCCTAGTGATGCTTGTGCTTGTTTTGGACCCCCACTTCTTAGCAGAGTGGCCTGATCATGGCCGTAGGGGGTGCTGTTTGCTGAGACAGCAATTTATTTATTATTTATTTATTGTGGTACTAGGGATGGAACCAGGGGCATTCTACCTCTGAGTGACAGCTCCTGCCCTATTTTTTATTCTTTATTTTGAAAGAGGGTCTCCCTGAGTTGCAAAGGGCCTCACTAAGTAGCTGAGGCGGTCTGTGAACCACGATCCTCTTGTCTCGGCTTCCCAAATGCTGGGCTGACAAGCGTGCCCACCACGCCCGGTTTTCTACCCAGGTCACCTTCATGAGCATCTTCCTTTGAAGGTTAGGCTGGCGCTGCATTGGTGGCAGGAACAACGATTCTTGGCTTTGCTCTGTCAGATGAGAGAGGACTCGCATAGTTCTGGGCTGCTAGAAGAGCCGATGGCTCCTGCAGGATGTTTGTCTTAAGGATAAGAGCAGGCAGGCTTTTTCTTCACAACTAGTCTGGCTGGCTGGGCTAGGTGTTGTGTCTGGTTTCTTTCTGGAGAGGGGAAGAGAACTCCAACCAGGTACAATCCATGAGTGTTGTCCTCTGTGCATCAAGTGCTTTTGTCCGTTTATCCTGGGGGTGCTCTGGGGAGCACTGATGATTTTGCAGGTGCCGGTTTTGCCTGACACTTGGTCCTGGTGTTTGGGGTTGATCAGTGCAGATTCGGAGCCCACTGTCAGCCTACCTGGGGCCTGGCAGACAAAGGTGTAGCTGAGCTGCCCCGCTCGCGGTCCCTGAGGGAGGGAAAGCTGTCCTCGGGGCTCCATGACAGCACCGCTTGTCGAGCAGCCCTGGGAGCATCTGTGGGCCTGCAGGGATCCGTGCCACAGAGGTTGCCATGCAGCGGCCCAGTGGGCGGGCCATGGGGGAGCGGAGGCAGGAGAGAGAGGGCATGATCCGGGGAGCACAGTTGGGGGGGCAGTGTACAGTGAGGAGGGACCTGCATGTCGAAAGGGGGTTGTGTATTTGGCTCTTTTGAAAATGAGATGGAGGCATTGCTGAAGTGGTTCTGCCTCGGGGTGCCCTTTCCAGTGGAAAGTGTGTATCTTGGTTCCCGTAGGCTAGAATGGGAAACTGCATGCCCTCTCTTTCTTTTTTGTTCTTTTCTTTACCTTCCTTTCTATTATTAATATTTTTGCTCTACCAGGACTGAATCCAGGGGCATTCTACCTCTGAACTATACCCACAGCCCTATTTTTTATTCTTTACATTTGAAACAGTCTCATTAAGTTGCAGAGGGCCTCATTAAGTAAGTAGCTTTGAACCTTCAATCCTATCTCAGTCTTCAAGCATGTACCACCATACCCAGCCTTTCTCTTTTTCTTTAAAACTTAAAAAAGAGCTTGTTTGGAGATTCTAGCAGGGATTGTAGCTACTCATATACCCTAGGTTGAAGACTGGCCCTCCTCTATTCAGGGGATGGTCGTCCTCTTCGATGGGAGGGACGCACTTGGAGCCATGAGGGAGAAAGCGGGCACCCGCCTAGCTGGCCAGATCAGCCGAGTCAACCCTGGCGATCAGTAGGGTGACAGAGGTCGCAGCCAGCCAGATCGCCCTCACATCTTGTGTGGCTGCACACACTTGTAATCTAGGTTCGTGGGCAGCCTCAGGTACTTAGGCCCTCTGCAACTTAATGCGATCCTGTTTCAAAATAAAGAAAAAATAGGGTAGGGATGTAGCTCGGAGGTCGAATGCCTCTCTGGATTCCATCCCCAGACACACACACACACACACACACACACACACACACACACACAAAAAAAAAAAATTAGTGCCGGGTATGGTGGCACACGCTTGTAATCCCCGCGCTTGAGAGGGTGAGACGGGAGGATCGCACAGGTTCAATGCCAGCCTCAGCTACTTAGGCTCTCGACAACTTAGACCCTGCCCCAAATAAAATATAAAATAGGTCTGGGAGTATAGCTCAGAGGTAGAAAGCCTCTGGGTTCCACCCCCAGTACCATACATACATACATACATAGGAAAGTCAGGCATGGTTGCCCATGCTTGCAATCCCATTACTAGGGAGGCTGAAACAGGAGGATGGAAAGTTCATGGCCAACCTCAGCTACTTATTGAGGCCCTCCATAACTTAGTGAGACCCTATTGCAAAATAAAGAATAAAAAAATAAAAAATAGGGTTGGGGGTGCCACTTGAAGGTAGATGCCCTGGGTTCCATCCTCAGTACTGCAAAATAAATAAATATATAATTTAAGAAAATAAACAACTTCAAACTGTCACACCCCGTTGAGTGTTGGGTGCGGAGAACTTTTAGGCTCCCTTCTCCTTCCTCTGCTGCGGTGGAGGGAAGCAGCCTTGGGACGCTGCCCCTGTCAGTGCAGACTGTCAGTGCAGACTGTCAGGGAGCTGGGAGCTGTGCTTTTGTAGCAGTGTGTGTGTGGCCTCAATTTCACTCTTACCGGGTAACCTTTCTACTAATAGTAATACAGCTCATAAGTGTTTCAAATGAAGTGGACTATGGCTTGTATTTGCTGTTTGGTTTTTAAAAATTGAATTTTTAATTAGGTGATCTTACAGCATTAACTTAAATCAGTATATTTGAAAGACCAATTTGAAGGATAGGCGTTTTTTTCTTTTGAAACAAGGCTTCTATTTTGATACATTTGCTTTCTCTGGGAGCTGACCTGCCAGCCCCAGAGACCAAAGTTCCCTGTTGCCTTGTTGCTGACATGGTGAGCTCAGCAGGGCTGTGGGGCTGCCGCTCACAGGGCTCTTGGGCTTCTGGGGAGAGCCTGGGCACCCACTCGGGGGCTGTCTTTATTGTACACAGGTGCTAGAGATGGTCACAGTCATATGCCTTTGAGATCGGTAAGTGCAGAGGGGAAAGATGGTGTTGCTGGGCAGAGTCAGTAGAAGCACGGTTCAGCTTTGACCTTGTTGGAAGATGATTTGGACCAGGCGTGGTGGTGCACGCTTGTAAGCCTAGTATATGGGAGGCCGAGACACAAGGACTGCATGCTTGCAGCTAGGCTCGGCAACTTGTGGGGCCCTCCACAACTTAGGCCCTGCTTCGAAATAAAGAAGAAAATAGGGCTGGGGATATAGTTTGGAAGTAGAATGCCCCTGGGTTCAATCCCCAGTACCACAAAAAAAAAAAAAAAAAAGGAAGAAGATGCTTTGGCTTTTGGACCCGAGTGTACAGGGTGCAGTGTCCGGGCTCAGACTTTCTGTCCTTGGTTAGCAGGGGCTTTCAGTGAGCTGAGCTGTTGGAGATACTCTAGAGCGGGTGTGTTTGCATATAGTGTGTGTGTGAAACTTTCCAGCGCTTGATTTCTTTGAAGCAAGGACCTTTGTGTTTCAGGCTGTACTTCATTTTTGTTGTTTTTGATTTTGGGGTGTGTGTCTGTCTGTCTGTCTGTCTGTCTGTCTTACTGGGAATGGAACCCAGGAGTGTTCTACCTCTGAGCTACAACTCAACCCAATTTTTTATTCTTTATTTTGAAACAGGGTCTCACTAAGTTGGGGAGGGCTTCGCTACATCGTTGAGGCTGGCTGTGAACCTGCTGTCCTCCTGTCTCAGCCTTCCAGATTCTGGAATTATAAGCACGCACCACGGCATGCTTAGTTTTCAGGCCAGATCTTCACTCAGGGCACAACATGTGAAGGACTGACATGATGGCAGTCTCTTCTCCATCAGATTTCACCCATTAACTCCGACATCTCCCTTAGGCAGATGGCTCTACTAAAGGCTGTCTTAACATATTGAGAACTTAGAGGCAGCCGTTCTGTACAGCACCCTTAGCAGGGCGTGGTGTTTCCCTTTGCCTAGTTGTAGGGTTTGTGTCATGGGTGGGAAGAGCACAGAAGAGAAGCTGGGCTCTGCTCTGCATCCTGTGAGGTGATACAGGATTTGATTTGTCCCGTTCGCACAATGTTCACTTTGCTTCATCAAGGTGGTGCCTGCTATTCTTTCCTGCGTGACGCCTTTGTAGTTGTTAAGTATATTTTCACATTAAAGTCAAACTTCAGTTCACTCATTAA
Source organism: Muscardinus avellanarius (assembly GCF_963383645.1). Lineage (NCBI taxonomy): Eukaryota > Metazoa > Chordata > Mammalia > Rodentia > Gliridae > Muscardinus > Muscardinus avellanarius. The sequence continues at coordinate 657,908 of NC_137787.1, forward strand.
GATTGGCTCGTGGTTTCCCGTTACATTCAATGGGTTATCATCCTTTATCTTTGTGTGTGTGTGCAGTGCTGGGTATTGAGCCCAGGGGCATTCTACCTCCAGACTCCATCCCCAGCCCTATTACATTTTATTTGCGAACAGGGTGTAGCTTCATCTTTGACCTTTATCTTTTTCTTTTTTTTTTTTTAATTTAGGTGGTACTGGGGTTCCCGGAAGCCCTTCTACCTCCAGGCTACACTCCCAGACCCATTTTTATATTTTATTTGGAAACAGGGTCTCTGAAGCCAGCACAGCTGGCTTGGAACCTGCGCAGCCCTCCTGCCTTTGCCCCCCACATGTGTGCACCCCCACGCCGGGCTGTCTTTTTATTTTGATACCCCACTTGTCCCATGTTTGGCCTGTGGACACCCTACACTGGTTCCCGGTTGTTTCTCCAGTTGCAGTGCCATGGGCAGTCCTGGCTCTTTGTGCCCAGCATCTACCTTTCCTTCCATGAAGCCTACTTCCTTTTCATGGTGCTTGATACTTGGGAAGCAGGGCTGTTAGGTTGTTAACACTCAGCTGTGTTACAGATTGTGTGGTGTGGGTATATGTGCATGTGCACTCGTATTTTTGGTATGCTATTTTTATGTTTGTGTTTTGTTTTGTTCTTTTTACGATACTGGGAATAGAACCCAGGGGCATTTGACCTCTGAGCCACACACTCCCTGCCCTACTTTTTATCCTTTATTTTGAAACAGGGTCTCACTAAGTTGTGGCAGGCCTCACTAAATAGCTGAGGCTGCCTTGAACTGTGATCCTCCTGTCTCAGCCTCCCAAATGCTGGGATTATAAGTGTGCACCATCACACCCAGCTTGGCTATTTCTTTTATATTTCTATATGCAGCAAAACGCATGTGTTTATTCCAATACCCCCAATTCTAGTATTTCAGTTTCTCCCTTTACAAGAGGTCAACTCCCTTTTCCAACTGACAATCCTAGATCCTTGGCCTCCGGTGTTTGGCTTTCTTGATTTGTCACCTCTGTGTGGCCAGCATCTTGCTGCTGCCCTTCCTGCGAGCTGCCTGGCTAGCGCGGATGTGACCTGCCAGGCTGTTACGGGAGCCCCTCGGTGACAGCATGACACTGGGTGGCTGAGGTGATGAGCCTTAGCGTGCTCGTAGCCACCCTTCCTTGCTGGTACACACTCGTGTTCTTTCGGGCCTGTATTTGAACAGTGCTGCCATGGGCCTCCTTGCACTCCTCCTCCTGTGCCTCTGGAGTCTTCTGCAGGCACTTCTGGTGACTGAATCGGGTTGTGCCTGAGTCCCTACTATGTGTTTTCAAGCTGCCTTGTGATATAACACTCCCTCTCTGGTAGAGTAGCTATCTCCTTACCACTGCAATAACCTTCATGATCACTTTTATTCATTTTTCCAATCTTATGGAGTAAAGGCTGGTAGAGGATGAGCATCTCTTCATGTATTTGTGGCCAGTTTGTTTATGGGCAGTTTGATTAATTTTCAGCAATTTATATATTCGTGTACTCTAGCCTATGGAGATATTTTCCAAACTGAGAAAAACTCTGTTTGAATCCTAACTTCTGTGTTACCTGTTCTTTGCTGTGTGTAATCCTTACAGTTTGGTCAAATGAATTAGGTCTTCCCTAATGCTTTCCACAGTCCCTGTCTTCATGGCGTGAGTCTTCTTTCTCTAGCCCTCCAGATCGGCAAGGCTTTATTGCTTGCACCCAGATCTCTAATCCAGCTCAGATCCTGTTGGAGTATGGTAGGGGATAGAGATCAAGCCCAGTGCCTTTTCAGAATGGCATTTGTGTGGGTTGGGTGTTCATAGATACATATGAGACTGTTTCATTGGTTGATTTGCCTCTTCCTTAGCCAGTATCAAGAAGAACAAATTACCACTATTTTGTAATAAATACTTTTGCTAAAATTAGGTGAATCTCGCCTCTTTCTCTTCTTTTTTGCAGAACTTTTCTAAGTTGGCTTGGTTTTTAGGTCAATTAAATCCTTTTATAGTTAAAAAAAAATCCTGATGGAATGTTTGTTGGTTTCCAATGGCTACTGTAATAAATTACCACAAACTTGGTAGCTTACAGTGACAGAAACTTCTCACAATTCTGGAAGCCAGAGGCTGGGATCTGGCAGGACCAGTGCTCCTGCAGCTGTCAGGGGGACATGTTACTTGGCCCACAGCATTCCTTGGCTGCAGCTGGGGCGCTCTAGCTCCTCCTCCATCCACGTGGGTTTTTCTTCTGGCTCTTGCTACTTTTTGCCTCTCTGAGGATTCTTGGGGTAGCATTTAGAACTACCAGATAATCCAGGATAATCTCACCTCAGTGTCCTTCACCTAATCATGTCAAAAAAGACCTTTTTTCCAAATAATGTAACATTTACACGTTTCAGGGATTAGGGCCTTTGGGGAAAGGGGTCATTATGCATCCTATCACAGATGTTATTTGGGGTTTCATTGAGGGTGTAGGTGAATTCATAGGAGAGCATTCATCTCTGCGATGTGTCTCCTAGACTGAGACTTGCCATCTTCCGTGCTCAGGTCCCCTGTGAGTCTATACACATATATAGTTTTTTCCTTTGCCAGTGGGCAGAACTGCTCTTCACTGTTACTAGGATTTTGTTGTGGTAAAAGGATCTTCTCTTAGACAGTGGTCTGCAGATAGTGGTACATCTTGCAAGATAATGTCCCTTAGATGTGTTTGGCAGTTTTTGGCAACAGTAGCATCTTTATTGTTCTTTTGTGTGTTTTAATGTGATTTTACCTTTTTAATGAAAAGCATGTTTCTTCCTTTGAAGTATTATAGGTAGGTTTTCCTGGTGTTAAATCATTACTGCATCCCTAGAGCAGACCCTACTGAGGCATGATGGTGTCTTGTTCTCTAAACTTTGTGATTGACTTATTGGACTGGTGTTTTGTTTAAATTTTTACATGTTCGCAAATGGCCTATAGTTGATCATCTCTTCCCTGCAGCACCACTCATCGTGTTGAGGAGGCAGAACGTACCTTACTTTCCTCTGGGGAATCCTTCCCACCAGGTACCAGCCATGCATCCTAGGTGCAGTGGCACAGCGGCACTGGGGATGCGATTTGGCGTAGCTCGTGGGCACAGCACACTCCTTGGCCCCTCAATTACAGTCACTGCTCCCTTAATGGGCTCAGAACCCAATTACTGCAACTAAAATACAAAAATAATTTGTGAGGCTCCCATGGGCAAAGAAGTCTTATTTCTTTGGGAGCTGCCAGAAGATATAATTATGGCCCTTTGTAACACTTCTTGTTTCAGAACCAGGCAAAGATGGTACTGTGACATTGTGGTTCTTTGTGTGTATATGTTTTTGTGTCTTTCCTTTTCTTTATCAAACTAGAGATAATTGCTCTTTTGCTTTTTCTCCAGAGAAACTGAATTTGGTTTTGAGTGACCAAGTCAACTGTTTTTTTGTTTTTTTTTTCTATTTCATTGTTTTGTTTTGTTTTCTTTGTGGTACTGAGGCTTGAACCCAGGGCATTCTACCTCTGAGGTACACCCCTAGCCCTATTTTATTTTGAAATAGGGTCTCACTGAGTTGTTGAGTGTCTCACTATATTGCTGAGGCTGGCCTCGAACCTGCGATCCTCCTATCTTAGCCTCTCAAGTATTGGGATTCTGGGCATTTACCACAACACCTGGCTCATCAGTTTTTTAAATTAATTCCTTCTGCTTTGATTTTTCTTTATCTTGCCTTGAATGTCATTTATCTTTATTCTTCCTTGTAATGAAAATCTACAGGTTTGATTCACCCTCTTGAGTACAGCTTAGACGCATCCTGTGGGTGCTGAGGCATGGTGCTCCTTGCTCTTTTCAAGTCTTTTTGTTGAGAACTTGTGAAACATCCTAAAGGAGAGAAAAACGCCTCAGGCGCCCTTCGCCCAGCTCTAGTGCGCAGCACTTTACACCCGCCTGCCCAGCTCCCCACCTCGCATTTTGGTAGGTCTCAGACTTTGTGTCCTCTCTAATACCTCAGTGTGTGTAGTTAGTAGGTGTGAGCTTTAAAAATGAAAACTGCAGGGCCGTTGTCAGGCCTAATAGAGCTTGGCCCTCCTTTGTTACTGTCATCTGGTATCTCTTCCATGGTCAGTTTTCTCCAGTGTCACCAAAGCTAGAGTTTATACTCAGCTGGAGTCACAATTCAGAGGAAGCTTCCACAGTGCATTTGTTTGTAATTCTCTTTGAAAATCAATAACAAAACTTTTCCATCTTCTAAAATATTTATTTATTCTCTGGTACTGGAGATTGAGCTTAAGGGCATTCTAATGCCAAATTATACTCCAGCCCTTTTTCTTTTCTTTCTTTTCTTTTTTTTTTTTTTCCCCCTTTTGCGGGTCTAGGGTGGAACCCAGGGTCATTCAACCTCCCGAGCTACTATACCCCCAGCCCTATTTTTTATTCTTTATTTTGAAACCGGGTCTCACTGCGTTGCAAAGGGCCTCACTAAGTAGCTGAGGCTGTCTGCAAACAGCAGTCCTCCTGTGTCAGCCTCCTGAATGCTGGGATTACATGCTGTGCCATCACACCCGGCTTTCTTTCTTTCTTTCTTTCTTTTCCTCTCTCTCTCTCTTTTTTTTTTTTTTTTTTTTTATACTGGGGATTGAACCCAGGGCATCCTATCTCTGAGCTACACTCCCAACCCTATTTTTTATTCTTTATTTTGAAGCATGGTCTCACTGAGTTGTAAAGGGCCTCACTAGGTAGCTGAAGCTGGCTGTGAACAACAATCCTCCTGTCTCACCCTCCCAAATGCTGAGATTACAAGAGTGCGCCACCACGCCCGGCTCCTTTTTATTTTTTATCTTGAAACATGGTCTTGCTCAATTGCTGAGGCCAGCTTCAAACAGAGTCCTCCTGTCTTAGCCTTCCTCGTACTGGAAATAGAGGTGTGTGGTGCTGTGCCCAGTTGTTTTATTTCTAGTACTCCTTATTTATGAAAGCAGTCGGGTCTGCGCTGTGCGGTCCACCTTTGGCTGTGGGTTGGGATGCTCCTCATTGCGCTCTTCTGGCAGTGAGGTCTAGATCACAGTTGATTTGAGCTGATGTCTCTCTGGGGCATGGAAGCAATGAGCATGCTCTGTGTGTCTCGAGGTGGCTGGCTGGGAACAGGCCGGTGGGTTCCCTGTCAGCAGGCTGCCTCTACCCTTCCTGTCCAGGTAAATGCTCTGTGTTGCTCGTTGCTTGTCCTCCTATTTCAGTGTATTAATTCCCTATTGCAGCTCTTCTGATGACCACAGTGTGACTGGCGCCACTCTCCCTGGGCTAGGATCAAGGTGCCACCAAGCCTGGTCCTTCTGAAGGCTCAAGGGTTCTGCGTGCTTGCCTTTTCAGGTTGGTGGAGGCCCCGTTCAGGTGGCTTGTGGCCCCTTTCTTCTTGAAAGCACATGATCTAAAAGACACTTGTGATTATAGTTAAGTCCCACCCAGAAATTCGAGATGGCCTCTCCATCTTGAGATTTTTTGTTTCCCCTTGACGGCTTCCTTCCCTGTTGTCATCTATTGGTTCTTTTAGGAATATTGAGCAGCCACATACACCTTTGTACTCCTGACCCTCCCTTACAGCAGGCAGTGCAGTCTGCACCTCTTCTCCCTTTAACCATGTGTCCTGAACAGCATGAGGGCTTCCCCTGCCTCTCCCCCATGTGCAGTCTCCTTGTACATGGGTCGGCTTTATTCAGCCCACCTCCTTCTGGACGTTGTTTTTGTTGCCAGACTTTTGAGCTTTCTCGTTCTCACTCTTCATCCAGTGCTAGCGTTTCCCTCCACCAGTGTCTTCCCACATGGCGGCTCCCTCGCCGCTGACCTGCACTCCCTTTGGAGCCACAGGGAAGCTTTCCTTCTTTCCTTCTTTGGATGGGTCTGGTTTCCTCATAGTGGGGATTGTAGTGTGCTGCTCTACCTAACTCCCTCGACAGATGAAGTACTCGGGTCCCTGCTCCCCAGAGGCGTGTCTGGCTCAGGATGGAGGAGGATGCCCCTGCTTCGGCCTGGGCTGCGTACTGGTTTTGGTGCAGTTAATGTTGAGTGTGCTCTTTGCAGAGACAGCTCTGTCACGCAGAATTTTTCTGAAAGTCTTTCAATCCCAAAGTGAGGTTCATCCCTAAGAGCTGCTCATAGAAAACATCACTAGAAGAGACGATGCGATCCGTGAGCTCATTTGACTGAGGAAACAGGCCAGATGGAGGGTGAAGTGCCTGTGCCGCCACGCACTAGCGTCCTCAGACACCGTGTCCTGTGTGCCCCAGAGGAGACAGGACCCAAGTCCTTGGTGTTTAGGTTCCTATTTGGATAAGACCAGTCCCAAGATTAACGTTTCAGATTCTTGAGTATTTCTACTCATGGCTTTGGCTAGCTTTGTATCCACAACAAAGCTTTTATAAACATGAGCTAAGCTAATTCTAGCTCGTGGAACTTTGTAGGAAGAAAATGTAAATTATCGGAATCAAAAAAATCTTCAAGTTGCCGGGCGTGGTAGGGCACACTTGTAATCTCTGTGCTTGGGAGGCAGAGACAGGAGGATTGGGCAGGTTGGAAGCCAGTCTCTCTGACATAAGAGACCCTGTTTCCAAATAAAAATATAAAAATAGGTCTGGGAGTGTACCCAGGAGGTAGAAGGGCTTCCAGGAACCCCAGTACCACCAAAAAAAAAAAAAAAAAATCTTCAAGTATAAATCGATCGTTATCCTTGGTCCAGCTTTGAATTACTTTGTTTCTTGTAGTTCAGTGAGATTTATGGTAGGAAAATTAAGTCTTTAGCTTGGTATGGTGGCACGTACCCATAATCTCAGTTTTCACAAGATAGGAAGATCACAGGTTCAAGGCCAAACTCTGTAACTTAGGCAGTGATTCGGAATAAAAAGTCGAATAGGTCTGGGAGTATAGCGGGAGTTAGAGTGCCCCGGGGGTCCAGTCCTCAGGACCACACACAAAGAAGTCCTTTAATTGTAGCACTGAGAGGAAAGGCCTCCCTACAGCCGCTGCATCACTTTCCTGCCCTGCCTTTGCTGTCCTCTTCCCAGAAACACCATTGCAGTTGGGGCAGGCCCTGCTAGGAGCCCCAGGTGGCACCCTTTCCCAGCTCACAGGAAGGCATGCCATGAACTGCGATCCTCCTGTCTCAGCCTCCCAAGCGCGGGGATTACAAGCGTGCACCACCACACCTGGCTTTGTTTGATTTTTAAATTTATTTATTTAGAACCAGGGATTAAACATAGGGTCATTCTGTCACTGGGGTATATACACCTCTAGCCCCTTTTATTTTATATTTATTTATTTATTTATTTATTTATTTTTTGGTGGTGGTACTGGAGGAGGAACCCAGAGGCTTTCTACCTCCGGTTTATACTCCCAGACCTATTTTGTATTTTATTTGGAAACAGGGTCTCACTAAGTTGCTGAGAGCCTCACTAAGTAGCTGAGGCTGGCTTCGAACCTGCGCGATCCTCCTGTCTCCACCTCCCAAGCGTGCACCACTACGTGTGGCCCCCCTTTTATTTTTTTATTTTGAGACTGTCTTGGTAAGTTGCCCAGGCTGGACTCAAATTTTTGGTCCTCCTGACTCAGATTCCCAAGTAGATGGGATTACAAATATACTGCATTGTGCCCAGCTTTTTTTTTTTTTTTTTTTTTTTTTTTTGGTGTGTGTGTGGGGGGGGGGTAACTGGGGGTTAAACCCAGGGGCGTTCTACCTCCGAGTTTCACCTCCAGCCCTACTTTTTATTTATTTTGAAACAGGGTCTCACTGAGTTGCAAAGGGCCTTGCTAAGTAGCTGAGGCTGGCCACAAACCTGCGATCCTCCTGTCTCAGCCTCCCAAGTACTGGGATTACAAGCATGTGCCACCATGCTTTCTGATATGTATTATTGAATTAGGCTATAACTAAATATTCTTTACTGAGCTGTATAAATAAGTGCTGATTATATCAGCATTCAGAAAAATATTGTAGAGTACTAATTAAACGTGTTCATGTCTTGGAATTAATGTTAGCATACCCAAACAATGGGATGCCTACCATAGAACAGGTTCTTTTAGTTATTGCTACAATTTACAGAAAGGGCTCCAAGGTTTACAGAGGTGGAGCTTAAACAACTAGCAAGGTAACCAGAATCCTATCTGAGCAAGATTCTGAACTCGGTGGTTTTCATGTAGTCTGTTCTGTATATTGAACTAAATAAGTTACATATTTTCACATTGCCTTGAAATATATGCTTCTAAGTGTCATTGAAGAAAATACAAAGGCACCTTATGTCACTTCCTGAAAAGAACTAAAACCGACAGAATCAGTCAGGGGAGAAAGAGCAGGGCACTGAAGGAGCTGGAATGCAGGCGTCTCTGGCCTGGCACCGGCTGCTGAGTCGCGCACGCATGTGGCAGTGGCATTACATTCAAGCCAAAAAAGAACCCATAGTAGAATACGCTACAGGTCTACTCAGGCCAGGTTTAAATAAACTTAATCATAAAAGAGATTTCTGCTAATAAAAATCGGAGCCACATGCAGACAATTTACAGCCATCAAGAGGGTTGAAATATTTCTTTGACCTGCTGTGTCCACCACTCTCCATATGGGAGATGAGACTCTTCTAAGTCCTCCCATCCCTCAGCACTAACTACTCTGCTGTATTTTGGTGTGGGTTAGTTTAAATCAGAGTTTCCGAGCCAGGAGTGGTGGCACACCCTTCTAATCCCAACATTCAGGATCATGGTTTGCCTCAGCTACTTGACAAGGCCCCTCACAACTCAGTGAGACCCTGTTTCAAAATAAAAAGACTAAAAAATAGGGCTGGGGGTGTAGCTCGGAGGTACAATGCCCCTGGGTTCCATCCCCAGTACCACAATAAATAATAAATAAATAAACAATCATAGATTCCTGAAGTTAGGACTTACTGCACCCTTTCCCTGGGAGGGGTACCGGACTGATCCAGGGGGGACAGTAGTAGCTTTGTGTGCAGTGTGTGGGGTGTAGGGTACTGAGTAAAAATAAAAGAAACCCCAGGGGGAGCTCAGGGTTTGGAGGTTTGTTTTTTGTTTTTCTGGGATGGGGACATTGGGCCAGTAAGTTTGGGAATTTGTGGTTTAAATTATCCTACTAGGTGTCTGTTCTTTTCTTTTTAGGAAAGTAGGGGATGTTAGCTGGGCATTGTGCCTGTAGCCCCAGTACTTTGGAGGCTGAGTCAGGAGGATCCCAGGTTGGAGGACAGCCTCAGCAATGTAAGGAAACCCTGTTTGAAAATAAAAGATAAAAACGGCTGGAGCTGACCAGTGTGTAGATGCACACCTATAATTCCAGTATTTGGGAGGCTGAAGCAGGAGGATCACAGGTTTGAGGTTAGCCTCAGCTACTTGGCAAGGCCCTCGGCTACTTAATGAGACCCTGTTTCAAACATAAAATAGATGGGCGAGACCCTGTTTCAAAAATAAAATAGCTGGGCGTGGTGGCACATGCTTGTAATCCCTGTGCTTGGGAGTCGGAGACAGGAGGATCCCGCAGGTTCGAAGCCAGCCTTGCTGGCTTAAGAAACCCTGTTTCCAAATAAAAAAGTATAAAAATAGATCTGGGAGTATAGCCCAGAGGTAGAAGGGTTTCCAGGAACCCCAGTACCACCAAAAATAAATGAGTAAATAAATAAAATAGGCCAAGAGTGGGTGCATGCTTGTAATGCCAGCATTCAGGAGGCTGAGACAGGAGGATCACAGTTTGTGGGCAGCCTCAGCTACTTAGGCTCTTTACAACTCCGTGAAGCCTAAAAAATAGGGTTGGGGATATATCTCAGAGGTGCAATGCCCCTGGTTTTCATCCCCAGTACTCCAAAACAAAATAAAAGAATAAATAGGTCTGGGCTTTAGCCCAGCGGTAGAATGCCTCTGGGTTCAGTCCCCAGTGCCCTCTCCCAAAAGTGGGAATGTTAGCCAGGCATGGTGGTGCATGCCTGTAATTCCAGGACTTAGGAAGCTGAGATGGGAGGGTCAGAGCCAGCCTTAGCAACTTAGCAAGGCCCTTCATAACTTAGTGAGACCCTGTTTCCAAATAAAATCAGAGCCAGGCCTGGTGACGCATGCTTGTAATCTCAGTACCTGGGAGGCTAAGCCAGAAGGCTCGCAGGTTCAGGGCCAGCCTCAAAGGCTTAGTGAGGCCTTTACAACTTAGTAAGGTGCTGTTTTGAAGTTAAAGAGTAAATAGTGCTGAGGGCATGGCTCGGAGGTAGAACAGCTGCCCCCAAACTGAAGGATTGAACCTGTGCTGGGCAAAGAGGCATATGCCACCATTCCCAGCTAAAATTTGCTATCTTTAAATCTGTAATTTTAATCTTTTTTTGGTGGTACTGGGGATGGAACCCTTCTTGGGCTACACTCCCAGACCTGTTTTTTATTTTATTTGGAAACAGGGTCTCCTAAGCCAGCACGCGCGGCTGGCTTCGAACCAGCGCGATCCTCCTGTCTCTGCCTCCCAAGCGCGGGGATTACAAGCGTGCCCACCACACCCGGCTTTAATCTTTACCTATATAATTTTTTCAGGTTTTCCCGTTACTCACTTCTTTGTAATTTCTTTTAGAACTCCTACTGGACATACAGACTAGCCCATCTTCTCTTCCACTGTTCTCAACCCGCTTTCATTTGCTCAGTCTTTTGATTTCTTCAGTGCCACCTTTTGTTTTGTTTACTTTATGTTTTTTAAATAGTCTCTGACCCTGGCATGGTGGCACATGTCTATAATCCCAGTCCTGGGGAAGCTGAGACGGGAGAATCACAGGTTCAAGTCCAGCCTCAGCCACTCAGACACAGTTTCAAAACAATAAAAGGGCTGAGTGCATAGCTGAGAGGTAGCAGGCCCCAGGTTGACTCCTGTACTCCCCTCCCACACCCCAGGATGATGGAGTCTCTGGTTTTGTCATTATCTTAAGTCTCCTCCTCCTCCTCCTCTTCTTCTTTTTTTTTTTTTTTTTTTTTTTTGCGGGTCTGGGGATGGAACCCTATTTTTTAATCTTTATTTTGAAATAGGGTGTCGCTAAGTTGTGGAGGGCCTCACTAAGTATCTGAGACTGTCCACTCACTAACCACGATCCTCCTGTCTCAGCCTCCCAAATGCTGAGATTATAAGTATGTATGTATTTATTAAGTGTGGTACTGGGGATGGGGATGGAACCCAGGGGCATTCTACCTCCAAGCTATACACCAGCCCTATTTTTTATTTGAAACAGGGTCTCGCTGAGTTGCGAAGGGCCTAAGTAGCTGAGGCTGTCCACGAACCATGATCCTCCTCTCTCAGCCTCCCAAATGCTGGGATTACAAGCATGTGCCACCACGTCCGACTTACAGGATTTTTATTTTTTATTTCAAACAGGTTTTCACTAAGTTGTCTAGGCCTTTGAACTTGCAATCCAGTCTCAGCTCCCCAAATTACACCACCACACCCAGTTTATTTAGTGTTTCTTTGTGTGTGTGGGGGGGGGGGTACTGGGGGTGGAACCCAGAGGCTTTCTATCTCCAGGCTATACTCCCAGACCCATTTTTTATATTTTATTTGGAAACAGGGTCTCCCTAAGTTGCTGAGAGCCTCACTGAGTAGCTGAGGCTGGCTTCGAACCTGCGCGATCTTCCTGTCTCAGCCTCCCAAGCGCGGGGATGACAAGCGTGCGCCACCACGCCCAGCTTATTTAGTTTTTAAAATGTATGTGTGTGAGTGTGAGAGAGAGAGAGAGAGGTGCATGCTGGAATTTGAACTGAGAGCTTCACATAGGGTAGGCAAGCAGTCTACCGCTGATCTGCACCCCAGCCCCCATTCCCGCTTTGTAGCCTTTGGGCTCTTAGCCTTTACAGTATGGATTGATCTGTAGATATCCCTTTGAGCCTGAGATCAGCTTTGTTTCTTCCTATGTCTGATTTCTCAGTTTGACCTAGGGGTTCCTGGACCAAAGGATTGGTGGGGATTAAGCCCAAAACTTTCGGAAATCAGTGTCTCCAGCTTCCTGCTGCCTCTAGCTCACACAGTGGCTTCCATGCTAGTAGGCTTTCTTGTTTATCTTTCTTGGACCTACCTCCTGTTGAGGTTATGGTGTTTTGAGGGGCAGGAGTGTCTCTTACCTTGAGCAGGCCCAGAGCTTCACTCCTATCCCTTAGGGATTGAAAATCCAAATGTCTCAGACTAGTGTTCACTATGTAAGTGTGGGGTGCTGGGGATTGGCCCTGGGACACTCTACCTCCCAGCTACACCCCAGCCTGAGTTTTTATTCTTTATTTGGAAAATGGTCTCATTAGGTTGCAGAGGGCCACACTGAGTAGCTGAGGCTGGCTGCTAACCCGGATCCTCCTGTCTCAGCCTCCCAAATGCTGGGATGACAAGCATGGCCACCACGCCCGGCTTTAGTGTTCACTTTTCCATGGAGCCAGAGAAGAGTTCACACCGTATCTGCTGTGAATACCGCCAGATGTGGAAGTTCTACAATCCCCCTCTTCAGACTATTGGTTTCGGTGTTCTAAAGCTAGTTTGGAAGAAAGCTGTTATAGTTACCAACAGAAGCATCCTAGGATGTTTGTGGCACAGATATCATGTATGATTTTAAAGTATCTTTTTTTAACTCTGTTTTAACCAACGCTTTGACGTCTGCCGTACAGTAGGCACTATGCCAGCTTCTGCCAGAGTTTACTTCCTAGCCAATCTGGGAGCCTGTTCCCTTCTGAATGTTTGCCCCTCTGAGCCCTCATCTCCCTCTCTGCCGTACTGAGCCCTCAAGAACAAAGAGCCAGCAAAGACCACCCTTGTCCTAGTTGGCGACTGACTAAACAGCCAGAGGAAGACACCCTGCAGTCGGCAGTGATAGCTCTGGAGACTGCCTCGGTGCCAAGGAGGGCGCATCCGCCAGGTGCATGCTGGTGACGGGGCACCAAGGTGCGCCCTGGCAGCCATGCCCTGGGTACTCCGCTCCCAGCAGCAGGTCTTCTCTGCCTGCCGGGCCACTGGCGGCTGAGCCCTGACCCCAGCCTGCAGGCACTTTCCCCTCCACACCCCTCTGCCTGTCCTGGGCACCCCACACCCTGTCCCCAGCTGGAGCTCTCTGGTTCTGTAGCTACCCCTCCTCCTCCACCTGGCCCTTGGCCTTCCTCTAATCTCCACACAATTAGGGCAGTGCTTCCCAGTCGCTCTGGCCAGAAATCTCCATGCCACCTTTAATGCCCAACACACCCCACGTCCTGTTACAGTGACCCCTTGGTACTGCCTTCAGGGTCTACAAAGCGGAGGATTGTTCTGTCCCCGCTGCCAAGGGTAACACAGTGCAAGCCCCTGTGTGCTTTAGACCGAACGGCTCAGGAGGCCTCTCCTGCCTCCCGTGCTGGGGTGTCGCACCTGGGCCTACCCTCTGCGTCACAAACCCCCTCCAGGCTCAGGCCTGCACAGGGTGACCTGCCTGCCTGGCCGTGGGATGGTCCCATTCCCAGGGTGGCTGGCTCCCGACAGCAGGCAGGATTGTGCTTTGTGCCACCCCGCTGGAGCTTCAGAGGGTGTCTCTCGGGATTCCCCCAGCAGCCCATCGCTTGTCAGATCCAGAGGGTGCCGAGCTGGACACCCCCCCCCGGGGGGCGGAGGTCCGAGCCTCCGGGGGTCCCGCAGAGGCACTCCGCCTTGACGTCTGTCTGTCTAGTGGAGATGGGCCCTGCACAGTGCCGGCCTCGGGGCAGGAGGGCCTCGGGTTTGCGGGGAGTCGGGAGCCTCCTGGCAGTGGGGGCGCGCCGGGCTCCAGCCCCTGGGCCCAGTGGACGTGGACATGGCCGGGCGGGCCAACTTGGGCCCGGGACGCCGGCCGGCCGCCTCCCTCCCGGAGGACCCCGCGCGGGCGGGCGGGGCGGCGGCCGGTCTGACGTGTCTCGGCGGGATTGGAGCCGCCGCCCTATTTAGCCGCGCCGGCCCGGGCGCCGCGCCTCCCAGGTCCCGGCTTCTCCGCGCGGCGGACGCACGGGGGACGGACGGACGGACGGACGGACGGACGCGCGGCCCACCGAGTGAGCGGCCGGCGGGCGGGCGGGCGGGGCGCGGGACCCGTCTCCCCGGCCGCGGCGGCCCGGGCCGGGCGGGCTGGCGGGCCGGCGGGCGGGCGGGCGGGCGACGTGTCACCGCGCATGGCCGCCGGCGCCGCGGAAACTTTCCCGAGTGCGCCGCCCGGCCGGCCGGGGGGAGGGGCGCGGCCCCCACCTCCACCTGCGCCAACGTGGCCGGCGGCCGGGCGGCTGGCCCTTTAAGCCCGCCCGCGCCGCGGGGAGGGCCTGCTGAGGTGGCAGCCGCGAGCCTGGCGCAGGCGGCGGCGGCCGGCCGAGCACTGGAGACGCGCCCTTCGCCGATTTCTCTGCTTGTAGAAGTAAGGAAGTGTAACTTCGGGAGGGAAGCCAGGATCGCAGCCGGGGCTTCAGCCCTGCGACCCGGCAGGTCTGGGCGGGAGCGGGCTGGCGGAAACTCCTTCCGGAGCACTGCTGGCTGGCGGGGAGCACCACGGTGCTGCCTGGAGTGGACCTGTTCACCGTGGGGGTCCTCTGCTGTGAGCCCCGGTTTCCAGCGGAGCTCCCCCCCCTCCCCCCGGGGCTGGAGGCGGCGGCTCTCGGCTTCTGCCCTTTCTACCCTTGGCTCCTAGCTATGCTTGCTGCGTACTTATATTCCGAGGTGTGACTTTTGCTGCTGAGGACAACTTAAAGTCCAGCTTGAGAATAGTTTTGAGGTGGTGTAGATAAGCTAGTGCAGACTGGCCCTGGCTTCCTGTGGGTACGGTCATTGAGAGCAGCCCAAGTGCTGGGGGTCGGGGTCGCACGGAGGAGAGTGGGGAGCACTTCATAGGTTTCCCAGAGGACCCTGCCGGCGTCTGTCCCTGGTGGGATTAAAACCCTGGTTTAGAGTAATAGCCAAGGCTCCTTTCAACCCTGACTGGAGCGGTGCGATTCCATCTGTGAGAACCTGAGATGGCAGGTGTTGGGCTCCTTGCTTGACAGGGGCAGCCCCAGGTCTCCTGGGTGCTTACAGCAGGTGCTGAGATGCCTGCTGTGAGGTGGGCAGGCTCCAGGTGCAGCAGATTGGGTTGCTGGGTGGTGGATTCAGACCAGGAGGTGGGGTGACAGTTCTTAGGAGCTGCTTTATTCAACCAGAGACGAGCGGACAGCTAGGCTGGTCACCGCTGAGCTTTGACCGTGGAAAGAGTGGACTTGCCTTTTATGAAGACTCATCCACCTCAGGGAAGGATGAGGCTGCATTTTAGGGCATCAGAAGCCTGTTTCGAACCGATTCTTTACAAATAGGGTTTTGAGCCAGGTATGGTTGCGGAGGCTCGGAATCTCAATGCTTGGGAGACTGGTACAGGAGGATCACAGGTTCACTGCCAGCCACGGCTGCTTAGTGAGGCCTTCCACAACTTAGACCCTGTTCCAAAATACAGAATAAAAAATAGGGCCAGGATGGGGGTAGCTTTGAGGTAGAATGCCCTCTGGGTTCAATCACCAGTACTACAAAAAAAAAGAGGGGTTGCATTCTGTGTGTGTGTGTGTGTGTGTGTGTGTGTGTGTGTGTGTGTGTTTTACTGGGGTGGAACCCAGGGGCTTTTCTACCTCCAAACTATACTCCCAGACCTATTTCATACTTTATTCAGAAACACGTCTCACTAAGTTGCTGAGAGCCTAAGTATCTGAGGCTGGCTTCGAACCTGTGCGATCCCTCAGCCTCCCACGTGCTGGAATTACAAACACGTGCCACCATGCACAGCAGGGTTTGCATTCTTAATAAGAAAAAGTTGTCAGGCTGTACCAGAATGCTGGGTGTTCAGTGTGGGGTCTAGAGGAGGGCCCCAGCGCAGTGTGTCTTATCAGACCCGTCTGTGGAGTTTCCTGGAGGCCCCCCTGGGCCCTGGCCGATCAAGGGTTTGTATTCACATGGGGAGTGCTGGGCTTTGCTCAGATCCTCCCTTGGCCATGCCAGTGGGCTCAGTTGTGTTCAGGCTCCTTTCTTAAGCCACTTAGACCAGGAAGTCACCCTACAGGCAAGTTGGACTGGACTCAGAAGATCTGTGAATATCCCAGGAGACCGGCCCTGCACAGTCTGTGTAGCCCATGCAGCTGACATGCCTGCACATAGGCTTGAATGGTTGTCACTGGCATTGAAGACTTGCCCAGTCCTGGGAAGCAGGGCAGCTGGTCAGCAGCGGCCCAGATACAAGGACATGGGTGTAGTCGAGGTTACTTGGATGAACCCAGCTTGGTAAAGGGATGGGCATCTGGCTTTAAGGAGTGATATTGAAAGTCGGGCATGGTGGCACACTCTTGTAATCCCAGCATTTGGGAGGCTGAGACAGGAGGATACCAGTTCACGAACAGCCTCAGCTACTTAGTGAGACCCTGTTTCAGAATAAAAAATAGTGCTGGGGATGTATCTTGGAGGTGGAATACCCCTGGGTTCCATTCCCAGTACCACACACACACACACAAAGAGTGGTATTGGAGCTGAGCTTGGTGGCGCACACCTGTAATCCCAGTGGAATTAGGCAGGAGACAAGTTCCAGGCCAGCCTGGGAAAGTCACTGAGATTCTGAGTCAAAATAAAAATTTTTAAAGGGTAGGGGGTGTGGCTCATTAATACAGCACTTGCCTAGCATACATGAGAGCCTGGGGTTGGCCACTTCAAGTGAGAGGCCAGACCGGGGCAGGTAGAAGGTCAGGGCAGGAGTGTGGGAGGACTGAGGCCAGAGGTGAGTGCCATGGTGCCTGCTGGTTAGGGCGTCTCAGCCCAGAGCGGCCATCCTCCACACACTGCCTCCTGCCAGCTGGCCACACTGACAGCCTCAAGGAGCTGGCGCTGGAAGTGCTGCTGTGGATTCGTTCTTCTTTACGGTGGGCAAACCCAAGGGTGTCCCACCTCCGAGCTATACCCTGAGCTCTCTTTTTTATTTCAAAACAGGGTCTCACTAAGTTGCTGAGGCTGGCCTTGAAACTTCAACCCTCCTGTCTTAGCCTCCCAAGTACTGGGATCACTGGTGTACACTACCTTGTCTGGCTCTGTGTTTAGTTTTTAAAAAACTGGGCCATGGTTGCTATCCTGGTGAAGTGCCACTGGTCTGTGTCCTCTGTTGAGACCCTTAGCTGGAGTCTGCCCGCTATGCATTTGCCTCTGGTCAGATGAGATGAGCCTGTCCTGCTGCGGTTCTTCCAGCTTAGACTGATAATTCGTGCCTGCCATGAAACCTATCTTTGCAAGTTAGGAGCACGTAAAGTCACTTGCAGAAGCAGGTGGCCTTTCTGGTGGTCTCACCCGTCCCGAAGTCCCTGCGAAGCGCAGCAGCCCGCACACTGCCGCGTTACAGAGTAGTTCTTGGTCCTCCCCCAACAGACTTTGAAGGTTCCTTCCAATCCGACAATTCCCTGGCCTGGTTTCTAAATCCCAGTGGATTAGAAGGGACTGAAGAACTTTTACAGGATAACTACAAGAACAAAGGAACTGCAAAGTTACCGAGAACTCCAAAGACTTGGCAGGATTTGTGGTGGGTCGCCCTGCGGTTCTCATTCCGTCAAGCCATGGCCAGCATCACACCTCCCCTGGCCCGGGCCAGAGGCTCTGAGGGTGTAGGAAAGACAACTGCAGCCTCAGGAGAGCCATTGCTTTTGTGAAGATACACTTCCAGGTGGTTAAATGTAAAAGTTCAGCACTTTGGGATCACTCCCTCAGGGCCGGTAAGAGTAACCTCTTGAGAGATTGTGATGGTCGAGGTGTCATGTGATGTTTTGTTCCAAGTTAATGGTCTAAGCAGAGTTTTAATTTTTTCCCTAGGAACTTTGCCTATGGATTGGTATTAGTAGCCAGTATAGAGACGATACAGCCTTTTCGGCCTGGGGTAGAGTATTGGAGCGAGCTTTGATGTGAATCAGTAACTCTTCTCTGTTTTTTTCTCCCTCTTCTCACCATTCCTATCTCATACCAGCAAAAGCTGGCAGGCTGATAGAGGCAGCTTCAGGACGGACTTTCTGGCTACCGACCATTTTGCTGGTAAGTTGGGCCTGCCCAAAGACTTCTGTGCCTAGGAGCACAGAGTATATCTCCTCAGCCCCCGACTTGCCTTCTTCCTCACAGAGGTGTCTGTGACTTCACCCAACGGCACTAGCCGGCCAGGACACTTGCCTTTCAGTTGTATCCTCTGCCAGAGAATAATGCGATATATCCCCTGGTTTAATTTTTTTTTATTTAGATTTGTTTAGAAATTACTCAAGTTCAGATCTTCTTACCTTACTGTAGGAAGGCAGAGCTTACGTGTGTGTGTGTGTGTGTGTGTGTGTGTGTGTGTGTGTGTGTATGTGTGTATTACACTGGGGGCTGAACCCAGCAGCATTCTATCTCCAAGCTACTTATCCCAGCCCTATATTTTATTCTTTATTTTGAAACAGAGTCACACTAAGTTTGGAAGGGCCTCTCTAAGTAGCTGAGGATGGCCACAGACCTGTGGTGCTCTTATCTCAGCCTCCCGAGTCCTGGGAGCACAGGGTGGGTCACCACGCCTGACCTGAGCTTACTTTTCTGACCTTGGAGGAGAGGGCTTACTGTATCATGACAGTTACGCAAGAGCTCAGTCTTTTCTATTAAGCTACTTGGCCCCTTTTGTTGTGTTGCCAAAGTGGAGCCAGTGACACTTGGAGCACAGTTGTGTGAAGAAATGGTTCTTCCCCACCTAGAACAGCTCACCTAGAACGGGACAGGAGGAGCAAGCCAACACTCCCATCTCAGAGTGCGTTGCAGCGTACTGCCCAAATATGGGGAGGAATGTCCCTCAGGTGTAAGTCCACCGGGTGCTGTGGCAGTCCTGGCTGAGGAAGTCAGGGCCTTCGGTTCCTTCCACATCTGAGAGACCTGAGGGAGAGAAACAGCAGTCAGTGGGTGTCAGGGACTTAGAGCACAGCACAGCACAGATCTGTCACATTGCATGAGGCTGCTGCCTGCTGTTAGCAAGTGGTTCTGTTTGATCCTTGGATGAACACCTTGGGATCCTACTTGGCTTTTTGTAGCAACTGTCATGTGATACATTTTGTAAGTAAGCATCTGGAGGCACAGTGGTAAATAAATTAACACAATAACTGAACAAATTAACAAAATAATTGGGAAGTCCAGGTAGCTCTTTGGGGAAAGATCCCTGTGTTGATCTGTGGGGAGCTGAGTCTGGCAGGTTTCAGTACCAGTGGTCCCAGGCCTCGGGGATTGGAGTGGTGCAGACTGTTGTGGGTACACACCACTATGCAGAGGTGGACATTGACTCTCTAACTTCTGACCCAGGTACTGGGTCTCTTGGCCCCAGCCTCGGTCTCTTCAATGAACAATGAGGTACCGTTTGAGAGGACTGTAGAAGGCGGCTCTAGATCGGCTGAGGAGGGGAAGTGTGTATGTGTTTGTCTGTTTGGCAGTACCGGGAATCCAGGGCCTTGGACATGTGAGGCAAGCACTCTTAGCACAGAGCTGCATTTTCCCCTCTTTACCCCTTGGTGAGCGTTTGTATATCACCTTATATCAGGGTTTGTGAGGAAAATAAAAAGATGTCATTTGCTGGTAGGAGACCTCCACGAAAACTTGGGCTAACAGCCTGAGAGAGCTGAGAGCTGTTGTACTTTGCCTTTTCCACTCTGACTCCTCCTCTCTTGCCTAGTGGCTTACCCGGATTGTGAGTGGGCGTGAGATCAACCATGAGCTCCGTTGCAGTTTTGACCCAGGAGAGCTTTGCTGAACACCGAAGTGGGCTGGTTCCGCAGCAAATCAAAGGTGACTGCTTTTCGTGCTTTTCTTGTTCACTTCTAAGGCATGGCTTCCCCCAGATTCTCGCCAAACTTTATGCCATTTCTAGAGGGGCCTTGGGTGCCCTGCCCATCCTGTGCACTCTGTTTTACACAGCTGGCCAGGTGCAAGGGATGAATCCACATGCGGTGAGATGTAAAATGTGGACCACTTTCTGGAAATTGATGGCAGTTAGTGGGGTCCCTTTTAAAATCACTGTCCCAGTTGTGAGCACTGCACTGGGCTGTGAGGTGCCCCAGAGTGTGGTCGTGCCTCCTGGAGAAGGAAGGCCAGGCCTGCTTCTGAGCACTTAGCAGCTGGCCATTCAGTGGAATAGGAGGCCAGCCACATGTGTGGCCAAAATGAGCCAGTGAGCCAGGGCTTGGGAGGCCCAGGCAGGAGGATCTCAGGATCCAGATCAGCCTCAGCAAGTGGTGAGACGCTCATCATCCTAGTGAGACTGTTTCAAAAATATAAAATAAGCAGGGCTTGGTGCAGTACATCCCAACCTGGGAGGCTGGTTCTCGGACAGCCTCAGCTACTTAGTGAGGCCGTTTCAAAAAAAAAAGAAAGAACAAATAAAATCAGTTTTAATTATTTTATATAGTCCAGTACATCTAAAACATCATCATTTATATCTCTTTAATAAAAAGGAAAATTAAAAAGGCTGTGATGAGCTGGGTGTGGTGGTGCATACTTGTAATCCCAGCATTTGGGAGGCTGAGACAGGAGGATCACAGTTTGCGGAGAGCCTCAGCTACTTCGTGAGACCCTGTTTCAAGATAAAGAATTAGAAATTGGGCCGGGGGTGTAGCTCAGAGGTCGAATGTCCCTGGGTTCCATCCCCGGACCTGCAAAAAAAAAGAAAAAAAGACTATGATGTTTTGTGGGTTTTTTTTTTTTTCTTTTAAAGTCTGGTGGATGTTTACAACTAAAGGACATTTTGATTGAATGCTGAATTATCTACAATTCTTTATCTGAATTTAGATTTCTTGAAATTTTCCATTGAAAGAGTAGATTGTTCTAAGTTTTTCCAGACAAAAACTAAAGTTTCTCACTATCTGAATTGAATGTTCGTTGCTAACTTTAAAATTATATAAAACTTACAATCTCTTCTTCAGTCACACTGGCCAGACACATTTTATGTGCTATTTCCAGGGCCTGCTGTGCTGGGTATTGGAGCCCTGGATACAGCTACTCACCTGGTTGTGAGTGCCTGGGGGCCTGGGATCTTCTTAATCCAGCCACCCCATGAGGTCTGTGGTCTCTTTCTAAAGAAGGAAGCTTCACTGGAGAGCCCAGCCATGGTCAGGGCAGCACTGCCCAGGGCAGATGGCCTTGCAGCTAGGAAGTGCAAACCTGGACTCGGATGTAGGCCTATCTGATTCCAAAGGTCGCCCCTGTTCTGTGTGTGTGTGTGCGTGTGTGTGTGTGTGTGTGTGCGTGCGCGCGCTCCCGGTGTTTTACTAGGCCTGGCTCTTGCTGGGCACTGCTGGGCCCTAGGAGTCGTCCCCTGCTGTCATGAACAAGTGGAGAACTATGAAAGATGAAGGTGATCAAGGCAGGACTCTGATTTCCACAAGCCTTACTGGTCTCTGCCTGAACTAGGGGAGATCAGAGACAACAGATCCCCAGGAGTCATTTTAACATTGTGCGTTATGGTGGAAAGTCAGTAGAGCTTACCTCACAGTTCTTTTAGATGCAGGGCAACACCGTTATTTTGCTTTGCAAATATAAAGGCAAGGCGTACTCTTGTGATCCCAGCATTTGGGAGGCTGAGACCGGAAGATCACAGTTCGTGGACAGCCTCAGCCACTTGGTGAGGTTCTTTGCAACTTAGTGAGACCCTGTTTCAAAATAAAGAATAAAAAAATAGGCCTGGGAGTGTAGCTTAGCCATCCCCAATACCACAAAAAAAGAAAAAGAATAAAAAATATTACTGGGGGTGTAGCTCTGAGGAAGAATGGTCCTGGGTTCCATCCTCAGTACCGCAAAAAATAATTAATTGATTAATTTAAAATAAAAACAAGAAGACTCACTCACAAGGTTCTGCAGACTGCTGTGGTAGGCCTGCCCTCAAGGGGCTCACACACTCTAGTGGTAGAGTGAAGCTCTTGTCTGTGTTGGCCATTCACAGGGTTCCGTACAGAGATCTCCGGAGTTTGGAGTCTCTGGCCCCTCTAGTTCTCAGAGGGCGGCCTTGAAGTCCACGGTTCGTCCTGGTGATCCGGGACCCTTTCCCATCGGCATGAATGAGGAGAGTTGTCACTCAGGCAGTTGTTGCTTAGTAGAGGTTCCCACTCAAACCCTGAAGTGTTTTGTTTTTCATACAATGCTGAATGTCTTCCTCTTTGATATTATCTGGTCCAGTTGCCACTTTAAATTCAGAAGAGGAGAGTGACCCGCCAACCTACAAGGATGCCTTCCCTCCACTTCCTGAGAAAGCGGCCTGCTTGGAAAGTGCCCAGGAGCCTGCTGGAGCCTGGAGTAACAAGATCCGGCCCATCAAGGCTTCCGTCATCACTCAGGTGGAGCACCACCCTTCTTACCCTGTAGAGGCTTTGAACATGGAGAGATGGGTGCTCTAGGTGTGTGAAGGGAGGAAGCCTTCACACTGAACCAGCCCTGCCCCGGGGGTGCTCCTAGGCACAGCTTCCACCACGCCCGCCTGTCCGGGCGCTGGAGGGCTCACCCACAGCCGACTGCAGTGGCGTACGGCTGCGGCGGCGTATGACACATCGTGAGTCCCATGTGGTTCCCTCTCATTTGCTTCAGCAGCCAGAGCTGGCCTGTCAGGAGGCAGCCAGCCAGGTTTCCGGTTGTCTTTGACCTCACTAGCCTCTCTGTACTTTGAGATGCTGGTGGGCTTCAGAGCTCCTCTGTGATATGTGAATTCATGTCTGGTAATGTGGAAAGTCATCCCCATGGTCAACAGATCGTTGTCCTCTGTACTCAAAAAGAGCTGCAACGCCATCTTTCCCTTGACCTGGCTGCTGTCTGTGAATGATCCTGTTGAGTGGACTGCTTTCCAGGGCTCGGGTCCTGATGGAGGCAGCCGATCCGCTTGCTTCCACCCTCCGTGTTCCATAGAGCCAGCGAGTCCTGGAGCAGAACGTGTCCTTTTGACTTTTACTGTGGCAAGCCAGGTGGCCCCTGGCTACCGCCCCTCCGGCACCTCGCTGGGCTCGTTGTTACCTCCTCACCACCTCCACTTGAGCCCTGCTCTTCTTCTGCAGAGGTGCTGCTCCGTCTCTGAGACAGTCTTCCCAGCCATCCATTCCACTCGGAGCTTCAGCACCCTGCTTCTCTCCTTCCCGGGTTTGCAGGATGCCCACCTCCTGACCTGACCCTCCAGCAGTCTGTCTCAGGGCACCGCTCGTGAGCAAATGCCATGCCTTCATATTTCCCTTCTCCTCCATTGGTCTTTTCTGAGCAGGTGTTCCATGTACCCCTGGAGGAGAGGAAATACAAGGACATGAACCAGTTTGGAGAAGGTGAACAAGCAAAGATCTGCCTGGAGATCATGCAGAGGACCGGCGCTCACCTGGAGCTGTCTTTGGCCAAAGACCAAGGCCTCTCCATCATGGTCTCAGGGAAACTGGATGCCGTCATGAAAGCCCGGAAGGACATCGTTGCTAGACTGCAGACTCAGGTGGGTGTCCCTAGCCGCTCTGTCACCGGGACCTGGTGCAGGCTGCACCCTCACGAAGTCTACCAACGGGACAGTTCGTTGTTTGGAATTAGAAGAGCAACATTTGGAACCCCTGGCTTTTTAGTAAAAACTAAGTCAGTGACAGAACTAGAATACCTACCTTTCAGCCATCTCAGTTGAATGTACTGAAAAAAACTTGGCTCAGTTTGAGACAGTCAAAAGAGTCTATGGTTGCTAAATGGTGTAGATCTGCATTTCCCTGACTTTGCATGAGAATCAGCTAATATGCTTGTTAAGTACACATTTCCAAGTCTGGTATGGTTACGTACACTTGTAATCCCAGGACTTGGGAAGCTGAGACAGGAGGATAGCAGGTTCACTGTCAGCCCCAGCAATTTAGTAAGGCTTTCCACAACTTAGACTGTTTAAAAAAAAAACCTGAGTGTGGTGGCAGAGGCTTATAATCCCAGTACTTGGAGGCTGAGATGAGAGGATCACAGGGTCGTGGCCAGTCTGAAAAACTAAGTGAAGCCATCGGCAACCTGCTTCAAAATTAAAATAGGGCTGGGAGTGCAGCTCAGTGGTAGAATTCTTCTGCGTTTGATCCCTGTACCACAAAAAAAAAAAAAAAAAGTGAATAAAATAGGGCTAGGATCGTAGCTAAGAGATAGAGAGCTCCTGTGTTCAATCCCAAGTACTACACAAAAATAAATAAATAGGACTACAAATGTAACTTAGAGGTAGAATGGCCCTGAGTTCAATCCCCTGTATACCCACCACACACACGTTTCCAGGCCCCAGATTGGGTTGATTACAGATTACATGTTTATATTTTATCTTTTTTGGTCTTGTTTACTTGTTTGTTTGTTTAAGTAGTGGTGGTACTAGGTATCAAACCCAGAGCCTCGTTCAATAACTTTTTGTTTGTTTTTGTGTGTGTATGTGTGGGCTGGGAATTGAACTCAGAGACATTTTACCTCCAAGCTATACCCCAACTGCGCCCCTCCCCCTTGTTTTAATGCTGGAGCTGGCCTCGAACCTGTGATCTTCCTAGCTCAGCCTCCCAAGTACAAGCATATGCCACATCATGTCCAGCTACGCACTGATTTTTTTTTTTTTTTTTTTTTTTTTTTTTTTTTTTTTTTTTTTTTGGTGGTACTAGGGATGGAACCCAAGGACATTCTACCTCTGAGCTATACCTCCCAGCCCTATTCTTTATTTTGAAACAAGATCTGTTGCAAAGGGCCTCACTAAGTAGTAGCTGAGGCTATCCACGAACCGAGATCCTTCTGTCTCAGTCTCCCAAATGCTGGGATTATAAGCGTGCCTTACCACGCCCACCTGCACTTGATTTTTCTTTCTTTTTAAGAGAAGCCCAGTGTGTGTGTGATACTAAGGATTGGACCCAGGGGTGTTCTGTTGCTGAACTATACTCCTAGCCCTTTTTTGAGTGTGTGTGGTGAAGGGGTACTGGGGGTTGAACCCTGGGGCATTCTTCCTCTGAGCTACATCCCAGCCCTATTTTATTCATTCATTCATTCGGTGCTGGGGGATGAACCCAGGGACATTTTATGTCCAAGCTGTACCCCTGGTTCTATTTGTTTGTTTTGCAGTGCTGGGGATTGAGCCCAGGGGAATTCTATCTCACTAAGTAGCTGAAGCTGGCCGCAAACCCAGGTCCTCCTGTCTCTGCCTTCCACATGGGGGTGATACAAGTGCCCACCACGCCCGGCGTGTTGGCTCTTTGTTGATGTTGTTGTTTGAAACTGAGCCTCATCGAGGCTGCCATGAACCTGCGATCCTCCTGCCTTCGCTTCTCAAGTACCGGTATATAAGAATGTGCCACACATCTGGCATATTTTACTTTTTATTTATTTTTATTTTTATTTTTTATTACAGGTGTGTACTACCATACCATAGCTTTCCCAGGCTGTTTGAATAGGAAATACACACAGAGACATTTACATGATCACAAGTGTCAAACCTTGTAATAAAATGTGTTGATTAAAGTCAGTCCTGATAGCACCTTGGGATGCTGAGGCAGGAAGATCAGGTTTCCAGGCCAGCATAAGTGTTCTAGGTGTAGCAAGGGCGGGGGCTTGTCAGCACTTCTGGGCTTTTTCAGAGGACAGAAATAGGAACAGGAAGCTAGCCAGGTGTGGTGGCACACGCTTGTAATTCCCGCGCTTGGGAGGCTGAGACAAGAGGATCACACAGGTTCGAAGCCAGCCTCAGCTACTTAGTGAGGTTCTCGGCAACTTAGTGAGACCCCGATTTCCAAATAAAATGCAAAATAGGTCTGGGAGTATAGCCCGGAGGTAGAAAGCCCCTGGGTTCCACTCTTAGGACCACCAAAAATAGAAGAAAGAAAGAAGGAAGCTGGGCCTGGCAGTGCACGCTTGTAAACCCAGCATTCAGGACCTGAAACCAGAGGATTGCGGACAGCCTCAGCTACTTAGTGAGGCCTTCTGCAACTTAGTGAGACCCTGTTTCAAAATAAAGAGTAAAAAATAGGGCAGGGGTGTAGCTCAGAATTTGAATGCTCCTGGGTTCCATGCCCACACCCACACAAAAAAAAGAAAAAGAAAGGAAATGCCAGGCATGGTGGCACACACTTGTAATCCCAGCATTCAGGAGACTGAGATAGGAGGATTGTGTTTCGAGGACAGCCTTAGCTACTTAGTGAGACCCTTTGGAACTCAGTGAGATCCTGTTTCAAAATAAAAAGTAGAGTTGGGGGTGTAACTCCGAGGTAGAATGCCTCTGGGTTCCATCTCCAGTACTGCAAAAAAAAAAGAGAAGGAAATCATGAGTTCACATTATTTCTAGTTAAGATGAAAAATGGCAAGGTTTTGTTGGTGTGTGTGTGTGTGTGTGTGTGTGCGCGCGCTGGGGTTGGGACCCAGAGGCTTTCTACCTTCAGGCTACACTCCCAGACCTATATTCTCTTTTATTTGGAAACAAGGTCTCACCAAGTTGCTGAGATCCTCACCAAGTAGCTGAGGCTGGCTTCGAACCTGTGCGATCCTCCTGTCTCAGCCTTCTAGGTACTGGATTACAAGCATGAGCCACCATGCCCAACTAAAATGGCAAGTTTTATATATTTATATATTTTTGGTGGTACTGGGGGTGGAACCCAGGGGCATTCTACCTTTGAGCTACACCCTCAGCCCTATATTTTTATTCTTTATTTTTGAAACAGGGTCTCAGTTGCCAAGACCCTCAGTAAGTAGCTGAGACTGTCCTTGAACCACCATCATCCTGTCTCAGCCTCCAGAATGCTGACGGTACAAGTGTGCGCCACCACGCCCAGCTAAGGCTTTTAAATTTAAGGTTTTTTTTCTTTTTTCTAGTTTTCCTATCAATATTATGTAGTTAGGTTCATTTGTTTTCATTTATTTTTAATTTTTAAAAATTATTCCAAGCCAGGTGCAGTAGTGTAGGTCTGCAGTCCTAGCTATTCAAGACACTGAGACAGTGGGATTGCAGGTTTGAAGACAGCCTCAGCAAGTAGCAACTCTCAGCAACCTAGCAAGACCCTGTTTGAAAACAAAATAAGGCCAGGTTTGGTTGCACACACCTGTATTCCCAGTATTTGGGAAGCTGAGACAGGAGGATCATAGGTTCAAGGACAGTCTCAGTGATATAGCAAAGCTTTTAGCAACCTAGTGAAAATCCTCATTCAAATCAAAACATAAGAATTCTGAGAGTATATTGCCAGAAGTAGAATGTCCCTAGGTTCAAGCCCCAGTACCACAAAAAATAAAATAAGAAGGTCTGGGGATTTGGCTTGTAGTTCTTGGTTCAGTCCCCATCTTAAAAAAAATCCAGGACAGCCAGCCTCACAACTCAGTCAGGAACCTGTCTCAGAGTCAAAGGGCTGAGGATATAGCTCAGTGTCAGAGTGCTTGCCTAACATACAAGGTCCTCCCCAGCACTGCCAAAAAATAAACAAACATTTACATGATTACAATGGCAAATCTGCGTAATAAAGTACATTAATTAAAGCCGGAAGTGGTGGCACATATCCTAATCCCTGTACTTGGTAAGCTGAGACAGGAGGATCGCAGGTTTCGAGGCCAACTTTAGCAACGTGGTGAGACCCTGTTCCAAAATTAACAATAAATTAGGATCCGGGCATGGTGGTGCATGGTTGTAATTTTAGTACCTGGGAGGCTAAGAAAATAGGGCTGGGGGCATAGCTCAGAGGTAGAATGCCCCTGGGTTTCATCCCTAGTACCACAAATAATCATAATGATACGGAATGCGTGGCTCTGGGGTAGAATGCCTCTGGATTCCATCCCTGGTACCACCAAAAAATAAAGTACAGTAAGAGAAATCTCTTTCCCAGCCTGCAGTCTTTACTTTCCCCTTCCCTCTCTTTGTGAGTGAACATTTCTGCCTGGCCCTTGATTTATTCTTTATTGTTTGTGTTTGAGAGTAGAGACAAATGTAGTTTGCCGTAGCCTTTGTTCTGTGCCTTGCTTCTTTTCCCGCACTGCTCTCTGAAGGCGTCTGTGTGAGTGGTAGCTACTCGGGCTTCTCTAGACACAGGAACCCCTGGGTGAGCAGTAGCTTACTCCCGCAGTGTACTGGCGGGCATTTGGGTTCTGAGTTATGTCACAAGAAAAAGAATGCGCATGTGTTGTTTCTATTTTACCCAGTGCTTTTTGGGATAGATTCCTGGAGTAGGATGACTGGTTCAGAGGACGATGGCGTGTGTAACTGGGCCACCTGTGGCTAAATTCCTGTCCCTTAGAGGCTGTGTGTTGCATAGTCCCAGCAGCAGCGTAAGAGCCAGGCTTACCCAGTACTTGGGTGTTTGCCACTGTGAAAAGTTATTGAACATACTTTTATTTTGCATTTCCAATTTTTTTCCTATGAAATGTCTGTTCTATAGCCTGTTTTCCTATCAAGTTTTTCATCTTGCCCATTTCTATATTAGAGTTCCAAAAAGTCTTCATCAGAGTGGAGCGAGGTGGCGTGTGCTTCCCAGCTACTCACCAGGCTGAGGTAGGAGGGTTGCGGTCTCCAGGCCAGCCCTGACTCTGTAGCCAGGACTTTGTATCAAAACAAAGGGCTGGAGACATAGCCCAGTGGCAAAGCACTTGCCTCCGTAGGTGAGGCTCTGGTTCAGTCCTCCCCAGTACACACACACCATCCCTCATCAGTGATGAAAATACACAGAGTTTTTCCAGTTTGTCATTTGTTTGGTGCTCTTGGTATCTTTTGCAATATGAACATTTTATTCTTATGGAGTCACATTATCTTATTACTTTGATCATTGAGGGAAGTTTTTCACTTCCGAGTCATAAGATTTATTAGAGCTGGGTGTGGTGGTGCATGCTTCTAACCCCAGTACTTGGGAGGCTGAGACAGGAGGCTCCCAGGTTTGTGGCAGGAGCTTCTTAATAGCTTCTTACTTGAGAGCTACTACCTCCACAACTTAGTGAGACCCTGTTTCAAATTAAAGAATAAAATAGGGCTGAGGGTGTAGTTTGGAGGTAGAATGCCCCTGGGTTCAATTATCAGTCACCAAAAGAAAAAAAGAGAGAAAGAAAGGGAGGGAGGGGGGAGAGAGAGAAAAGAAAGTTTATCCTTCTAGTCTGTGTTGGGTGTGTCTCAAATGGGTGAGGTATGGGCCTGCCCGCCTGGCCTTCCACCAGTGCCAGGAGAGGGAGCGGCCCGCTCATGCTGGCCTGGTGTTGTGCACAGTGGCCTGGGCCCCCAGTGCTCTCGGGCCTGCACCGTCGGTCCGTCTCTCTCTGCTAGTGGTCTCCCATTTTTCTGGTAGTGATTTTTGTTTCAATATCAGTTGCTGTTATGACGTTCTCAGTCCTGTTCTATTCTTTCTGAGGGCATGCCTTGCTTCTTCTGTTGGTTGGTTGTTTGTATGTTTGTTTTTTTGTTGTTTTGGGGTTTTTTTTTTTGCAGTACTGGGGATGGAACCCAGGGGCATTCTACCTCCGAGCTACACCCCCAGCCCTATTTTTTATTCTTGTATTTTGAAACAGAGTCTCACTGAATTCCAAAGGGCCTCCTCACTACGTAGCTGAGGCTGTCCTTGAACCACCATCTTCCTGTCTCAGCCTCCCGAATGCTGGGATCACAAGCGCGCGCCACCACGCCTGAATCTTCTTGTGTTCTTGTTTGTATCATCGTGAAAGCTTTATAATCAACTTTGTGCTCAAATCTAAAATTAATCTTAATAGAAATTGACATCTTTGTGATTTGAACATTGAATTGTTCAAGAGTCTTTTCTAATTTATAATGCACACATTCTACTTCCTATTACACTCTTGTCTGGCTCCTTTTTGTGTACTGTAAGGTACAGGGGTTCACCCAGGACTCACACCTGTCAGAGTGCTCTACCACTGAACCACACCTCACACGTTTCCTTTCTAGCTGGCTGTCACGTGTGTCAGTTAGGGCTGCTGACTTCTGGGGTCTGCCTCTTTCTCTCTGTACTGCCATCGAGCGTGTTACCTCAGGCTTCTGGGTGTGCACTTCTTTGCAGAGGAGTGGGTACCAGTGGGTGGCGAGCACTGGTGCAGGCGCACTTGACTGTCTGGCCTGGGGTCAGGGCAGGCTCCATACTCGCATGGGTCACATTTGAGCCCACGCCATCTGTACATAGGGTGCGATCAGTGGGCATTCCAACCAGAGATACGTGCTTTTATAGAAGCACAAGTATTGTTGTTTCTGGTTCTCTTTCTGTTATAGGCCTCAGCAACTGTTGCCATTCCTAAAGAACACCATCGCTTTGTGATCGGCAAAAATGGAGAGAAGCTGCAAGACTTGGAGCTGAAAACTGCAACCAAAATCCAGATTCCGCGCCCAGATGACCCCAGCAACCAGATCAAGATCACTGGCACCAAAGAGGGCATTGAGAAAGCTCGCCACGAGGTCCTCCTCATCTCTGCTGAGCAGGTGAGGCCCGGGCACCCATGCACTTGCCACCGGCCAGCACAGCCAGCCCTGCTCCTGGTGGGCTGCCCCGTGCACTGGCCGCGTGCTGTGCCTGGGGCCTGGCTGCTCTCAGCAGTCCCGCCCTTCCTTCCCAGGACAAGCGCGCCGTGGAGAGGCTGGAGGTGGAGAAGGCCTTCCACCCCTTCATCGCTGGCCCATACAATAGACTCGTGGGGGAGATCATGCAGGAGACAGGGACACGCATCAACATCCCCCCACCCAGTGTCAGCCGGACGGAGATCGTCTTCACCGGAGAGAAGGAGCAGCTGACTCAGGCCGTGGCTCGCATCAAGAAGATTTACGAAGAGAAGGTGCGTGGCAGGAAGGGGCAGAGGCCATCGCAGGGTGTGGTTTTGAGTCTGCACATTTGATTAAGGCCACCCTGTGCCTTGTCCTTTTTTTTTTTTTAATCCTTGGGAACCCACTGCAGTGCTCCCCACTGCTGGACACTGCAGTTAGTTGTCCTCCAGTCTGGTCTGCATATGTCCTGGCCTGGGGCTCTGGCTGCACTGAGAGTGGCGTCTGGCGCTGCCACAGGGCTGGTGCACACAGCTCAGATCTTTGACTAATCTCTTGGCTCCAATTGGCCAACTTTGAGTTTCGAAACTCATTCCTTAATTTGGAGAAAACACTTGGTGGTTTTTGTTTTTTGTTTTTGGTACTGGAGATGGAACCCAGGGGCATTCGACCTCTGAGCTACACCCCCAGCCCTATTTTTTATTCTTTATTTTGAAACAGGGTCTCACTGAGTTGCAAAGGGCCTCATTGAGTAGCTGAGGCTGTCCGCGAACCGCGATCCTCCTGTGTCAGCCTCCCAAATGCTGGGATGACAAGTGTGCCCACCACGCCCAGCAAGGCTTGGTGTTTTTAAATCTTCAGGTTGCTGTTATCCTGGAGCGACTAAGCTCAGGGGATGTTCACGCTTTGGAAGATAGAGCTTGTAGAGAGGGTGGGCCTAGCTCCATCTGAGGGTTGGCGCCTGTCGTCTGGCCGGGGTCCCCTTTGGCCGGCCTCCTCCTGTTAGCACCTGCCTGCTGACTGCCCTTACGGTGTTCTTAATTAGAAAAAGAAGACCACAACCATTGCAGTGGAGGTAAAGAAATCCCAGCACAAGTATGTCATCGGACCGAAAGGCAACTCCTTGCAGGAGATTTTGGAGAGAACTGGAGTTTCTGTTGAGATCCCGCCCTCCGACAGCCTCTCCGAGACTGTGATACTGCGAGGCGAGCCTGAGAAGCTGGGGCAGGCCTTGACTGAAGTCTATGCCAAGGTAGTTGCCACACAGTAAAGGGTACTGTGCTCTTTGGAATGTTCAGGCATCCTTTATGGATGAGCTCTGGACTGGTGCGTGATGTGTGACTGTGCGGGGGGCGGGGGGGCAGTCCGGCCTTTGTTCTAACATGACCTTGAGCCCTACCCACCTGCTGGTCTGTTTCCTTTGTTTCCTAGGCCAATAGTTTTACAGTCTCCTCCGTCTCTGCTCCTTCCTGGCTTCACCGTTTCATCATTGGCAAAAAAGGGCAGAACTTGGCCAAAATCACTCAGCAGATGCCAAAGGTAAGGCGATGCTGTGGCTCTCGGGTGCTGCTGGTCCCACTGCTGTGTTGCTGCCATCTGTCTTGTGGACGCCTTCAGAGTTGGCCTGTTTTCAGGCTGCGGTCATCTCGCTCACTGGACGTGGCCAGCTTCTGCAATAACTGTGGGATTACAGAATCGGTGTCATTAGGTGTCTGTACCATTTTCTGGTCTTTGTAACCAGAGAAGATGTGTATTGCTAGGCTTAATAAACAGTGTAAGAAATGTTTTGCCTAGTAATTACAGCATGATAGCTTTTGTTGTTTGAAGAGCAAAACTTGTATACAAATCGTATTAATATTTGAATTTGATGGGGGGTTTTTGCCCTCTGCACTGCTGTCGCCTTCATTCCTTTTCTGTTGAGACCAGTGTTCCGTTTATTTGTTCATCATTTCACTTTTGAGAGGGGGTTTTGCTTTTGTGCTGGGGACTGAACCCTGGGCATTCTACCACTAGCTACACCCCAGGGTTTCTAAATCTTACTCTGAGACAGGACCTCGCTACATTGTCCAGGCTGGCCTTGACCTTGAGTCCCCTGCCTCAGCCTGAGTAGCTGAGACTGTAGGTGTCACCACCATGCCCGGTTTGATTCGCAGTTGCACTTGTTTTCACTTTTTAAAGAACAAGAGAAGCAGGGCTTCCAAAGGTGACGATATACGAGTGTATGAGTAGCAGTGGTGTGAAGCACTTTGCAGTTTCTGCCCTCAGAAAAGGAAGGGTTGTCAGACCACAGCATTAGTGCCAGACAACGGTCCTCCCGCAGCCTCTCTGCCCAGCTTGCCACGGCGGGGCGGCCATCCTTTCCCCAGTGTATATGTGAAGCAGCCTGGGGTCCGCCATTGCCCCCAGGAGGAGAGTACGCATGGACTCTCTGGGGATGCGCAGTCGTGCACGGGGCCCGGGGTCACGGTAGCCTTGGGGTTAGTTGGCCATCCCTCTCCTCATTGTTGGCTGGTAGGTTCACATCGAGTTCACGGAAGGCGAGGACAAGATCACTCTGGAGGGCCCCACCGAGGACGTGAACGTGGCCCAGGAGCAGATCGAAGGCATGGTCAAAGACCTGGTGAGTGCCACGCGGGGCTCTGGCGAGGGGAACCGCTCTCGTGGGGGTGGCACAGAGACCCTGGAGCTCTCCAGAGTCAGCGGAGGGGGAGAGACAACTGTGCTGCCCTTTCCTGGCAGTTGAGCAGTAAGAAGCGGGAGTTGGCATCTTCCAGACTTGGGATCTGGCTCCTTGTCTAAACAACCAAGCATCCCCAGGGACCCAAGCACTCGTCTCTGTTGACCACTCTGCGTCTCCCACAGATCAACCGGATGGACTATGTGGAGATCAACATTGACCACAGGTTCCACAGGCACCTCATTGGGAAGAGCGGAGCCAACAGTGAGTGCGCTGAGGGTGTGCGGGGCCTCTGCAGGCAGCCCAGGACCACAGCCCCCTTTGCACCCAGGCCTGCTGGGCTGGGCTTGCCAGGGCCTGCGGGCCTGCACTTGTGTAGCAGGGTGTGCCCGAGTCTGTCAGCATGGGGGCTGCTAGAGAGCAAGCATCCCCACGCTCCTGGTCCAGCACTTGGCCTGGCTGTGCCCTTGCCGGGACAGCTCAGGGACGCAGTAGCTCAGGGAGTGTGTGCAATGGGCTCTCTGCCGTGATCCAGAGTTTTCAGCCTCCTGCCGTGCTTAGCTTACCTGCATGGTTGTACCCCCTGTCCTGATATTTATGTACTCTGGAAACAACATCATGCCCTGGGCTTCACCTTCTGGTGGAGGTCGATATGGCCAGCACGTACCTTTTCCTGCATAGCTTCGTCAACAGAGGATTCTTCCTGGGTTTCTTAATGACTAACACCCAGGGAGGGGAAAAAGAATCCTCTTCTGGTTGCAAGTAACTACAAGCCTGTTCACTGTGCTGGGGCCTGGACAGCACGTTCTCCTCTGGTGTCAGGCTTGGGGTCTGTGCCATCTCTGTGATGCGATGAGGTAAGACTCTGGACACATGGTGACCTTGCTCATTGCTTATTTTTACACATACTTGAACCGTGCATAGATGATGAACTTTTGTGCTTTTGCTTTTTATTTGGGTTGACTATATCATTTACTAAAAAATACAAGGAAATAAAGTAGTACAGTTTTAACATTGATCTATGGCTTGTGCTCCCTAGGAATTGTAGAACCTCTTAGCATAGTGTGGTCAAAGGATTTTTATCTGTTCTGTTTTCTTCTGATCCAATTCCTTATTCTTTTTTTTCCCATAATCATAAAATCTGCCACCCCTTTCTCTGTCTGTTGCTGCTCCTACCTGCATCATTTCACCCTGGAAGAAGCCTCTTCACGTCAGACTCCACCACAGATTGCCCCTACTGCCTCTGCACGTGCACTCTTTAGAATGTCTGCACAGAGCCTTCCTTGGGCCCTCCAAAGGGCTCTGCTTTCCTTGCTTGCACACCGGGCGTTGCCTGCCTCGCTCCTGGCAGTGTGCCGTCTCTGTGGTTCTGGGAGCCTGCGTCTCAGTTGGGGGCACCAGGTTCTTTCCAGAGCAGGGGACAGCAGGAGGGTTTGCAGCCCCCTTAATTTTGTGAAGATGGTAAATGCTCACTTTAGGTCTGAGCTGATGCTGGAGTCCTCCTGTCGCCTGTATTTATCGATGGTCAGTGGGGTATCTGACTTGAGTTAACGTGTGAATTCTTTTTCTTGAGTCGTATCTCTGCTTGCATGTTGGAAACACCTGGGATCTTCTGAATGTCGTAAAGCACCAGCCTCATCCCAAACCAACTAATCCTCAGTCTAGGTGCTTCCTGCCACCAGTATCTGAACCTCAAGGCAGCTCCAGCCTACGTCAAGACTGGGAGCTGGTGCTCTAGAAACCCACAGTCCAGCAAGGTCCTAACCACCTCTCACTCTACACCATGGAAGTTCTGCTTTTATAGGCTAGATGTCATTTTAACTTCATGGGAATACCTGCTTAGGATACTTGGGGCTTGCCACTGTCCCTCCAGGGTGTTAGTCATTTACAAACCATTGTACATTCTGCATCCAAGACGTGTTTCCTTTTGTGTCCCAAGTAAACAGAATCAAAGACCAGTACAAGGTGTCGGTGCGCATCCCTCCTGACAGCGAGAAGAGCAACCTCATCCGCATCGAGGGCGACCCGCAGGGCGTGCAGCAGGCCAAGCGGGAGCTGCTGGAGCTCGCGTCTCGCATGGTAAGCCTAGCGCCCGTCCTGCCAGAGGGCGCAGGCCTGCCTCTGCCGACTGCCTCTGAGCACAGCCCTGGGGCCACACTCAATCCAACAGCAGGTTTACGTGCTGGGC
Organism: Muscardinus avellanarius; assembly: GCF_963383645.1. Lineage (NCBI taxonomy): Eukaryota > Metazoa > Chordata > Mammalia > Rodentia > Gliridae > Muscardinus > Muscardinus avellanarius. Next base: position 693,220 of record NC_137787.1, read on the forward strand.
TGCGTGGGGCCTCGTCGTGTTCTTCCTCCGTCTCGTCTCCCTCAGGCCCTGTCCTGTGCTGGAGAAGCACGAGGCACCCAGGAGTCCCAGCTGCTGCAATAGTGTTCCTAGTTTTTTGTTTGTTTTTGTTTTGTTTTGTTTTTCCCAGTACTGGAGATGGAACCCAGGGGCATTCTATCTCTGAGCTATACCCTCAGCCCTACTTTTTATTTTTTATTTTGAAAGGGTCTCACTGAGTTGCAGAGGGCCTCACTTAGTAGCTGAGGCTGTCCGCGAACCGCAATCCTCCTGTCTCTGCCTCTAGAATGCTGGGATTACAAGTGTGCACCACCATGCCCAGCTCTGTTTCTAGATTTTTAAACCCAGAGGTAGCCGGGCGTGGTAGCGCACACACACTTGTAATCCCAGCGCTTGTGAGGCTGAGACAGGGAGATTGCTCAGGTTCAAAGCCATCCTCAGCTACTTAGTGAGGCTCTCGACAACTTAGTGAGATACTGTTTCCAAATAAAATAGAAAATAGATCTGGGAGTGTAGCCTAGAAGTAGAAAGCCCCTGGGTTCCACCCCCAGTCTGTCTGTCTGTGTGTGTGTGTCTGTCTGTCTGTCTGTCTCTCTCTCTCTCTCTCTCTCTCTCTCTCTCTCTCTCTCTCTCTCACTCACTCACACACACACACACACACCCAAGTTTAAAAATCCCAGCATTGTAATTCCAGCATTCAGGAGGCTGAGACAGGATCTTAGTTCGCAGACAGTCTCAGCTACTTAGTGAGGCCCTTCACAAAAATTTTAAAAAGACTAAAAAATAGGTCTGGGGGTATAGCTCAGAGGTAGAATGTTCCTGGGTTCCATCCCCAGTACCTCAGAAATAAACCCAGGGGTATTCTACCTCTGAGCTACACCCCCAGCACTTTTTTTTTTAAGAGTCTGGCTGACTAAACGTAGGCTGGCCTCAAACCTGTGATCCTCTTGTCTCAGCCTCCCAAGTACTGGGATTGCAGGTGTGTGCCACCATACTCGGCTACATTCCTGTACTTTCAGAGGACCCCAGGTGGTTCTCGTGTGTGGCCAAACTTGAGGGTCACTGTGGTTCCCACCGTGGTCCCCACTGTGGTCCCACGGTGAGTCTGGAGCAGGTGTTCTCGCAGGAGCAGAAGCACTGCACTGCACCACACAGGATGCCGGCACCTCTGCTTTCCTAAGCCACAGGCACTCTTACTTGAGTACTTGTCAAGTGCACACATCACCCCGCAGTAATTCACAACTTGGCTGCACCTGGAAGTCACTGGGTGCCTTGAAGGGACCAGAAGAGGTAGATACAGCATCATCTGCCCTGGGCAGGCCTAGTCATCCTGTCCCCCCAGAACCTGGCAGTACTTTTATTTTCCTCAACTGTAACCCAGAGTGTCTCGACCTCCTGCGGCCCTCTGGCCACCTTGTGCTCAGGCTCCAGCCTGTGTCCCAAAGCCTCGTCCTGGCCCTCTCCCAGTATCCCTTGCCCCAGAATGTCTTTTGCCTATGCTGATTTCTGTTCTCTGCATGCCAGTGTGATGTACCCCAGAGTCTTTGGGAGTGTTTGATAAGCTGATTGTGTTCTTCTGGGGTCCCAGCTCTCCCTGCCTTGTATTTCTTCTGATGTCATTGTTGTTATTGTTTGGTACTGGGCATTTAACCCAGGAGCATTCTGCCTCCAAGCTACATCCCCTGCCCAATTTTTTTTTCATACTTTATTTTATTTATATGTGGAAGAAATTGAAAATGGGGTACATTTAGATTGTGCTTAGTGCCCTTTCCCCCATTCACCTTCCCCCCTCCCAATAATGAGTGTCCAGGTTAACCGTGCTATATTTATGCTATTACACATACTCGTAAGTAGCTCCTCATTGAACAACCTCAGCTTTCTTCCTCTCCTATCCTTCCGTTCTAGCTTTGCTGAGATTTCCCCTCCGTCATCTGGAGTCCCTCTGGTATTCTCACTGCTCCCTAGCTTGGGCATATTAGAGAGAACACATGTCCCTTCTCCTTCTGTGCGTGACCGATCTCACTTAACATGTTCTCCAGCTCCCTCCATCTTCTTGCAAATGCTATTGTTTCATTCTTCTTTATAGCTGACAATTTTTATTTCTTATTTAGAAACAGGGTCTCAGTAGGTTGCCGAGAGCCTCACTAAGTTTCCGAGGCTTGCTTTGAGCCTGCCATCCTCCTGTCTCAGCCACCCTCATACTGGGATTACAAGTGCGTGCCACCACACCCAGCTTCTGACATTATAATGGAGCCTGCAGAGAAGACTGAGAGCCACGTGGGTTCAGATCCATGCGTTGGGCCCTTCTTTCTTAATTATCCAGGCAGGGAAAGTGGCCTGAGCCACCTGTGTCCAGAATGGATCGCTCCCTGCTATCATTACCATGCAGAACCATGCTCTCCTCTGGCTCTTGGGGAATACAAGTGCTGACTTGGTTGCCTTTGTCACACTGCCTGAGAGCACGTCTGGCTGAAGGATCGTGCCATCAGTTCTTTGGTAGTACTTTGCTCAGTGACACCTGGGGGCGTGGCAGTTATTGCTGGGGTGAGGTGCCCTGTAACAGGCACTCTGTTGGCCTGTATTGCTCCCAGGATCCCGCAGGGTACCACCTGGGTACCACCTCACGTGCCGCTGAACAGCAGCTGTCCTGTGCAGCAGCAGTCCCCAGGTTCCTGATGCTTGCTGGTGAGGGGAGTCACTCGCTTTGCTAGTGGTGCGTGGCATCATCTGCATTCATTATGTCTTAGGAAAATGAGCGTACCAAGGATCTAATCATCGAGCAGAGATTTCATCGCACAATCATTGGGCAGAAGGGTGAACGGATTCGTGAAATTCGTGACAAATTCCCAGAGGTAAAGGTTTCCAAAAGGCTTTTTTTTTTTTCCTTTTCTTTTTATCTTCCCTTTCCTAACCTTCAGTGCTAGAATTAAATCCTAGGGCCTTGCATATGCTGTGCAAGTGCTCTACAGCTGAGCTATACCCCTCAGCCCCAAGGCATGGGTTAACCTCTCAAGTGATATCACTCACACTTAGAAGATATTCAGTATTTTGTCCAGTTGTCCTATAAGCAAACTTTGTCTCCTGGTGGTTTGTTACAGGTTATCATCAACTTTCCAGACCCAGCACAAAAAAGTGATATCGTCCAGCTCAGAGGACCCAAGAATGAGGTGGAAAAGTGCACCAAGTACATGCAGAAGATGGTCGCAGACCTGGTAGGCCTTTCGCACCCTTTGTTGTGTGGCAGTGCTGGGGATGGTGTGGGCCTGTGTCCAGTCAGGACTCCCGACCCTTGCCCTGGAAGCCCTGCACTGGACAGTGGTCTGTACTTAGAGGCTTGGGACCAGGTAGTAAGTACATCTCTTGATGCCCACATGCTGCAACTGGCGGCAGCCGTCAAAGGTTCTGGCTGTAGATTTCAAGTAGGAGATTTCTCTTTTCTCACACCCCCTTACCTTTTTCCCTTCAGTAGTCTTTAATTTTTTTGGGGGGGAGGGTGGTACTAGGGGTAGAACCCAGAGGCTTTCTACCTGCGGGCTATACTCCCAGCCCTATTTTATACTTTATTTGGAAACAGGGTCTCACTAAGTTGCTGAGAGCCTCACTAAGCAGCTGAGGCTGGCTTCGAACCTGTGCAATCCTCCTGTCTCAACCTCACAAGCGCAAGGATTACAAGCGTGTGCCACCACGCCCGGCTCCTTCAGTAGTCTTTAGATAACTAGATAGAGAAACCATTGCAGCCAATAAGGCAAAAGCACTGGGGTCTGTACTGCCTTGACACAGGTACTGAGCCCTTCCTGGCCAGCGCTGAGCCTGGCATGTGGCCAGTGCCCTCGGCCAGAGTGTCGGCTGCAGGCCAGCCTTGTGCAGCATGTACTGACAGACTCAGACTCCGGTGCAGCACTGTTTATACAAAGGGCTTGAGACCAGTCCCTAACGTGCCCGGCTAGGAGTCTTAGGACAAGTATACGTAGACAAGTCACTAATCTCCATGACAGACTCTGAGGACCAGATAGGTGGACAGGGAAAAGTAGTCTCCAATCCATGTTCGCCAACAGCAAGGCCTTGTCAAGTTCATGTTGCTTGGGGGATAGAAGGGAAACCTCTCTGGCATGAGTGGCTAATTGTGTCATCTTTTTGTCTTTAAGGTGGAAAATAGCTATTCCATTTCTGTTCCAATCTTCAAACAGTTTCACAAGAACATTATTGGAAAAGGAGGTGCAAACATTAAAAAGGTGACCAGCCTGCCCTTCGTCCATAGCCCCACACCATCCATGGGTAGCCTGGAAGGAAGCTCTGGCTCTTCCTTACAGCCTGCGCTCGGTGCATCCACTGTGGAAGGACTCTGCTCAGCTTCTCCTGTTCATCTTCCTCTCTAGATTCGTGAAGAGAGTAACACCAAGATCGACCTCCCAGCGGAGAACAGCAACTCCGAGACGATCGTCATCACAGGCAAGCGGGCCAACTGCGAAGCTGCCCGGAGCCGCATTCTGTCTATCCAGAAAGACTTGGTAATGGGCCACGTTCCGTGGTGGAGACCCTTGCCGCTCCCGTGTCGTGCACTCTCTAGCAGGGCCTGCAGGCCTCGCAGTGGCCTCTTGTTGCTGCACAGCAGTAACATTTGACCCATGTTCTTGTTCTATTAAGTATTTTCATTTTGTTAATTTTTACACCACTTGAAAGGAAAGATATCCTATCTATAAAGTGTTTTCTTCAATGTAAAGAAAAGTAACATGATCTACAAATGTTTCACAGTGTGCGGTTCCATATTCTGACGTGCACACCCACGAAAATCATCCCCACTGCCAAGCCAGCAAGTTTGGCTGTCATCCCTAAGGCCCCTCGCCATCTGAGCTGCCCTCCACCTCTGCCGGCCACTCTCGGGCAGCTCCTGACCCCTTCCAGCCAGAGCACTTGGGACTGGGTGCTGGGCGCTGGGACTGGGTGCCGCGCCCCCGCCTCGGGCCGGCTTCCTGCTGTCATTGTGCGCGGGGCTTTGAGATCTGCCTGTGTGTCGAGCCTTGTTCTCACCGTGAGGTGTTTCGCTCTGAATATAGGGCATCTGTTTCTGGCGCTTAGTGATCAAGACCGTTGGGTTTTCTCTTCTCATAGCTGTCAGGCTTACTAACTAAAGCTGTCAGGATACCCCTCGTTCCCCACCTGCACTTCCACTCCATGTGTTCAGAACGTCTATAATCTGCGTCGTCATAAAATAACCTTTTATTCTCCATAATATTCTTTGCTCTGGGATTTGCTTTTCTAACATTGAAGTGTTTGTTTGTTTGTTTGTTTTTCTCAGCAGCTTGCTGTTTTTAATTGACACTATTTCTTTAAAGTGCAATATTTGCTTTTAAGTACATATGTGACTATATCATGTATTACATACTTATTTAATATCATGTATTACATACTTATTTACATGTATTGCATAATATTTAACAAATGTGGTTAAGTTATATATACTATGATCTGATTTTTAATTTGGCAAAATATATGAAACAGAGTTTACCATCTTCACCATTTTAAGTATCATTCAGTGGCATTGAGTATATTCACAGTGTTGTACAACTATCACACTATCCATTTTAGAATGTTTTAATGTTTTTGGAATACTGGGGCTAGAACCCAGGGGCATTCTATCTATCTTCGAGCTACACCCTCAGCCCTACTTTTGTTTTTTGTTTTTGTTTTTTTTTGGGGGGGGGTTTGTTTTTGTATGTTTGTTTCAGTACTGGGGATGGAACTCCAAGCTACACTCCTGGCCCTAGTTTTTAGGTTTTTTTTTTTTTTTTTTTTTAAGAGTCTCACTGAGTTGCTGATGGCCTCATTAAGTTGTTGAGGTTGGCCATAAACCTGAGGATCCTCCTTTCTCAGCCTCCCAGGTACTGAGATTACAAGCATGTGCCACCACCCCAGCTTAGAATGTTTTCATTTTAAACAAAACTGGCCCCATTGGCCCCATTAGATAGTAACTGCCCACCCTACCCCCACACATATCACCTTTTTTTTTCTTTTTTTTTTTTTTTTTTTTAGTGCTGAGAATAGAACCCAAGGGCATATTCTACCTTTGAGCTACAACCCAGCCCTATTATTATTATTATTATTATTATTATTGAAATGGAGTCCCACTGAGTAGCTGAGGTTGTCCTCAAAGTGCGATCCTCTTGTCTCAGCCTCCCAAATGCTGGGATTACAAGCGTGCACCCGGCTCACATCATCACTTTAATGTGCTTATCCTGTGTGGCCTGGCTGTAGTCTTCATATTTGAAAGCTGCTTTTGCTAGGCGTCTGCACTGACCTCAGCTCCTCAAGAAGCCCAGTGTCACTGGGCCCCTCGCCCTCATGTGGAGGGGCTTTTCCCTTTGCTCCCTACAGAAACATCTTTCCTGGGAGTCTTTGCTTGCTGCTCAGGGAGCCACTTGGATGTGCGAGCTTCGCGTTTTGCTCGCATCTGAGGAAGTGTGGTGCTGTCTCTTCTGTGAGCGCCTGGCTCTCCCACAGGGCCCATCGCTTGGTGCTACTTGCTCTCCCTTTGAAGTCCTTCGTTCTCCACGGGGCCTAGTCTGCCATAATCCCACCTAGCTTTAGCTGCTGGCGTTCATTTGAATCTTTTCCTAACATCTTGTATTTTCTTATTGCTTGTTTTTGCCTGTTTCTTGAAGACTAGTTTTTGTTTTTTGTTTGTGGCACTAGAGATTGAACCTAGAGGCATTCTACCTCTGAGCTACATCCCTAGCCGTATTTTATTTTTATTTTGAAACAGGGTCTTTCCAGGTTGATGAAAGTCTATTTGCTAAAGCTGTCCTCAAACCTACATTCTCCTGGCTCAGCCTCTTAAGTACTGGGAATACAAGCGTGTGCCACCGTGCCTGGCTTAAAGACTAGTATTTTTTTATTGGACCTTTTTATTTTATTCCTTAAATATTGGGGGGCTTTAAGTTACTCTGAAATAGTTTGCTCCTTTTTATACCTTTATTTTTTTCTTTTGCTGGTCTGGGGATAGAACCCAGGGGCATTTGACCTCTGAGCTACACCCCCTGCCCTATTTTTTATTCTTTATTTTGAAACAGGGTCTCACTCAGTTGCGGCGAGACTCACTATGTAGCCGAGGCTGTCCACAAACCGCGATCCTCCAGTCTCGGCCCCCAAATGCTGGGATTATAAGCGTGCGCCACCACCCAGCCTTGGTACTTATTCTTAAGGCTTGTTTAGTGCGTTCAGAGCTGTGTTTAGCCCAGCTTTGTGTGTCTCCAGTGCTGGGGAGACACTGCCGAGTGCTAACAGCGGCCTGAGCTGGAGCAGAGCAGAGTGCTGTGGAGGCTGCTCCCTGCATCCTCCCTGGCGACCCCCTCAGTGTCTCTGGGTGGACTTTCCCGGCTTTCCCAGCCGCTCTGCTGGGGCTCTGACGCAGGCGTTCACTTGGCAGCTCCCTGTGTCTGCTCCCTGCTGCCGTTTTAGGTAGGAGTGAGTTCAGTCTCTGCTCTTTAATCCTGGCTGGAAGTGTGAGTAGGCATATTGGATTTCCCCTGCCAGCTAGTATCAGAGTTGCCTGAAGAAGTGGGACCAGCACCCAGAGCCCTGCTCCCGCCCCCCCGCCCCACCCATCTCCCAGGGCCTGGTCCTGCGTCTGCAGCCTCACCAGACTGCGGACCTCCCCTCCAGCCTTCCCATCCACGCTTGAGTGACATCCTCTTGCTGCTGTGCGTTTGGTTTCAGGCCAACATAGCCGAGGTGGAAGTCTCGATCCCCGCCAAGCTGCACAACTCCCTCATCGGCACGAAGGGCCGCCTGATCCGCGCCATCATGGAGGAGTGCGGTGGGGTCCACATTCACTTCCCCGTGGAGGGTTCCGGAAGTGACACCGTCGTCATCAGGGGCCCTTCTTCTGACGTGGAGAAGGCCAGGAAGCAGCTTTTGCACCTGGCAGAGGAAAAGGTGAGCTCCCACTCAGTGTCTCCTCTCCTCTTGGAAAAGCCTAAATGTGCTTTCTGTATGGTCAGTCAGAAACAAACTTTACAAGCCAGGCTTGGTGGTGCCTTCGTATCATCCCAGTCTTTGAGAGGCTAAGACAGGAGGATCGCAGTTAGCAAGTTAGCGTGACCCTGTTTCAAAATAAAAAATGGACTGGGCATGGTAGCACAAGCTTGTAATCTCAGTACTTAGGAAGCCAAGATAGGAGGATTGCAGGTTTGCAGCCAGCCTCAGCAACTTAGTGAAGCCCTCCACAACTTAGTGAGACCTCTTTCAAAATAAAGATAAAAAATAGGGCTAGGGGTATAGCCCAGAAGTAGAATGCCCCTGGGTTCAATCCCCAGTACCACAAAAATCAATCAATAAATAAATAATTGATTGAAAAGGGTACAGAGTTAGAATACTCTTGAGTTCAATCCCCAGTACAAAAAGGAAGGAAGAAATCAGCCAGGCGTGGTGGCGCACGCTTGTAATCCCCGCGCTTGGGAGGCAGAGACAGGAGGATCGCGCAGGTTCGAAGCCAGCCGCGCACGCTGGATTATGAGACCCTGTTTCCAAATAAAAAAGTATAAAAAATAGGTCTGGGAGTGTAGCCCGGAGGTAGAAGGGCTTCCAGGAACCCCAGTACCACCAAAAAAAAAAAAAAAAGGAAGGAAGAAATCAACTTTGTAATAGACCTGTGCCTTCTAAATTTTTCCATTACTAAAGGGCCCTTCCAGGTTCAAATGTCCATGTGTACAACATAGAAAATTTGAACCAGGCGTGGTGGCCCAGGCTTGTAATCCCAGCATTCAGGAGGTTGAGACTGGAGGATCGTGGTTCACAGCCAGCCTAAGCTACTTAGTGAGGCCCTCTACAACTTAAGGAGACCCTGTTTCAAAATAAAGAATAAAAAATAGGGCAGGGGGTGTAGCTCAGAGGTCGAATGCCCCTGGGTTCCATCCCCAGACCCACCAAGAAAAAAAAAAGGCTCTGAGCCAGGTACAGTGGGATACACCTATAATCCCAGTACTTGGGAAGCTAAGGTAGGAGGATCACAGGTTCAAAACTAGCTTCATCGACTTTTATTCAAAATAAAATAGGGCTGGAGGTAAAACTCAAAGATACCACAAAAAGTGAGCGAGCGAGCGAGTGAGTGAATATTGTTCTGGCTGGCCTTCCTGTATGTATCTTAGAGTCAGCCTGTCAGTTTCTAGAGAAATGTCTTGCTCAGATTTCCCTGGGGATGATATTGAATCTAGAAATTGACGGCTCAGCGGTTTCCAGCCCTTTCCAGGTCTGCAGTCTTTGATGCTTCATGGGTGCTTTGTAGTTTGTTTTGTTTGATTTTGTTTTGGTTTTGGTGGTACTGGGGTTCCTGGAAACCCTTCTACCTCCAGGCTACACTCCCAGACACCTATTTTTTTATATTTTTATTTGGAAACAGGGTCTCTTAAGCCAGAGCGATCCTCCTGTCTCCGCCTCCCAAGCGCGGGGATTACAAGCGTGCGCCACCATGCCCAGCCTGGTGCTTTGTAGTTTTTTGTTTGTTTGTTTTTGTTTTTTTTTTGTTGTTGTTGTTTTTGTTGTTGTTTGTTTTGTTTTTTGTGGGTCTAGGGATGGAACCCAGGGGCATTCAACCTCCGAGCTACACCCCCTGCCCTATTTTTTATTCTTTATTTTGAAACCGGGTCTCACTGAGTTGCAAAGGGCCTCCCTAAGTAGCTGAGGCTGTCCGTGAACTCGCACGATCCTCCGGTCTCAGCCTCCCGAATGCTGGGATTACAAGCGTGCGCCACCACACCCAGCTTGCTTTGTACTTTTTAGCACACAGGTCTTAGATCTGTGTTGTTTAGTTTATATCTTTTTTTTTTTTTTAATACTGTAAATGGTACTTTTTCCCAATTTCATGAGATCACTGAATACTTGTTCTCGTGGCTTCTGTGTATTTTACATGTAAACATCACACTGTCTGAGTAGGCAGCTGTGCTTCTCCCTGACCCTTACACCTCGTGTTCCTCTCTGTTCCAAGTTTGTGAGAGTTTTTTTGTGTGTGGTGGGGGGTGGCTATTGGTTTTGTGTTTTTTGTTTTTAATGTGGTACTAGGAATTGAACTCAGGGACATTCTACCTCCAAGGTACAACTCCATCCCTGTTCTATTTTTATTTGGAAATAGGATCTCACCAGGTTAATGAGAGTCCTACTACTTGCTGAGACTGTCCTCAAACCTGCGATCTTCCTGTCTCAGCCTCCTAGGTACTAGGATTGCAAGCATGCACCACCATACCCAGCTTATTTTTTATTTTGAAACAAGGTCTCCCTAAGTTGCAGAGGTCCTCATGAGGTTGCTGAGGCTGGTCATGAAACCTGTGATCCTCCTGTCTCAGCCTCCCAAGCACTGGAATTAGAAGTGTGCACTGCCATGCCCACTTGGCTGTTGGATTTTGTCAGGTACTTTTTCTATACCTGACATCCTCTTTTTTTTTTAAAGATTGTATTATATTGATGCTTTGTTTATAAATGTTTAGTCAACTCTGCGTTTCTGGATTAAACCCCTCTTGGTTTTGATGTTTCCTTTTACCATATTTTTGGACTGGATTTGCAGAGGGCTTGTTTCTTTTGGAGCTGGGAGTTGCTGCTTTGCCTGGGCCTGCCTGGGGAGTACTCCCACATGTTGGGGAGGCTGTAGCAGGACTCCTGTGGTGGTGGTGTCCTGCTGTGCCACGTGCATCCTGCTCTCCTGGAGCATGCCCTCTTCCAGCACCTTACACTGCGTGCTGTGGCACCCAGCAGATCAAGAGTCATTGTTGATAGCGGCAAGGCTCTAGGGTTTTAGGTCGGTGTGCCTCACTGTCTCAGCATCTTCTGAGAGTTTTGGAGAAGCGCCAAATGCAGACTGTCTGGGTATTTACGTCTGCTGAGGTGAGACGCAGTTGGCCGTGTTTAGGGGACACTGTGAAGTAAGTGTAAGGAGCCACCACACCGCTGTCCTCCAGCAGCTCCTGTCCATCTAGGCTAGGACTAACAGCGCACGGGGTTGGTTTCTGCAGCAAACCAAGAGTTTCACTGTTGACATCCGAGCCAAGCCAGAATACCACAAATTCCTCATTGGCAAAGGGGGTGGCAAAATCCGCAAGGTGCGTGACAGCACCGGAGCCCGCATCATCTTCCCCGCGGCGGAGGATAAAGACCAAGACCTGATCACCATCATAGGAAAGGAGGACGCCGTCCGGGAGGCACAGAAGGAGCTGGAGGCACTGATCCAGAGCCTGGTAAGGAGCGAGGCTTCGGCTGTCTGCTGTTGGGCAGTCTGTGGGTGGCATATCTTCCATTTCTTCCTTCTCACAATGCCACAGGATAATGTAGTTGAAGACTACATGCTGGTGGACCCCAAGCACCACCGCCATTTTGTCATCCGAAGAGGCCAGGTCCTGCGGGAGATCGCGGAAGAGTACGGTGGGGTAATGGTCAGCTTCCCACGCTCTGGCACACAGAGCGATAAAGTCACCCTCAAGGGCGCCAAGGACTGTGTGGAGGCAGCCAAGAAGCGCATCCAGGAAATCATCGAAGACCTGGTGAGTGCCGGGGCTGGGCGGGCCTTGTCCCTGGCAGCTGGCCCCTTCAGAGGCAAGCAGGCGTGAGCAGTGCTCTGCCTTCCTTTGCCTCTGTCGTCAGTCGGTGAGAGTGCCGCCTTGAGATGCCACGGGGGTGTGTGTGCACGTGTGTGCTGCCGGGGGTCAAAGCCAGGCCGCGGGTGTGTGTGCGCGTGTGTGCTGCCGGGGATCAAAGCCAGGCGTGTCCGAGGCAAGCGCTATACTATTGAGCTGCATCCCAGCCCCATATCTTTTTTAATGAAAATGTGGTCTCCGTCAGGGACCGGTTTTTTTCTCTGAAGGGAAGAACATAGGTCAGGGTGAATCAGCAGCCGTGCGATGACATCTCGGCTTTTATAAAGCTGCCTTTCAGTGCTTCCCCGGTGGCCTGGTGCCCTCTGCCAGCTGGCTGGCATGAGGCCCTCCAGGCAGTGCTGGCAGGGCAGCACTTCTTCCTCCCTTGGGGATATGACATGTCCAGCTGGGCGACAGCAAGCATGCGGCTATGTTTTGCCGTAGTCGATGTTTCTGTCTCTGGGGGAGCCTGCCCACTTAGCCACCCCCTTTACCCAATTGCTGGAAGCTGAGGCTTGCCTCAGAAGAGGGGAGCGCAGGTGGCGGGGCCAGGAGTGCTGACCTGAGGAGTTTGACCTCTGCTCTTTGTCTTTGTGTGGTCCCTCAGGAAGCGCAGGTGACGGTGGAATGCGCTATACCTCAGAAGTTCCATCGCTCTGTCATGGGCCCCAAAGGTTCCAGAATCCAGCAGATTACTCGGGATTACAACGTTCAGATTAAGTTCCCAGACAGAGAGGAGAACCCAGGTGGGTCCCGTCAGCCCTGTGCCCATCCTGTCGTTGGGCCATTCCTGCTCAGGGGCAGCCTCAAGAGCCAGCTCACATAGCCCTCTGGGCTCTTTCCTGCCCCTTGTTCTGAGCCTGGCATGGTGCTCAGGCGTCATCTGGATTCCGGGGCTTGGGGGCCGCTGCTGGCCTCTGAAGGTGACCCGGGGCAGGATTCACAGGGTACTCAGGCCCAAGGAGAGCAAGGAATCTTCAGTGTCTTAACTCCAAGGGTTCAGTTTCAGTGTGATGAGCTCTGTTCACCTCGGAGCAGAGCATTCTCCCCTGCACACTACTGTAGGGCTTGTCCCCTGCAAGGTTGGCTTCCGTAGCCTTTGGCCAGCTGGCTGGAGCCCAGTGCCCGGGTGGCTGGCAGCCCTTCTGAAGGTTCTCTTCACTCAGGGTACCCTTCCTCTCATCTGGTCCTACATACGGACCTGCAAGTAGGAAGATAGACAGGAGGTTAGAAGAGCCAGTGTGGTCGGTGGGGAAGGTGTGCTGTGTCCAGGAGACGAGCGCGTGCGCGCCTCCCTACAGATGGGTCCCGGCCAATCCGTGGTCCATTAACCTCTCGCTGGCTTGCCTTCTGGAGCTGCGGCACACAGCCCTTCCGCCCCTTGGTTCTCCCTAGGATGCAGGCCTTTGAGAGCACACTGACCTCGTCTGTTTCACACTGGAACTTTTATTTCTGGTTTCACACTTAGAGACAGAGCTGCATACAGAAGTGCAGAGTTAGATCTGTGTGCCCCCGTCCCAGGCACAGGTTTCCCAGCCTCTCCCCTTTGTGCACATTGTTGTTTTTTCTGAACCTTTTTTGTGGGGGGGGGGGCACAGGCATTTGACCTCCAAGCTATACCCCCTGCCCAATTTTTTTTTATCTTTGTGTGTGTGTGTGTGTGAGTCTGGAGATGGAACCCAGGAGCATTCAACCTCCGAGGTACACCCCCTGCCCTATTTTTAATTCTTTATTTTGAAACTGGGTCTCACGGAGTTGCAGAGGGCCTCACTTAATAGCTGAGGCTGTCCACGAACCGCGATCCTCCCGTCTCAGCCTTCCAAATGCTGGGATTACAAGTGTGCGCCACCACGCCCAGCCTTTTCTGAACCATTTTTGTGTCTGAACCTATGATGCACCTGTGTCAGCCTCGCAAATAGTACAATTACAGGCATACACCACCACTCCGGCATCAGGTGTTGTTTTTAGAAGGGACTTTGCCCGTAGTAGGCGTTTCCTCAGGAGGGGGCTGTTTCCTTAGGTGACATGGTATCCTGGTCAGGATCAGGTCTTGGGCTGGTGTGCATCTCAGTGGTGGGTGCTTGCCTGATGGGGTGTGAGCCCCAGGCAGAGTAGATGTACTGGAGCACAGTGCCGCCTCCTGGTAGCCCAGGATGCTCGGGCAGCGAGTCAGCTCCACCCCTCCTCGTCATTTCTCATGGCTTGACACTGGCTGGGCATTTCTTTTGTGTGCATGGTCTTCCTGAGCGGCCCATGAGGGCCTCCGGCTGGCCTTGGGCCCTGCGGCCATGCCCCTTTGCTCTTCGGCTTTCCTTCACTCTCTGGCAGAGGCGCTGGCCCTGGCTCACCATGGCCTCTCCCCGACTGTCCTTCCCAGACTTCTCAACCTCCCCCCACCACCACCGCGCTGTGTGTCAGGCGCCTTCACACGCAGGGGGCGCCTCCCATGCCTGTCAGGCACTTGTGTACCTCGTTCATGCCTATCGGCTCTGTCTTAAAGGTGAGGGACCTGGATACAGAGCTCACTGCCTCCTGCTGTGGCCCTCAGTGCCCACCAGGTCAGGGGCCCGAGGAGGCTTGCTGGCACTTGCCTGCTCAGGCCCGAGCTCCTGCAGGACAGCCGGGCTTTCTCTTCCCATTTTTCCCACTCGGTTCATAGTAGGTGCTTACAAGAAGTTTGGTTCTGAATGTAGAGGAAAGTGCAGGTGTGGCCAGGCAATGGCCGACTGGCCCTTTTGCCTTTCTCCCCAGTTCCTAGTGCAGAGCCAGCTGTCCAGGAAAATGGGGACGAGGCCGGGGAGGGCAGAGAGGCCGAGCCTGGCTCTCCCAGGAGGTGCGACATCATCATCATCTCTGGCCGGAAGGAGAAGTGTGAGGCCGCCAAGGAGGCCCTGGAGGTGTGTGTTTCTCTTCCCGGGAGGGTCCCATACCCTGCCCAGGTCCTGCTGTACAGGGCGCGGGTCCTGGTGGGAAGGGCCTGAGCGCAGATGGGCAAGCTGCTGTCCTCAGGCTTGCCAAAGCCCTAGCGCCTCAGGCTGTGCCAGGCGCCTGGCTCCTCTCCTGTGGCCTTCAGGACTGCTGTGGTCAGGGAGGCAGGCCTGGCCAAGAGGCCCATGTCCTCTGTCAGGATTGCCCTGCACTGGGCTCCTCATCCTATTCCCAATCTTCCTGGGTGAGTCCAGCTAGCCTATCAGTCAGGTCACATGACAGGAAGTTGCAGATGGTCCACCACTCTCCTCAGGGGTGTCCCCCAGAGCGTAGAGGGTTACTCTGCCCTCTACTCTCTTGATCTGACCTCCGCCATCTTCCCTACAGGCACTAGTTCCAGTCACCATTGAAGTAGAGGTGCCCTTTGACCTTCACCGTTATATCATTGGGCAGAAAGGAAGCGGGATCCGTAAGATGATGGACGAGTTTGAGGTAGCCCCTCCCTTCCTGGAGGCCTGTTTGGGGCGGGAGCTGTGCATTCACCTGCAGGAGTGCCCAGGGCCTCCTGGCTGCGGCCCCCAGGCTACCGCCACTTGCTCTGTGGTGAAGTACTGAGTGTCCTCCACGTCCTGCTCACACCCTGCATGGTGGGTGGGCTGCCCTCTGGGACCCCAGCCTGGCCCAGACATCATACTGGCTCCCTCTTGACAACACAGGTGAATATACACGTCCCCGCTCCTGAACTGCAGTCTGATATCATCGCCATCACGGGCCTTGTTGCAAATTTGGACCGAGCCAAGTCAGGGCTGCTGGAACGTGTGAAGGAGCTACAGGCTGAGCAGGAGGACCGGGTGAGCACAGCAGGCGCCCGCTGGGAGCAGAGGCCACACTCATATATGCCCGAGGGTCCTGGGCCCGGTGCTCGGCCCTGAGACCCTGCAGGCATGCCACTATGCAGGCAGGCCCAAGGCCTTACTGCAGGAGCTGAGAACAAGGAGCTCTTCTCTTATGATGGACAGGAGACAGAGTTGGACTAGTGTCCGTTTGCAGTTTTCTTCTGAGCAAACCATGGGAAACATTTTGATGCCTTCACCCTGTAGGAAAAGTTAGGGTTAGGGCCACAGCCCCAGCTCACGGTGACCACAGGCTAAGGCTTCCTCCTATGTGGTGGAGGTAAAGCCCCTGCTTGCCTGTGGCAGAGCTGCAGGTAATTCTAGGTGACAGGCTGGGGGGAGAGGTAGCCTCAGGCCTGACAGCAGACCGCTGGCCTGCGTACCTGGCTCTTCACCAAGGGTCCATCAGGTGAGGCGAGGACCTTGTAAGCCTGCTCCAGGTAAACCTGATGGGGCAAGGCTGTCAGCGGTCTGTCCCAGGATCCTCTTGGTCCCTCCTTGGCCTTTTCTGTGACTCTGCCCGAAAAGACTAGAAAATGTCTTCTTTGTTTATTACTAGGGCTGAACCCAAGGGCTTCTACCTCTCTACCTTGTTCTGTTCTGAAACACGGTCCTGCTAAGTTGTAGGAGTGCCGCAATCCTCCTGTCTCGGTCTCCCAGGTATTCCAGGTGTATGTCACCACAGCTGCCATTTGTTCACGTTGACTCCTCAGGTCCCAGTTCACAGGTCAGAGCGGCAGGACCAAGACCTCAGCAACTCGGGCGCCCACCCAGGGTGGTCAAGAGATTGAAGGCGCAGGCAGAGGTTGCCCGGCTCTCTGGGCCTCCGGTTCGAGATGTCTGGCATGATGTTTCTAAGGCCTAGGCTGGGTGCGTGTGTGTGTTCACAACTCGGCTGCAGACCTAGTGATCTGCCTCATCTGCATGTATTTCATTTGTAGGCTTTAAGGAGTTTTAAGCTGAGTGTCACCGTAGACCCCAAATACCATCCTAAAATTATTGGGAGAAAAGGGGCAGTGATTACCCAAATCCGTTTGGAGCACGATGTGAACATTCAGTTTCCTGATAAAGATGATGGGAACCAGGTAAGATGGCAACTAGCTGAGCTGCAGCAGCTGCAACCTTTGGGGATGGTTGGCCCTTGCTGACTTTGTCTGGCCTGGGGCCAGTGGCAGGCAGGCCTCTGAGGAGCTGCTCAGCTTGGGTCTAGGCATGTCTTAGCACTTGCCTTGGGGAGCTTTCCTCGACACCATGTCTTCTCTGGGGCCTTTCCCTTCTGCCCCAACAGGCCTTCCTTCCTGTAGCTCATTCACCTGGACTGCGTTTGCGGTCGGTGCCTCTGCCACCCATAGTCCTTGCCTTGTGGTCCCTGGGAAGCGCACGGGGCCTCCTGCCTCACTCGGGGAAGTGGAAGGCCGCCCTCGTGGCTCTGCACACACGCTCATCCCTCCTCAGGCAGGCCTCTGCTGGCGCCTCCTCCTTGTGCACCATGGAGCTGCCAGCCCGGCGGTCCAGCTGCTGGCCAGCGGTCCTGCCCAGCCTTCCGTGCTCCTCCCCCTCCCCCCGCTGACCTGAGTCTTCCAGCCATACTTTGTTCCAAGAGTCTGTGGTCTCCCTCCCCTGGCACCATGTTCGTAATGCCTTTCCTCCGCTTATCTTTGCATTTCTATTAACAATCCAGTGTTTTGACTGTTTTGTATCATTTTCATGAGCCAGGGAGGATCAAGCAGGCATCTTTCTTCATGTGTACCTTTATTTATTTATTTATTTATTTATTTAGTACTGAAGGTTGAGCTCAGGACCCTTTCCTGAGCCCTTTTTTTATTTTTATTGGGTTTTTTTTGGGGGGGACTAAAGATGAAACACAGGGATGTATAGTTTTTCCTCTGAGCTGTATACCCCAGCCCTTTTTTATTCTTTATTTTGAGAGTCTAAGTTGCGGAGGGCCTCACTAAGTCCCTGGGGCTGTCCTGAGGCCTCACTAAGTTGCTGGGGCTGTCAGTGAACCACTATCCTCAGGTCTCAGTCTCCCAAATGCTGGGGTTACAAGTGTGGGCCACCATGCCTGCTTTCAATTTTACTTTTGAAACAGTGTAGCTAAATTGCTACAGCTGGCCTCAAACTGGCTATCCTGTGCTCAGCATCCCAGGCCTGGCCTGTGCTTGGCTCCTCCTTTGAGACCTATGCTTCCTGATGCTTGGGATGCTTCCTCATCCCCTGGGCCTCTTACTTGCGTCCAGGCTGGGCTCTGCTTTTCGGTGCCCTCTCAGGCATTTCCTCTTGTAGTCTGCGTCCCCTCCACCATGAAAATGAGGTCACAGGTGTTTTGTCTCCATGCTTCCTTCTGTGTGCTCTGTTCATGCCAGTCCCAGTGCTGGTGGTTGTGGGTGGGACACTGGAGGCCTGATCCCACGGTCTCAGGGTATGAAGGGCTCTCTGGCTGGTGGCCTGGGGACTTCACCCTTGTCCTGCTCCAGTCCCCTATCCTATACCCGCTGTCCTGGAATCCAAACCACCTGCCAGTGCTGCCTATACCCTGGGGGCAGGTGTCCTTCCTAATCGCAAAATGGCGGCCTGTGGTGGTATTCGGGAAGGGACAGGTAGGTCCGTGTGGACTTGTTCGCCTGTCATTTCACGTTGGCCACCTGATGTGTCTGCGCCTTCTTTTCTGAACTGATATGCACTTCCCCCGCAGTGCAGCCTGATGCACTCAGCCCTCAAGGTGTCCAGAGCCCCTTGGTCAGCATGAGGAATCTCATCAAGACTGCCCCTCTTGGCTGACTGCATTCTCTTTTTTTTTTTTTTTTTTTAAGCCCCAGGACCAAATTACCATCACAGGGTATGAGAAGAACACGGAAGCTGCCCGGGATGCTATCCTAAAAATTGTGGGTGAACTTGAGCAGATGGTTTCTGAGGATGTCCCACTGGACCACCGTGTTCATGCCCGCATTATTGGTGCCCGTGGCAAAGCCATTCGCAAAATTATGGATGAATTCAAGGTGAGTCCCAGAGCCAGCTAGAAGCGCGGGGAGGATCGTGCTGGCCGGCGGCTGAGGCTGGCAGGCCCGCTGTGCTCCTTGCCCGTGCGCTGGGGCGTCGTGCAGGAGCCCGCACACGCTGCACACTCGGTCTCCAGCAGCTGGGTGCTCATCATGGTCCTCACTGGCCCTCCTTGCTGTGGTAGGGTCACTTACCAGAGGCAGCCACCCGCTACCAGATCCCTAAATTTTCTCTAACCCAAGGAAGCGCTTTGCTAAAAGTGGACATGGAACGGTGGCCCTGTTCCAAGTCTCCGCCTTGCCCCTCCTTCGTTGACACTGTGTGCTCCTTCCAGGTGGACATCCGCTTCCCACAGAGTGGGGCCCCAGACCCCAACTGTGTTACTGTGACGGGGCTCCCTGAGAACGTGGAAGAAGCCATCGACCACATCCTCAACCTTGAGGAGGAATACGTGAGTCTGGGGTGGGCAGGGCCTGGGCCAGGCCAGTGCAGGGGGTGGGTGGGCCGCCCCGGGCAGCTCCTGGAGCACGCCGAGGCTGCCCGCTGACGTCACCCATCCCCTGCCCGCAGCTGGCCGACGTGGTCGACAGCGAAGCGCTGCAGGTTTACATGAAGCCCCCTGCGCACGAGGAGTCCAAGGCGCCGTCCAAAGGCTTTGTGGTGCGGGACGCGCCCTGGACCGCCAGCAGCGAGAAGGTCAGCGGGCGTCCCTCCAGGGCCCTGGCACCGGGAGGGTGTGGTGGCTGCTGCAGGAGCTGCTTGAGTGTGGAGGGCGGCCCCGCACTGAAGCTCTGTCCTCCCTCCCACAGGCTCCTGACATGAGCAGCTCTGAGGAGTTTCCCAGCTTTGGGGCTCAGGTGGCCCCCAAGACCCTCCCCTGGGGCCCCAAGCGATAATGATCGAGAAGGAGAAACTTTCCCAGCCTGCTGGCCCGAGCCCAGCCACACGATGGCTCGTCTCAATCTGACCGGGCGGCGGGAACCTCATAAATTGTTGACGCTCTCCCCTTCCCCGAGGTCTCGCAGTGAAGCCTGGCGGGCTGGTCCTGTGCGGCCGCCTCTCCAGGCCCGGCCGCCACCGGCAGGCTCAGGATCCCCCCCTGGCGCCATGCTCCGGGACGGGCACCCACTGTTCTAAACACTAAGCCGAGGTGACGGAGTGTTCACAGCACAGACTCCAGCTCCCTGGTCCACCCAGCATGTAGCCAGCACTCTGCCCTTCGTTACCAGAGCTCCACAGGCTAGGGGTCAGCTTCCTGTGTCATGACCTCAGGAAATAAATTTCCTTGACTTTATAAAAGCCAAAACGTTTGCCCTCTTCCTTTCCCACCTCCTCCTGCCCGCTGCCTGCCATCCAGGGCCGCCTTCAGCTGCCACAGCTGCTTAGCACAGGGCCAGGATGGGAGGCCCACCCCACCCGCCTTGGCCCTGCGTCTGGTGCGGGAAGCCTGGGGTGAGGGCATGGATGTGCCACCTGGGTCCCTGGTGGTCATCACCGTGGTCTGAGTGGCCTGAGGCTCGCAGGGATGGTGTCAGGAGAGCTGGAGACCGTGTCCTTGCTGGGCAGCCTGTGCCGGCCTGCAGCTCAGCTCCTCCATAAGCCGCACCCATGTCTGCCACCCCAGGCCCCTAGTGTCCATTTGCCTTCTTTCTACCTCAGCCAGTGATAGTAAGTCTTGTGTGTAGGTTAGGTCCGCCCTCAAGGCTCTCTTGATCTAGACGTGTCTGATGGTCTTGGGCTTGCTGCACAGTGGGGACGGGGTCCCTGCATGGAGCTCAGGCTGACTCTGGGGGACCGGTTCATAGCAGAGCACTCACCCCCACCTGCCGCTCCCAGGCCTGACCTTGACAGCCTTTGTCAGGTACTCTCCTGCTGCTTGTAAGCCCCTGACGTGTCCCAGGTTGTTGGCCTTGAGGGGCAGGCTCAGGCTCGTGGTTCTGGGGCAGAGAGAGGTGCCGCTTAGCCTGGACAGGGAAGTGAAGCAGAGGAGGCGCCAAGGGGCCAATGCTGAGCCGCCCGAGGAGGGAAGACTGCCCTTCCTTGGCTGTGTGGCAGGGGAGGCCGGCCTTGGCGTTGTGAGGTGCCCGGAGTGGTGGTCCCGAATGGCGTCCCTGTCACCTGGGGCCCAAGGATGGGCCTTCGTCCACAGGTGGCCTGTGCCGCTGGCATGCTGACCAGCCCTTGCTCATCTCTGGCCTTCCCTGAAGATGGCCACCCACGGGCCTCCCAGCTAACTCAGGCTCCGCCACCTTCAGACTCAAACTCCCAGGTGGACCCCGGCCTCACTGCACTTCCCACCAGGAACGATAGGCTAGGATTCGAGGGGGCACCACTTCTGTTCGTGAGGACTGTGGTCCCGCTGGCTGCCGGGCTGGGGGCTGTGAGGGGAGACGCAGGGCTTCTTGCCTCCTCAGGGAGCTGGGTGGGGAGGACAGGCACCCTTCCATCTGCAACAACTGGGGACTTTGTCCCGTGGACAGTTGGCTCTCCGCACCTCCCAGCTCCCTCGGTACCTACCCATCCTGCCCTCTCTTCCATCCTTTCTTCCGCATCCAGCCTGTCCCCTCCCAAGAGGTGAATTTTTTATTCTCACAGTGGGAGTTTGCACATTTCCGTTTGTTGCTGAATGCTTTAGATGCAATCCCTCCTCAGCTGTTCAGGGTCTCACTTTCTCCCTCTTTACTTGGTAACGAAGACTATGGAGTGACTGTACCAGCCGTCTCCCTGCCGCCTGAGCTGCTGAAGGGCCTGGCAGGGGTGGGCCCTCCTGTTGAATGTCTTCCTATCCTGTGTTTCCATAGCTACATCCATTCCTTGGCCTTAACTTTGGAATTTGGAGATTATATGCAAACATGTATAAAGGCTCATGAATATGGATAACACTGGAATTTTATAAATTCTAAAATAAAACCCAGAACCAGATGTGATGTGCTGGGATTCCTTCTGTCATGTGTGGATTCTTGTTCCTGTGGCTCGTGGTGACTACATCCGTGGTGGCCCTCGTCTCCTGTATGACCCAGTGCCAGTCAGCCCCGTCACCACCCCTCAGCCAGTGTCCGTCACCCAGGGTCTTGCCCGTCCCAGTCCAGCCCCCACCGGTCAGCACCTGCCCTGCCACAGCCAGTGTAGAGCTTAACACCAACACCAGGCGCCGCACCTGCGGCCGGGGGTCAAGTCGTTGCGTGCTGTGTAGGTGAGGGCCTAGTTTGGAGAGATTTTCTAAGGAGGAAGCTTGGCGGTGTGCCTCAAGGCCTTTTAGAAGCACCAAATCCCTCTGGACACTTTGGTTCCAGTTCTGGGACCATACTCCACAAAAATCAACAAAGATAGCCGGGTGTGGAGGTACATACTTGTAATTCCAGTACTTGGGAGGCTGAGACAAGAGGGTCACAGGCTCATGGCCAACCTCAGCTTCTTAGGCCTTCTTCATTTCAAAATGAAGAATAAAAAACAGAGCTGGGGGTATAGTTTGGAGGTTGAATGCCCCTGGTTCAACTGCCAGTATCAAAAAAAAAAAAGACCACAGCCAGGTGTGATGACACCCGCCCAGGTCTGAGGCCAGCCTCAGCAACTTACCCCCTGTTTCTAAATATGTTTAAGGACGTTCATCTATAATGGCAGAGGAAGAGAAAAACATAGCCCAATACTAAATGGGCAGCTGAATTAGGAGCCAGTAGCACCCCAGCTGACCCAGTTAAGGAAGGGGAACACAGGAGGAATTGTGTGTAAACACAAAACCCTGCTGGGATGAGGGCCACCAGGAGTGCACGGTCTTCCATGTGTCTGCCTCATTCACCCTAGACCAGCTGGCACAGCCTCCTGGCCTCCCGGGCAGGAAGAGGGAGGGCTGTCCCCACTCCACCCCCACAGGCAGAGGAGGGCCTCAGGGCTGAGGCCCCACGGGCAACCACTGGACTGGTAGAAGAGTCTTGTGTAGGGTCTGCCGTGGCCTCCAGGGTGCAGCAAGCAGGTCAGATCCAGCAGGGCCCTTGCTGAGACCTCCAGGGGAAGGGCCACGGGAAACTCTGAAATCCAGGCTTGCGGACCCAGACTGATCTTAGAGCCTGTCTCCAGTAGGATACACTGTTAGACCGCACACAGGCTACAGCTGCTCACCCTTCCTGCGCAGAGTGGAGGAAGAGGGGAGGACAGGCCCATGCATGGCCCTGAGGAGCTGAGGGCACTTACCTTGATCTCCAGAAGGTCAAGGACACGGCCAATGGAGAATACCATGTGCTGGAAAGAGAAGGCGCCCCAAGCCGGCTCCGTGTGCAGGCCTGGGTTCCAGCGCCTGCTCCTCAGCTGGAAGAGGAGATGAAGCAGCGCGCAGGAGAGTATACTTCTGGAAGGGGCAGAGATCCCAGACATGGCTGATGGCCCTACAGAGCTCCCTGCAGCACGGCGGCCGCCCAGAGCCCAGGGACAGAGGCCTGCAGGGGCAGGAAGGCGGGGCTCACTGCCACACCACACCCCCAGGGGCTCGGGTTGGGCAGAGCAAGTTAGGGCATCATTCAAGGACTGAGGCCAGTGGGCTAGGAGTGACCTCAGATACGATGACAAAGGCCAGGCGGATAGCCAGGAGGTCTAGGAACAGTGGCCGCCATCTGTGAAAGCCCATACCTGCAAGGAGACGGGCTGGGTCTGGCAGGGCAGCTGGGCCTCTGGAGGCAGGGCTGCCTTTCTCAGCCCTCCTTGGCCTCAGATGAGACCTCCACTGGCAGGGTGGTCATGCCTGCAGCCAAGCGGGGCCCCAAGATGTAAGACAGTGCCAGAGTCTATGCTACTATGCTGGCTTGCGCCCTGCAGCCCCAGCCTCAGGGCTGCAGCCTGAGGACCACTTGTCACATGTGAAACCCTACTGTTCAGTTGTGTGATGTAAACAATGGGTTGCATTCGCTAGAAGGCATAAAACTTGGGAAAACAGGGAAGAAACCTTGAAAGTTAATCACTGGTAGCCAGGCGTGGTGGGCACGCTTGTAATCCCAGTATTTGGGAGGCTGAGACAGGAGGATCATGGTTCACAGACAGCCTCAGATACTTAGTGAGGCTCTCTGCAACTCCGTGAGACCATTTCAAAATAAAGAATAAAAAAAAATAGGACTGGGGGTGTAGCTTGGAGCTAGAATGCCCCTGGGTTCCATCCCCAGTACCACAAAAGAAAAAAAAACGCCGGGCGTGGTGGCGCACGCTTGTAATCCCCGCGCTTGGGAGGCAGAGACAGGAGGATCACGCTGGTTCGGAGCCAGCCTCACCAACTTAAGAGACTCTGTTTCCACATAAAAAAAAAAATGTTAAAAAAATAGGTCTGGGAGTGTAGCCCGTGGGAGTGTATACCGGAGGTAGAAGGGCTTCCAGGAACCTCAGTACCACCAAAAAATATATATATATATTGAAACGAAGCCCCTCAGTGACTATTGAAACGGGGGTTTCTTGCGAGAAAACCCCGGCGAGTTCTTGTCTACGGAGAGCAAAGAATGACACCCGCAGACCTCAGGAAGGGGAGTAGAAGGTTTATTGGAAGCAGCAGGGAATGGGGCAAGGGTGGCTGAACACCCCCAAAGGGGCTGGGACTCTGGGTCCAGCAGCTGCCTTCAGGAAAATACTTGAGAGTAGCCCAAGCCGAATTGCCTTCAGGTGCAGGCTGCTTTCTTCCAGAGTCCACGCGATCTGCCAGAAGGGAATAGAGAGAACTCCGGGGTCCAGTAGCTGCCTTCAGGGTCACTACCCGAGTGTCGCCCGAGCCAAGTGCCCATCAGTTGCAAACTACTTTCTCCCAGAGTCCACGCGATCTGCCAGAAAAGAGGTGCAGGTCACCCCTAGGGGCCTGGTCAGCCATGATGTCCAGCAGAGGCCTTCAGGTCACTACTCGAGAGTCGCCCGAGCCACGTGCCCTCAGATGCACTCTGCCTTCTCTCAGGGCCAACACGACCTGCGAGAGAGAGAGAGAACAGCTCTCCAAAAGGGGAGGAGGTCCCGAGCGGGAATGTCCCCGCTTTGCCATCCGACTGGCCAATGCCTGACCGCTTGCAAGTCCGTTTGTGGTTAGGGTGACTTTTGGGATTCCAAGGAGAATTTGCATAGGGCATTTGCAAGTCCTTTGAAGGGTCTCCTTTCAGGAATGCCAGACTTGCTCGGTGGGTTTGTTGATTAGGAAACTCAGGATGGCTTTGTGAAGCTCTGGCCTTCTTATCTCCTGAGCCTTTGGAATTTCAGGCATTTGTCACCCCTCAGGAAACTCAGGAAATAGCTTTTTTCTACCAAGGCCTTTTCCCTATCTGCCTATTTCCTTTCTATCTCCTCACTATGATAAGCTCTAAGTGGCAAACGTGCGGCAGAACACTGGAACTGCACACCATGGCCGCAGCCACCGAAGCCGAGCAGAGTGCGCTGTTTTGGTACTGGGGATGGGACCCAGGGGCATTCTACCTCCAAGCCGCATACAAGCCCTATTCTTTTATTTTTATTTTGAAACCGTCTTGCTAGGTTGATGAGAGTTTCGCTACTTGCTGATGTTTCTGTCCTCCAACCTGTGATCCTCTTGCTTCGGCCTCGCAAGGACCAGGATCACAGACGTGCCACTATACTCAGCGAGAGCCCAGCACTTGAAAAGCAGAACGAACCCTGGAGGCCAGGGCAGCGGGAAGGCCCAGAAGTCCACCTGGAAGAGGCTGCAGACGCACCCTGACGAGCCATACCCCAACCCTATTTTACTGCAGTGCTGGGGATAGAGCCCAGGGGCGTTCTACCTCCGAGCTGCACCCCAGCCCTGTTTTTTTATTCTTTATTTTGAAATGGTCTCACTGAGTTGTGAAGGGCCTCACTAAATAGCTGTGGCTGTTCTCAAACCACGATCCTCCTGGCTCAGCCTCCCAAATGTAAGGATTACAAGTGTGCACTACCACGCCCAGCCCTAGCTCTGCTTTTTTTTAATTTTTTTTTAAACAGGATCTCACTAAATTGCTGAGAGCCTTCCTAATGCTGATGGGTTGATTCCAAACCTGTGATCTTCCTGTCTCAACCTCTAAGTACTGGGATTACAGCCATGCCTGGCTTATTATATTAATTTATTTATTTGTGTGGTAATAGGGGTAGAACCCAGGGGCTTTTCTACCTTTGGGCTTTACTCCCAGACCTATTTTATACTTTATTTGGAAACAGGGTCTCACAGCCAGGCATGGTGGCGCACACTTGTAATCCCAGCACTTGAGAGGCTGAGACTGGAGGATCACGGTTCGTGGACAGCCTCAGCTACTTAGGCCCTTGGCAACTCAGTGAGACCTGGTTTCAAAATAAAGAATAAAAAATAGGGCAGGGGGTGTAGCTCAGAGGTCGAATGTCCCTGGGTTCCATCCCCAGACCCGCAAAAAAAGAAAAAAAAGAAAAAGAAAAGAAAACAGGGTCTAAAGTTGCTGAGAGCCTCACTCAGTAGCTGAGGCTGTGCGATCCTCCTGTCTCAGCCTCCCAAGTACTGGGATTACAAGCGTGCACCACTGAAACGGGTTTCTTGAGAGGAAACCCGGCGAGTTCTCGTCTAGCCCGAGCCAGGTGCCCATCAGTTGCAAACTACTTTCTCCCAGAGTCCACGCGATCTGCCAGAAAAGAGGTACAGGTCACCCCTAGGGGCCTGGTCAGCCATGATGTCCAGCAGAGGCCTTCAGGTCACTACTCGAGAGTCGCCCAAGCCACATGCCCTCAGATGCACTCTGCCTTCTCTCAGGGCCAACACGACCTGCGAGAGAGAGAGAACAGCTCCCCAAAAGGGGAGGGGGTCCCGAGCGGGAAAGTCCCCCTTTTCCATCCGACTGGCCAATGCCTGACCGCTTGCAAGTCCGTTTGTGGTTAGGGTGACTTTTGGGATTCCAAGGAGAATTTGCATAGGACATTTGCAAGTCCTTTGAAGGGTCTCCTTTCAGGAATGCCAGGCTTGCTCTGTGAGTTTGTTGATTAGGAAACTCAGGATGGCTTTGTGAAGCTCTGGCCTTCTTATCTCTGAGCCTTTGGAGTTTCAGGTATTTGTCACCCCTCAGGAAACTCAGGAAATTAACTTTTCTTTTACCAAGGCCTTTCCCTATCTGCCTATTTCCTTTCTATCTCCTCACCACTACGCCTGACCTTTATATTAACTTATTAATAGATCCAGAAAGAGAGAGAGAGAGAGAGAGAGAGAGAGAGAGTGTGTGTGTGTGTGTGTGTGTGTGTGTGTGTGTGTGTGTGTTGCTGGGAAGCAAGCCCAGGACCTTGTACATGCTAGGCAAGTGCTTTACCACTGAGCTACATACCTAGCCCTTTTATTTTGTTTTGGTTTGTTTCTACAGATCTGGGGATGAAACCCAGGGGCATTCTACCTCCGAGCTACACCCCCTACCCTATTTTTCATTTTTTATTTTGAAACAGGATCTCCCTGAGTTTCAGAAGGCCTCACTAAGTAGCTGAGGATGTCCTCAAACCAAGATCCTCCTGTCTCAGCTTTCTGAATGCTGGGATTACAAGTGTGCACCACCATGCCCAGCATTATTCTGTGCTACACCCCCAGCCGTTTTTTACGTTTTTGTTTGTTTTTTTGCGGGTCTGGGAATGGAACCCAGAGGCATTTGACCTCTGAGCTACACCCCCTGCCCTATTTTTTATTCTTTATTTTGAAACAGGGTCTCACTAAGTTGCAAATGGCCTCACTAAGTAGCTGAGGCTGTCCGCAAACAGCGATTCTCCAGTCTCAGCCTCCCAAATGCTGGGATTACAAGCATGCGCCACCATGCCTGGCTTGTTTTTACTTATTTTGAAACAGGTTCTCAAATTACTGAGGCTGGCCTCAAACCTGTGACCCTCCTATCAGCCTTCCAAGTGCTGGGATTACGGGCATGCACCACCATGCCCAGCTCAATTTTTATTTATTTATTTATTATTATTATTATTATTTTTTTTTTTTTGGTGCTAGGGATTGAAGCCAGAGACATTCAGCCTCTGAACTATACCCCCTCCAGTTCTATTTTTATTTTTTACTTAGAAATAGGGTTTCACAGCCGGGCGTGGTGGCTCATACTTGTAATCCCATGTTTGGGAGGCTGAGACAGGAGGATCACACAGGTTCGAAGCCAGCCTCAGCTACTGAGTGAGGCTCTCAGCAACTTAGTGAGACCCTGTTTCCAAATAAAATATATAAAATAGGTCTGGGAGTGTAGCCCGGAGGTAGAAAGCCCCTGGGTTCCACCTCCAGTACCACCAAAAAGAAAGAAAGAAACAAAGAAACAAAGAAAAAGAAAAAGAAAAGAAATGGGGTCTCACTCGTTGCAGAGGATCTCACAAGTAGCTGAGTCTGAGCCTGTGATCTTCCTGTCTCAGTCTTCAAGTACTGAGATTACAGATGTGCCCATACCCGAATTGCCAGCCTTATTTTTTTTCTCATTTCTTTCTTTTTTTATTTTTTGTTGGGGCATTGTAGTCATACATCTTAATGGGGTACAGGACGGTAGGGCATATATGCACACATCACTCAATTAGCCCCTCAATTCCCATCTCAACCCCTCCCCCATCCTTCTCATGTTTGACTTAATGATTAATTTTGCTATATTTGTGAATGTACATCGTGTACGTTGTACATGAGGAAACTCCCCTCTCCCCTCCCATCCCCTCAGTTGGGTCACCTTAGTTGCTCATCCGTGGTTTCTCCTACTTCGTCTAGAGTTCGTCCTATGACCCTTTTCCTCCCTGACCTCCTCATGTTAGGGAGAGCATCCTATTCTTTACTTTCTGAGATTGACTAACTCATTTAACATAATGCTCTTCAGTTCCATCCATTTCCCTGTAAATGGCATAATTTTGTTGGGACTGCAAATTAGTGCAGCCACTCTGGAAAACAGCACAGAGGATCCCCAGAAGAATGGGAATGAGCCTACCATGATCCAGCAATACCACTTCTGGGTATCCGCTCAAAAGAATGGAAACCAGACCACCAAAGCAATGCGTGTGTATCTATGTTCATAGCCACGCAGTTCACCATAGCCAAACTATGGAACCAGCCAAGATGTCCAGCAACAGATGAAAGAATTACAAGACTGGGATATGTACACATGGAATTTTTTTTTTTCCTGAACTAGACAGTTTTATTTTTCATGTTATAGTAGCTGCAGACTGACTTCCAGTATCACAGAGAAGTGAGAAAGTACTGGAGAAGACAAAGAAAATAAATAAAAAAACAACTTTTAGAATATAAATCATGCTGGGCGTGGTGGCGCCCGCTTGTAATCCCCGCGCTTGGGAGGCTGAGACAGGAGGATCACGCAGGTTCGAAGCCAGCCTCAGCTACTTAGTGAGGCTCTCAGCAACTTAGTGAGACCCTGTTTCCAAATAAAGTATAAAAAAATAGGTCTGGGAATACAGCCCGGAGGTAGAAGGGCTTCCAGGAACCCCAGTACCACCAAAAAAAAAAAAAAAGAAGAATATAAATCAAGCTCAGGAGTCAGCCCAGTGTCCCTGTGCTTGGCCATTGAGAAGGCATTGGTCAGGGGTACAGTGAAAATCTCATAGCAGTTAGCAAAGAATTTAAATTAATGCATCTTATATTTTCTACTCCCTATTTGGATTTTGCAAAAAGCCCACATTTGTGATATAAACTTTCATATGTATTTTAGTAAGGGGTATTTTAGGTAATAGATAGGAGCAGAAACATTGGGGGAGTGGCTGGGGGGATATCTAACTAATACACATTGTTTTTCCAGGCAAACAAGATGTCTCAGCTCTGGCTGTTCTTGCTACCTGGGCTCGCAAGACCCATTGATGACCCTTTGTTGCCCTGAGATAGAGTATAACATATCTGACTTATAGAATCTAAGAAATTTACATTATTTTTCAATATTCATTAGTATAGGAGATTCAGCCTTACTCGGTTTGTTTATTTATTTATTTATTTATTTATTTATTTATTTATTTGGGTGGTACTGGGATTCCTGGAAGCCCTTCTACCTCCGGGCTACACTCCCAAACCTATTTTTTTTTTTTGTACACATGGAATTTTACCACGTCATCCTTTCTGTTTGATTTTAACACTGTCGTTTACCTTTCCTGAACTTCTGTTTCCTTTCTGTCCATGTGCAGAAAGCAGTGCACATCATATGCAACTTGTACTGGTCGAAGGAGAACAGGAGAAAGTGCCATTTAAATATGTTATTAGCATCCTGTCTTTGTACAAGATCATTTTTTTTTTTTTTTGGTGGTACTGGGGTTCCTGGAAGCCCTCCTTCCTCCGGGCTACACTCCCAGACCTATTTTATATTTTTGAAACAGGGTCTCTTATGCCAGCACGGATGGCTTCGAACCTGCGCGATCCTCCTGTCTCTGCCTCCCAAGCGCGGGGATTACAAGCGTGCGCCACCACGCCCGGCATGTACAAGATCATTTTTAATAAACTTTATGGTGCATTATAGTCACACATCTTAATGGGATAAAAAACACTTGTGGAGATATACATGCACACATCACCCAATCAGCCCTTACCCAATCCCTAACCCCTGCCCTCTCCCTCCCTCCTACCCATGCTTGGCTTCCGGATTGACTTTGATTTGTCTAACTACATCATGTGCTTTAAAGAGTTTCCCTTCTCCTCCCTCCCATCTCCTCAGATATGTCACCTTCACTGCTCCGCTATAGGGTCCCTTCTTTATCTAGAGTTCCTCCTGTTACCCATTCCTCCCTAATATTCCTCCTGGAACTGCTAAGAGGCGCCAGGAGCTGGGCCAGGCAGGGAGGGCCGGGGAGGGAATTTGCTGAGTCCTGGGAAGGCGTGGTAGTGGCCAGGGACTCCACACATAGGAGGCCCGGGACCGAGCCAGGGGTGACAGGCTTCAGGCCGTGCCCTGGCCTGGCACAAGCTGCAGCCGCCCCTCCTGCCTGCTAAGCACACCTGCCGGGCAGCCAGGGAGAGGGCCCCACCCGCCCTCAAAGAAGGCAACATAGACAGGGAGGAGTAGAGGTGGCGAACCAGAACAGGACACCTTGAGGGTGAAGGCATCCTGGAACGGCCTGCGTGCCAGCATCTCTGCGCAGTCCTGGGGAGATGCCAGTCCGTTATCCGCAATGACCACCAGGAGCCGAAGTTCCGATGTGAAAAGCAAAGGGGCTGTTTGTTCAAGCCTGAGCTAGAGCTCTCCACGTGCACCAACGCAGCGGTCACGAGGTTCCTGAGAACAAATCAGAAACAACTTTAGACAGAAACAGGCCTACTCAAAGCTTTTTTTTTTTTTTTTTTTTGGTCATACTGGGGTTCCTGGAAGCCCTTCTACCTCCAGCTACACTCCCACGGGCTGCACTCCCAGACCTGTTTTTATACTTTTTTATGTGGAAACAGGGTCTCAAGCCAGCACGGCTGGCTTCAAACCTGCGCGATCGTCCTGTCTCTGCCTCCCAAGCCCGGGGATTACAAGCGTGCACCACCACGCTCGGCCAAAGCTTTACCTGAAACCTGTCATGGGGTCACTTTGGCTCCCACGAGACCACCTCACCACTCGTGAGAGTCAAGAGCCTCATGGAAGGAGGGGCCGAGAGTGTGTGTGTGAGGCTGGGGTGGGAGCCAGGGCTCAGGCTGGGTGACCACTGGGCTGCTTCCCACATCCCAGCCTTTTTCCTTTCTTTCTTTTTTTTTTTTTTTGGTGGTACTGGGGGTGGAACCCAGAGGCTTTCTACCTCTGGGCCATACTCCCAGACCTTTTTTATATTTTATTTGGAAACAGGGTCTCACTAAGTTGCTGAGAGCCTCACTAAGTAGCTTAGGCTGGCTTCGAACCCGTGCGATCCTCCTGTCTCAGCCCCCCAAGCGCGGGGATTATAAGCGTGCGCCACCATGCCCCCGGCTCCAGCCTTTTTCATTTCCTTTCCTTTTTTTTTTTTTTTTTTTTTTTTTTTGCAGTACCGGAACCCAAGGAACCCCTGAGCTACACCCCCAGTGTTACGGATTGGGAGAATGTGGTTGTGGGGAAACTGTTCCCGGGACCCCTGTTAGGGTCCCAGACACAATTTCCCTCAAACCACAACAAAACCCAAAATGACCAAAAACAGAAAAACCGCGGGTTCTTGTCCTAAGCTCAGAATAAATATGCATAGCTTGGACAGTTGCTGAAGATTTAAAGAAGTTTATTAGAAAGATAGTAATACAGAGATAGTTTATTAGAAAGATAGAAATACAGCCCCATACCAGACTGGCATGGAGGGGTGACTCGAAATGAACACACCAAAGGGCTTACACGTGGACTCGGCCTTTTATACCCATGACCTCCATCTTGTGTGCGTGACTCTGATGTAGTGAACGTCCTTGTAAGGTACCTCCCCTAGCAAGGTGTGGTGGTGTCTCCTTTCATGAGGGTCGACCCCTCTTACCATCTTAGCTAGCTTATCCAATCATGTAGCTCTGTCTTTAGATAGAGACAGGCCTAGTTCTCCTCTCCTATTGACTGGTTAATTACTTTGAGCTAGGTTAATTTATAAAGTTACACTTCCTTTTTTTTAAATTTTTTGGTGGTACTGGGGTTCCTGGAAACCCTTCTACCTTCGGGCTACACTCCCAGACCTATTTTGTACTTTTTTTTTTTAACTTGGAAACAGGGTCTCTTAAGCCAGAGTGGCTGGTTTTGAACCTGCGCAATCCTCCTGTCTCCACCTCCCAAGCGCAGGGATTACAGCATGCACCACCACGCCCAGCCCAGCGAGCTAGGTTAATTTACATTGGAATAGCTGCCTATTTTTGGCAGAAATCAAGTCCTTTCTTTACCCAAGTCTGCTGCCATTTTGACACAATTTTTTTTGTGTGTGTGGTGCTGGGGGTGGGATCCAGGGGCTTTCTACCTCCAGGCTATACTCCCAGACCTTTTTTTTTTTTTTTTTTTTTTTTTTTTTGCGGGTCTGGGGATGGAACCCAGGGGCATTCGACCTCCGAGCTACACCCCCTGCCCTGTTTTTTTTATTTTTTATTTTGAAACCGGGTCTCACTGAGTTGCAGAGGGCCTCACTTAGTAGCTGAGGCTGTCTGCAAACTGCGATCCTCTGGTCTCAGCCTCCCGAATGCTGGGATTACAAGCGTGCCCACCACGCCCGGCTCGCCCAGACCTATTTTATAATTTACTTGGAAACAGGGTCTCACTAAGTTGCTGAGAGCCTCACTAAGTAGCTGAGGCTGGCTTTGAACCTGCGTGATCCTCCTGTCTCAGCCTCCCAAGCGCGGGGATAACAAGCGTGCACCACCACGCCCGGCTGACACAACTGTTTTGAGATATATTAATAATCATAGCTTTCCCAAATCTTCCTAGGCTGTTCCCAATACTGGTTCAGAGACCATCAGCGACTTTAGGAAGACCACTTCGAAATAAAAAATAAAAAAGGAGCTGTTGGTGGTGCATGTTTATAATCCCAGCATTTTGGAGGCTGAAGATTGTGGTTCATGGACAGCCTCAGCTACTTAGTGAAGCCCTTTGCAACTCAGTGAGACCCTGTTTCAAAATAAAGAATAAAAAAATAGGGCTGGGGGTGAAGCTTGAAGACAGAATGCTCCTGGGTTCTGTCCCCCGTACCAATAAATAAATAAATAAATAAATAAATAAATAAATAAATAATATAAAAATAAAAAGGGGCTAGAGGGTCTAGCTTAGAGGTGGAATGTCCTGGGTTCAATTCTCAGTACCCTCCCAAACCTCTCCACAACAAAAATAATAAACTGAGGACCCCTACCCAGCGGGATTCCACCTGTGGAAGTCAAATGGACAAAGCAGGCAGCACCACTGAGATCTACATCTGGCGCTGCCGTGATGAACTTGTGGATGTCGGTTAACATCAAGTTCAGAACAGAGTCCAGGGACGAAGGTGGTCTGCAGGGCGGAGGCCACAGGCCACAGGGAGGGACCTGGCCATGTGGGGCAGGCATGCGGGGCCTGCCGCCCAAGTCCAGCTGCCCAGAGCTGCCCAGACCTAGAAACGCAGCGAAGCGTCGAGGCCAATGCATGCCCAGCAAAGCTTCAGAGCTGGGGAGCAGGTGCGCGGCAGCCTGGCGTCCGCCTCCGGAGCAAGAGCCCAGTGTGTGTGCCGGGTCCCACTCCAGGCCGCCTGAGGTCAATGGTCCCCAGCCCCAGGAGGCTCTGAGAGGTGGGGTGTCCAGCAGGATTTGGGGCCTGACTTACTCCAGGGCTCTGTTGGCCTCGCCCTCGGTCTGGGGGCAAGTTTAGGCGTCACTGAGCCTACGCGGCCACTTTCCCCATGTACCTGGTCTACAGCAGCCAGGCCGCACGAAGGTTTTCAGAAGGTCTTCGCCAGGCCCTGCGCGTGTCTGTCTTGCCTTGGGCGGCCCTGTCCTGTGGCCGGTCCAGGCTAGGGCTTCCTCCCAAACCAGGACAGGTCTGCAGAGGGCCAAGGGGCAAGGCGGGGCCATGGCCACCATGTGCAGGCCAGGATGCACCTGGGGTCACCCTGCTCCAGCCAGCGGGGCCCGGGCGGGGTACAGGGAAGCTTCCAGGGCTCCTGCACACGTGATGGGGAAGCAGGGCTGCAGCAGGGCCTCACACCCCTCCTGTGGCTTCTGTCCACAGAAGGCGCACCCCACCCCTAAGGGGACCTGGTTAGGCCAGGCTTCCTTCAACAGGACCCCAGAGCACTCAATACAGAGAAGTTGGTGAGATGGGCTTCAACAAAGGACACTGTCAAAAATGAAGAAAGAAGCCAGGTGTGGTGCGCACGCTCGTCATCCCAGCATTCGGAGGCTGAGACAGGAGGATCGTGGTTCAAGGCCAGCCTCAGCTACTTAGTGAGGCCCTCTGCAACTCAGTGAGGCCCTGTTTCAAAATAAAGAATAAAAAGCAGGGCTGGGGTGTAGCTTAGAGCTAGAACGCCCCTGGGTTCCATCCCCAGACCAGAAAATACAAAATCAGGCTTGGCATATAGCTTGGAGATAGAAAGCCCATGGGTTCCATCCCCAGTACCAGAAAAACAAAAGCAAAAACATAAACAAACCAACTGAAGTGTAGATGGTCAAAATGAAAAGAACAGGCAAGAGAGTGACACATGCCACATTTTGCATTTTGTGGAAATGTTAAAAAAATCTAATTTAGCCAGGTGTGGTGGCACACGCTTGTCATCCCCGCGCTTGGGAGGCTGAGACAGGAGGATCGCGCAGGTTCGAAGCCAGCCTCAGCTTAGTGAGGCTCTCAGCAACTTAGTGAGAACCTGTTTCCAAATAAAATAGTAAATAGGTCTGGGAGGATAGCCCGGAGGTAGAAAGCCTCTGGGTTCCACCCCCAGTACCACCAAAATATATATATATATATATATCCAATTTATGAGTGTTAGAAGGAGAAGAGAGTGGATGAGGAAGAGATAATGTTCTAAAATTCCAAAATAACCACCCCCGACCAATAAAACACATCAGTCCTCTGATTCAAGAGATCAGAGGACCCGCAGCAAGATGGGTGCAGAGAACCCACCTGCGTACATGTGACGAGGAGGCCATGGGGCGCTGGCCTAGTCCATGTGCGTGACCATAACAAGATCCCTAAGGACAAGTCTCCATTAGGAGAAGAGGTGAATTCAGCCCACAGCTGCGGAGTGCAGCACCAGCGGGCTCCAGTGGGGCCAGGCAGGGCGCATACCCTGCGGAGGGCAGCCCGCACTCCCAGACAGCAAGCCAGAACAAGACAGCCTGCAGCACCTAGGACAGCACTCTGCTCGGGGCGGACCGGGCCACAAAACCACCCGCTCGCTCCTTCCTTTCCTTCCTTCCTTCCTGTTATGGTTTGGTAGAATATGGTTGTGGGGAAACTGTTCCCGGGAACCCCTGCAAGGGTCCCGGACACACTTTCCCCCAACCCATAACAAAACCCAAAATGACCAAAAATAGAAAAACCGCGGGTTCTTGTCCTAAGCTAAGAATAAATATGCATAGCTTGGACAGTTGCTGAAGATTTAAAGAAGTTTATTAAAAAGATAGAAATACAGAAACTAGAAATACAAAAAATAGTTACAGCCCCATGCCAAAATGGCATGAGGGGGAAGGGTGGCCAGGGCCAATTCACCACTCCCAAGATACAGCACGGGGACCGGAATTTTTATACCCATGACCTCTATCTTGTTTACGTAATTTTGACATGGTGAACGTTCCTGTAAGGTACCTCCCCTTAACCCTGTAAGGTACCTCCCTCAATAAGGTGTGGCAAAATGTCTCCTTTCATGAAGGTCGACCCCTCCTACCATCTTAGCTGCCTTATCATGTAGATCTGTCTTTAGATAGAGAAAAGCCTAGTTCTCCTTTCCTATAGACTGGTTAATTGCTTTTAGCTATGTTAATTTACATTGGAATAGTTGCCTGCTTTTAGGCAGAAACCAAGTCCTTGCACAGATTTGCCCCTCACCCAATTTTTGAAATATATTAATAAGCATAGCTTTCTCAAATCTTCCTAGGCCATTCCCAATACTGGTACACTTTCTTTCTTCTTTCTTTATTTTTTATTTTGGTGGTCCTAGGGATGGAACCCAGGGGCTTTCTACCTCCGGGCTATACTCCCAGACCTATTTTATATTTTATTTGGAAACAGGGTCTCACTGAGTTGCTGAGAGCCTCACTAAGTAGCTGAGGCTGGCTTTTTTTTAATTTATTTTTATTGGTGCATTGTAATCATACATCACATTGGAATACAAGACTTGAGAGGATATACAAGCACACTTCATCCAATTAGCCCTCATCCAGTCCCCATCCCATTCCCTCCCCCTCCCTCGATCCCATGCTTGTTTGGTGATTAACTTTGATACATTTGTTTATGTACCTCCTGCTTTTTAAAGAGGCTCCATCCTCCCCTATTCCATACCCTCTGATTGGTCACCTTAGTTGCTTCACTATAGGGCCCTTTCTATAGCTCGACCACTTCCTGTTGCCCCTTTCCTCCTAGTTATTGCTGATTAGGGGAAGCACCTGATTTATATTTTCTGTGATATTTCTCTGTGCATGCCGCGTTGCAAATACCAATCCCACTCTTGACGGCCCCAGTTGTGGCCTGGCTACCCGGTGGACTGATCCAGACCTCACTGGCTCAAGCAGCGGCCTTGCCTTGTGAGAGGCCCCGGTTCTGGCCTCGCTGGCCCAGACACTGGCCTAACCCCTCAGCTGGCTCCGATCCCGGCCTCGGAGACCCCAGCACCGGCCTTTCTCACGGCAGGCTCTGATGCTAGCCGATGGCCCCGGCATCGGCCTAACTCCTCGGCAGGCTCCGATCCAGGCCTCTGAGACCTCAATAGCGGCCTTGCTTCACGGAAGGCTCTGATGCCGGCTGCTGGCCCCGGCACTGGCCTAACCCCTCAGCAGGCTCCGATCCCGGCCTCAGAGGCCTCAATAGCAGCCTTGCCTCACGGAAGACTCCGATGCTGGCCAATGGCCCCGGCAACGACCTAATCCCTCAGCAGGCTCTGATCCCAGCCTCGGAGGCCCCAGCACCGGCCTTGCCTCACGGCAGGCTCCGATCCCGACCTCACTGGCCCCAGCACTGGCCTAACCCCTCGGCAGGCTCCGATCCCAGCCTCGGAGGCCTCAATAGCAGCCTTGCCTCAAGGAAGGCTCTGATGCCAGCTGTTGGTCCTGGCACCGGCCTAACCCCTTGGCAGACTCCAATCCTGGCCTCGGAGGCCCCAGCACCGGCCTTGCCTCGCGGCAGGCTCCAATGCAGGACGCTGTTCCCAGCACCAGCCAAACCCCTCAGTAGGCTCTGATCCCGGCCTCAGAGGCCCCAGCACCGGCCTTGTCTCATGGCAGGCTCCAATGCCAGCCTCGCTAGCTCTAGCACCGGCCTAACCCCTTGGCAGGCTCCGATCCCGGCCTCAGAGGCCTCAATAGCGGCCTTGCCTCATGGAAGGCTCCGATGCCGGCCA
Organism: Muscardinus avellanarius; assembly: GCF_963383645.1. Lineage (NCBI taxonomy): Eukaryota > Metazoa > Chordata > Mammalia > Rodentia > Gliridae > Muscardinus > Muscardinus avellanarius. The sequence continues at coordinate 730,556 of NC_137787.1, forward strand.
CTGACCCCGGCACCGGCCTAACCCCTCAGCAGGCTCCGGTCCTGGCCTCGGAGGCCCCAGCACCGGCCTTGCCCCACGGCAGGCTGCGATCCTGGCCACGCTGGCCCTGGCACCGGCCTGACCCCTCGGCAGGCTCCAATCCCGGCCTCGGAGGCCCCAGCACCGGCTTTGCCCCACGGCAGGCTCAGATCCTGGCCTCGCAGGCCCCAGCACCGTCCTGACCCCTCGGCAGGCTCTGATCCCGGCCTCGGAGGCCCCAGCAGCAGCCTTGCCTCACGACAGGCTTTGATCCCGGCCTTGTTGACCTCAGCACCAGCCTGACCCCTCGGCAGGCTCCAATCCCAGCCTCGGAGGCCCCAGCACCGGCCTTGCCTCACGGAAGTCTCCGATCCTGGCCTCACTGGCCCCAGCACCGGCCTAACCCCTCGGCAGGCTCCGATCCCGGCCTTTGGAGGCCTCAATAGCGGCCTTGTGAGGCTGGCTTTGAACTGGTGTGATCCTCCTGTCTCAGCCTCCCAAGCGTGGGGATTACAAGCCTGTGCCACCACATCCCGCTCCACCCAGTCCTTTCTGAGGACAGCACCCAAGACCACCTTCGAGCCCTAACCTCTTTTTTTTTTCTTTTTTTGTGGTACTGGGGGTGGAACCCAGGAGCTTTTCTACCTCTGAGCTATACTTCCAGACCTATTTTTTGTATTTTATTTGAAAACAGGGTCTCACTAAATTGCTAAGAGCCTCACTAAATAGCTGAGGCTGTCCTCTGGTCTCATCCTCCCAAATGCTGGGATTAAAAGCATGTGTGACCACACCCGGCCAATCTAGAATTTTTTTTTTTTTTTTTTTTTTTTGGTAGTACCGGGGATGGAACCCTTCTATCTCTGGGCTACACTCCCAGACCTATTTTATATTTTATTTGGAAACAGGGTCTATTAAGCCAGTGAGGCTGGCTGCAAACCTGCATGATCCTCCTGTCTCTGCCTTCCAAGTGTGGGGATTACAAGGGTGTGGTACCAGCCTGGCTCAATCTAGATTATTATTTTTTTTTGCGGGTCAAGGGATTGAACCCAGGGGCATTCGACCTCTGAGTCACACCTCCTGCCCTATTTTTTAATTCTTTATTTTGAAACCCGGTCTCACCGAGTTGCAGATGGCCTCATTAAGTAGCTGAGGCTGTCTGGGAACTGCAATCCTCTGGTCTCAGCCTCCTGAATGCTGGGATTACAAGTGTGCGCCACCACTCCTGGCTTCAATCTAGAATTTTTTAAACAGTAAAAGTAGTCTCATAATATGAAAGCAGAATAAAATATTTTACATAAGCAGAAATGCGCAGCCCCCCTTGCCAGCCGTCAAAATGAAACCAAGACAGGAAGGGATTCTTGGGGAGAATAAGGGTCCGGGTAGGAGCAGGAGCATTTCTGAAGGAAGAAAGGGCCCACGGGGCGGGTGGATCAGGAGGGGGTGAAGTGAGCAGGTGCTTGCATGGGTCTGTGGATAGGTACACAGCATATTTAGGAAGCGTGTGGGAGCGGTACGCACACAGGCCGCGCAGCCCGCACCCGGTGCTGGCTCCTGGGCGCCAGCCTTCAGCTGTGTGGACGCTGTGCGCCGTGCGCCTCCTCTGGCCACTGAGTTAAGGGCCTTCGCCTCCCACAGAGCGGCTTGACTCCTGCCCCCCGCACGGCTTACGTACTTTAATTTCTGGACAGTCTTACCCAAAACGTGTGTTTTCTTTCCGTTTTGCCTTCTTTCGTGTTAGCTGCTCTGGTGGGGTGAGGCGGCTCTCAGCGGGGCAGGCGGGCCAGGCGGCAGTAGCAGCCAGAGGGTGTGCGGTCCTGGAGATGATGGCCGGTTTGTTTTTTGTGGTGCGGGGGATTGAACTCAGGGACATTCTGCCACTGAGCTACACCCCCAGCCCTGTTTTATTTTTTGGAGACAGGTTCTTGCTAAGTTGCCGAGGCTGGCCTCAAACCTGCAACCCTCCTGTCTCAGCCTCCCAAGTACTCAGAGGACAGGTGTGCACCACATCTGGAGAATTAGGGAGATTTTGTAGGTGGAAAGGAGGTGGGTGTGAGACAGTCTGAGATGTTCAGGCTTGGGGGCTAAGAGGCTGAGAGCGGAGCCTGCTCGCGGGTGTGACTACCTCGCAGGACCAGCAAGGGCGTGGACTGGGAAGGCTTGCTGATGAGGCTTGGCTGGCTTCTGCTCTGCAGGGGGCCACCTGCTGTTTCCCTGCCTGGGAGGAAGGGGAGGATGTTAGCGCCAACCATGGCTAGCCTCCAGTGTCCCCAGCCCCCCTGCTTGGGCCAGGACTGTAGAGGGAAACCCAGCCTTGTGTGGGCAGGGGGCGCAGGCCAGCCCTGTCCGCCTCCACCCTCCAGCCAGCCTCTGAGCACTGGCCAGGCCCGCGGCCGCCCCCATGGCCTTGAGGAAAAGCTAGGCGGGCCACCCAGGGAGGGAGTGAAGCTGGTGTCCCAAGGGTCAGTGGCTCCCAGGGCCACAGAAGAGCCCTGAGTGTGGACGTGGGCTCAAAGGTGGCAGGGACCCAGAGGCCTCGCCCCCTGCAGGAGCCTCTTCTGGGTGTGACTGAGGAGACAGACATCTGGACCTTAGCAAGCAGGACAGAGGCTGGGGGACAGCTCTGGAGAGGCCCGTGGAGACCACCAGGGTCTCACAGACTTGGGACAGGCGGGGCACCACCTTTCCATCTCACAGGACGTCCTAACCCTGACCCAGCCCTGACCGTGACCCTGGCCCTGGCCTGTCCTTACCCCAAGTGCACCTTCAGGGATCTCAGCCCTCACCCGACTGGCCGGCTAAATGCCCCTCCAGCAGCGGGCCTGGCTCCCGCTGTGTGCTTGCCGGTCCCCAGCGAGGGCAGGTGCCCCTCGGGTGCTGGAAGGTAAGCCTTTGGCTTGCTCCTTCTGCCAGCTGGCATTTCAGAGCATACTTCAGTTCTATTGGGATTTTTTTTTTTTTTTTGCGGGTCTGGGGGTGGAACCCAGGGGCATTTGACCTCCGAGATACATCCCCTGCCCTATTTTTTATTCTTTATTTTGAAACCGGGTCTCACTGAGTTGTAGATGGCCTCACTAAGTAGCTGAGGCTGTCCGTGAACCGTGATCCTCCTGTCTCAGCCTCCCGAATGCTGGGATTACAAGCGTGTGCCGCCATGCCTGGCGGAATTTTTTTTTTTTAATTCATTATTTTTTTCCAGTACTGGGGATGGGACCCAGGGGCATTCTACCTACAAGCTATACCTCTGGCCCTATTTTTTACTCTTTATTTTGAAGCAGGATCTCACTAAGCTGTGGAGGGCCTAAGTAGTTGAGGCTGGCCAAGAATCTGAGATCCTCCTGTCTCAGCCTCCCTGTACTGCGGTTACAAGGTGTGTCACGGCGCCTGGCAGGGATTACTTTTTTTTTTTTTTGGTGGGTCTGGGGACGGAACCCAGGGGCATTCAACATCTGAGCTACACCCCCTGCCCTCCTGTTTCTTCTTCTTCCTCTTCCTCCTCCTCTTCTTCTTCTTTTTCTTCTCCTTCTCCTTCTTCTTCTTTTGCGGTGCTGGGGGTGGAACCCAGGGGCTTTCTACCTCTGGGCTACACTCCCAGACCTATTTTATAATTTATTTGGAAACAGGGTCTCACTAAGTTGCTGAGAACTTAAGTAGCTGAGGCTGGCTTCGAACCTGTGCAATCCTCCTGTCTCAGCCTCCCAAGCATGGGGATTACAAGCGTGCGTCACCACACCTGGCTTATTCTTTATTTTAAAACAGGATCTCACTAAGTTGCGGAGGGCCTCACTAAGTAGCTGAGGCTGCCCGCAAACTGCGATCCTCTGGTCTCAGCCTCCCCAATGCTGGGATGACAAGCGTGCCCACACGCCCGGCTCGATGACTAATTTCTGAGACAGCTTGCAGTGTTGTCCAGCTCTGGCCTTGAGCTCCTGGCTCCGGCCATCCTCTGTCTCAGCCCCTGAGCAGCAGGGGCTACAGGTGCACCCCGCTTCGCTGGCCTCGCTAGGGGTTACACTTGTACTCTCCCACCCGCGCTGGGGCCTGCAATGGCGGGCTGCTCCGGGAGCACAGCATATCTGGCCGAGCTCCTGCCTGGCCAGCTGAGCACTTGCAGAAGGCCCCACAGTGCAGATACCAGCAACAGCCACGCCCTCTCGGCATCGCATTATTATTATTCATGCAGTCCATAGGGAAATCTCAAAGTGAGAAATAGCCCCGAGAGAAGGTGTGGTCGCTGGCCGAAAGTAGGCTCCACTTTTAGATATTCTTTCATAACTATTATTCTTTTAGTATTCTTTTAACTCTCCACATGAATTGCTCTGGTGGTGTAAGATCAGGACTGTGAGAGAAACTGAGTCCGTGGAAAATAAAGTTTCTGGTAATTCGTCCAAACCTCTAAATGCCCTTGGCTTTGTTCAGATGGTAAAAGAACTTAAAGATTAGATGCCGTGGTAGCGTTCCAGTCAGTAATGACAAACGCAGATTTCCTCTCAATCTCTGACCTTCAACCTAATCACTAACTAACCTAGAGGGGGAGGCGACCCGATGCCTCTATTTACCTCTCTTTGTGATCCTGCCCAGATACGGGAAGACAAACATTGGGTGTAACATCAAAGCAACCCAGTTTATGAGCAACTAATACTGCCAATACAATGGAGCTGAAGGCTAGGAAGATTCTTGACCTTTACACCCAGTATGAGCCCTGCCCGAGATGGGAGGGGCGCCACGTGGCCCAGGAAAGGATATTGCAAAGGGTCTGAGACAGGAATATAGATTATTTATAAGATGAATAGGTCTCTAATAAGTTTATCGTTTGAGGAAAAGTGTTTCACAGCTAAGGAAGTATATCTGACAACTAAATCTAAACACTACATGGTATTTCTGGTGTTTGTCTGCCAACTGTGTTGTGAGTTTGCTTAAGATTTCAGATTTTAGAGGGCAAGGCGGCAACACCTGGAAGAACTCTTTATCACATCCACCTGAATCGCCACATCCCCCCACACCTGCCATACAGACTGAGCCCTAAAGATGGAAAGTTCCAAGAAAGTTAAAGAGGATTCCCCGAGAAGCCTCCAAGCCTTGGGCGTGCCCGTTTCTTCTGGAAGATTGCCCTTTGGAACTGCTTGTCTGCAAGATCTGGGAGAAGATCCGGAGTTAATCTCTTGAGAGCCAAAAGCCAGCTGAAAGCCCGACTAGTTTTTTTTACCTTTGTTTACATGTCATTCACTACTGTTTCACAGTGATTGCATTCACTTCCTTTTCTCTTACTATTAACTTTACTGGTGAAGGGTATAAATTTTTCGGGGTTCTTGTAATAAAGTGTCATTAGCTCAAAAGGCTCTTGTCCATATCAGATTCTTCCCAAGAGTGCCGTCACTAGGGACTTAAAGAAATTTAGTCCCTAAAAGGGAAAGAATCGCTGCAGATAAGAGGCTGCGGTATTTCACTCTATCCTTCCCCATCTTTGTTGAGATTCTCGATTGCGAGTGGACTCGCGCCCCGAGTGGACTGAATTGGCCTTCGGCAGCACAGCATGCTGGGAACGCCCTCGCACTGGTCTGCCGGCTCTGTGCTGGCTGCCGCCGCCTCTCACCACCTCTCCCTCCCCTGGTAGTTGTGTCAGCCGTGTGGCAGAGGGCACCTCCGTGTGAACCTTTAGGCAGGGCGCCCACATTTGGCTCTTGAGTATCTAGAAATATCCTTCTTTTCTCCTCAGACAAGCTGGCTGTGGGAACCCGGTCAGAATGCAAAGGCTCTCACCCCATGCCACCTGTCCCTCCTGGGTTGGCTGCCAGGTATGTCTCTGCTCTGGGATTCTAGTTGGTCTGTTTATTTTGGTGAGGATTAGGCTGGGGAAATGGACATTTAATCCCAGGCCACCATTCAGCTGGCCACAGCCTCCCGCCTGCTGACCGTCCACTAGCTTGGACAGCTTGGACTTGTTCTTCTAAGGAAGCCAGTTCCAGTCGCAGGAGCAGACCCTGAAGCTCCCTGCCTGGAAACTTCTGGGGCAACGGAAGCAGTCGCAGCCTCTGAGCATCTGGTGTGTGTGTGTATCAATGTCGATTTGGGGTCTTACTTTTTTGTGTGGCACTGGGCATTGGACCCAGGGGCATTCTACCTCTGAGCTACACCCTTAGCCTTATTTTATTATTATTATTATTTTTTGGTGGTACTGGGGGTGGAACCCAGAGGCTTTTTACCTCTGGGCTATACTCCCAGACCTTTTTTATATTTTATTTGGAAACAGGGTCTCACTAAGTTGCTGAGAGCCTCACTAAGTAGCTGAGGCTGGCTTCGAACTCATGCGATCCTCCTGTCTCAGCCTCCCAAGCGTGGGGATTACAAGCGTGCGCCACCATGCCTGGCAATCAGCCTTACTTTTTTTTTTTTTTTTTTTGGTGGTACCAGGAATGGAACCCAGGGGCCTTCTACCTCCGGGCTATAATCCCAGACCTATTTTATATTTTATTTGGAGACAGGGTCTCTTAAACCAGCTGAGGCTGGCTTCGAACCTGCACGATCCTCCTGTCTCAGCCTCCCAAGCACAGGGATTACAAGCATGTGCCACCACGCCCGGCTCAGCCTTACTTTTTGACACAGGGTCTTGCTAGGTTGATGAAAGTCTTGTTGCAGGGGATAGGTTGGGGGGGGGGGAAAGGTGTGTGGTGTGAAATAATCCCCCCCCCCACCAGACACACAGAGACAAACAGAAAAACCGTGGATTCTTGTCCTAAGCTAAGAATAAGTATTCATCGCTTGGACAGCTGCTGCAGATTTAAAGAAGTTTATTAAAAAGATAGAAATATAGAGATAGTTACAGCCCTGTGCCGGAGCAGACACAGGGGGGCAATTCGAACAAAAATGCCAACGAACTCCAGTTTCCTGAATTTTTATCCTGTCTAAGTCCAGCAGGTCCCTCTGATTTTGGAGATCATGTTACACCTTATCGCCCGCCCCGGCTCTGCTTCTGTTATCTCTCCAGCCGAATTTATGGCCTAAAGGGGGAGGCATCTCTGTCTCCAGACACAGGCTTTTACCTTTCGTCTTCTCCCCCAAAATGTGTTAAATTGTTCTTAGGAATGCAAGGACATGTTAGCTTAACCCTGGCTTTCTTAGTAAAGAAGACATATTTCAAGATTGGACATCTTTCCCAGTATTGACACATTAATACATTTTTAAACTCTCTTCCCAATACCAGTACATTCCCCCCTCTGTCTAGTAACTTCCTGACATCTGTCAGGCCAATGATAGATACAGAAAATATAGTGTGACATCTATAATTTTACAAACATTTAACATGAGCCCAGTTTTCATCTATGTCACCCCATTATGATTACATACATACATGTACCCCTAGCAAAGGAATCAGGGCGACGACTCATCGAGCTGCTTCGAGCTGAACAGGGGCGATGTAATGGGGCCCCGGCTTAGGGTACATATGTATGAAATTGGCATGGGGAGATCAGATTGGTTCATGTCGCGTGTGTCTATGACAAGTCAAAGGCCTCGGTAGATGTCTGCCAGGTTTTGTCTGTCAGAAAGCTTTGATCCTATGAGATAATATTTAACAATATAGGTTAATAACATAGCATTTAAATGAGAAATTAAAACTTTTGTTGACTTAGACTGAAATACACAAAAGTGGGATGTATTAAGTTTATTTTGCACCACATGAATCCAGATATTAGTGTTGTGGAAACCTAAAATAGGCTTTGGAATAAAGATATTAGATGATTTGATGAATACCAGTTCACCTGGACAAAACAGAATTTACCCTTTTCCTCTGGCACTGTTTGAAGTTTACTTAAAACTTATTGGTCAGCTGACAATAGGTTAACATTGGTATCTAGGACTATGTCCCAGTCAGAAAAGATCTAAAAGTTTCCCTTGGCATGAGTGAAACCAAGGTGTTAATTTTTACCTGGATATGTGCTCCTCAATTGCTTTTGTGTTTGGTGGGCTTAACAAGCTATTTTTAGGGTTACCTCTAAGACCAATTTTACATCTCAGCACAATGTGACTGATAGTTTTCCATAACTTTTACAGTAAACAATCTTAAATGTAGGTTTTAAAGAATTATTATAGACTTTGGGGTCTCTCAATTTTATGGCAAAAAGTAATCCTCTAGCCATTTTATCAACAGTACATCCCTGCTGGTGAACTTTAGTATTTCCTTTTAATAATCCATCTTCATCACATGCCCAAACATATCACAAACACTGTTTTGCAACTTATCACACACCTTTTGCAATGTGCTTTAACCTTCTTGTTTTATCCTGTTTTTTTACTTTTACCATCTGAGACAATCTTGGGATAAAACTTACAACCAAACAAATTTCATCCATGCTTTATACCTTGCTTTAACCCTCTAATCTTTTATCTGGTCCTTTGTTTCCCTTAGGGACAACCTTAGGACAAGCCTCACAACATGCTTTCTTAGTTTCACAAAACCTTCTTTCTCTGTATTTACCAACATATAAAGAAATACATAGACTTTTTAAATCTGTCTTTTGTTGTTACATACAAGCAAACCCCCCAAAAAAGCATATCACTTAATAATGTTGTTCATATATCAGCAGTTAAAGCAACCCATTTAAAAGACTTAAGTGTTACTTTAAACCTCATGAAGTTAAGAGCCTTTTAAAGCATTGTATTTAGCATTTTTTTAACTCAATTGAAGTATAGATTACATGGAAAAATAAGAGAGTAGATAAATATCACTAGCACCTTAAAACCTTAATTTTGCAAAAGGAGCAATATTAAAGACACTGTATATTTTATTTGACCACATATCTTAAAATTATTGTAAATTATCACAGAAATTCACATCATAAAAGCATTCCTAGTGTCTTAAAACATTGATTTTGTCAAAGAAAATAACTTCATTTAATCACCTCTCACAAGAGTCTAATTGGACAACTTTTCTGAAGTAACCATTTTAGCTAAGACTGATTGAGATAAAAATATCTTTGAGCAATAACTTTAGTGCAACCAGCAAAAGAAAAAAAAACACTTTGTTATCAGAGGAGCTGAATTTTCTGGTGTGGCTAAGAATGTAGAATGGAAGGTCATTTTAAACACCTCTGCAGGCTGAGTAAACAGATGGCTCAGGGCTGGTCTGTAAAGACTCCGCACCCTGGCTAAGCTTTTGGTCCTGGGGCCGGGAAAGGACACTGCCTCAGATCTGGCCTCCGGGATTTCACTGCGTGATCGCCTAGGGCTCTTTTAGTTAACTCAGGTGGTGGTAAGTGGGAGGACTCACTGGGAACGTAGGTCTGAGGACCCCAATTCCCTCTGGAACTGGGGGCGCTCAGCCGTTTAATGGTCCCCCTTTGCATTGTGAGCCAGGCCTCAGAGGACCTTTATGGCCTCCTGGTTGAGAGCATTTCCTCCAGAGTTGCTCTTGCTTTTCCACCTTAAACAGACTTGAGCCTAGGCTTTTGCGAGCAGCCAGAATCCTTAAATGGCTTTTGTCCATCTATCTTTCCCTTTTCAAGTCTCTGTCAAACCAAATTGGCGGCCTGAAGTATTAGTCTGTCTGAGGATGGCCTTCCCTTCTACTGGGTAAAGAACTAATAACGTTAGCATCTATTCTTTTGAGTAGGTGTTATAGCCTTATATTTAATCCTCATGAAAGAATTGTATGTGGACAGATCGAACCATGAACTTTCCTCTCCAGGCCTGTAGGCAAAACCGATTGGAAACTAATCTGGCAGCACTAAGACCCTGCGGATCCCAGGCTGCTAAAGCTGCACCTGCAATGCACTGGCTTTACCTTGGTTAGGCTCAAGAACTTTTGCCTTTTGTGAGTTGTTCCTTTCTAGCAAGGGGCTGGGGTCTACAAGTGGCACTGCCAGTTCCCCTGTGGGCATATTTTGTCTATTTTATGATTCCCCATTTGTGGAGGCCGCAAAATAATTATCCCCTATTGCTTTAGCCTCTTTATACACCCTATCCCTTTCTATAGACGTCAGAGTTTGTTCAAGAAGTAATCTAACATTTCTCCAAGTAAGATCATACAACGAACTGAGTAATTTGAATGCGTTTATGTAATGGTCAGGGTCAGTAGTATAATTTCCCAAGTCCTTTTTAATTTCTTTTAATTCTGCTAGCGAGAAAGGCTGATGGACTCGCTTCAACCCGTTTCTCCCCCCTCCTATGGTCACAAGAGGAAACATCCCTCCTTGCCCCCGAGCATCGGGCACCCCCTGGGTCTCCCACCTATCAGAGTTGCTACCCTGAGGTGTAGGGGCCTTCGTCTGGTTTGATCCCGTGGGCATGAGAGGGGGTCCTGTGGCTCCTATAAGGCCCTCTTCCTGATTGCTTTGTCCCGTTTGTGCTTTAGATTCTATTTTAGCCAAAGCTGCCACAATAGCCTCAACCTTGCACCTTTTAAGTAACTCTGGGTGTTCCCGTAAGTAGAAAAACAATTGAAGATAAGCTATCTCTGTCCATTTACCCTCCTTTCTACAGAATAGGTCCAATTGCCTTAAAACCTTGTAATTAAGACTTCCCTGTGGGGGCCACGTGTTTTCGTCCCCTAGCGCATACTGCGGCCATACTTGGGTGCAAAAAAATATGAGAGCTTTCTTCTTTAGCATCTTAGGGTCACACTTCTCCCAATTTTGGAGAACACATGCGAGTGGAGATCCGGATTCCACCTTGGAGTGCTGGGAACCCATCTGAGAGGGAAAAGGGTGTGGTTTAGTGTCCTGTCTGAGCGGAGGTCGTCCCCTCCTCCCCCAGAGCTGTGCACTCAAACCGAAACATCCCGGCGTTTAGGACATGCTTGGAATCTCATTTTACGACAGAGAAGTGTACGGTGCGCAGAAGGTTGTCCTCCTGACCCTGCACCCTGTGAAAGTGGGGGCCTAGAGGGTGGCCTCATTTCCCACGCTTTGCTGCCCACCGGGAGGGTCTTAAATGGGAAGAGGCTTTGCCACCCTTTCCCCTGCCCATATTCCCCTGTCCGATCGAGCTGCTTGGCCCGTTCTCTGTCCGATGAGACTTCCTGTCCTAAAGCCATGGGTACAGCTGTGGACGTCCAGCTGTCCCATCCATGGAGAAGCACAGGGCAGTACCTTCCACCAAAAACCGGAATGGATATGGAGATTTAGCCCCCTTACTCCTGTTCCATTCCCCGCACTTTCACAGTGCCCCCCTTTTCCCGATGGGGTGTCTACTGCCATTTTTCACCAAACAAAATGGTCTTATTACTGTGTTTCTCTGTATTCACTTCACTCATGTAAGGCCTAAAATCCCCAAGCCAGCCAGCGGCTGGGCTGGGCGTTGCCTTTCTTTGAGCTGCCTCCGCAGAGGGCTTTTCCATGCAAATTGAGTTTTCCCTGCCTGTTGAATGTCAAACAATTCCTGCTGAGTGCAGCCTTCACCTAGCAGACTTGCCTGACTGAAACTTTTCTTTTTTTTTTTTTTGACCTCTTGAAAAAGCTTAACCCTTCATGCTCCGAAATTTAGGACTATTACACGTGGCTCCAGTTGCCAATGGCAACGTTATCTAGATGCTGTCTCTAAAACAAAATGCGCTAGCTTATCTTCCTAGAATCTGTTTCAAACTACAGAAAAAAAAACTACCATCCCCTAGCTCGAGTCTCTTGTTTGGAGATCTTTCTCAAGGTGGGCCATGGGCATTTTTAGATTTAACTTTGTATAGGGATTTTAACAGTGTCCCATCCGTGATGTGGGCCTAATAGATGGGCACTCATTGGGCCTGACAAGACAATAGCAGTTTCCGAGAAGCCTCAATAAGGACCAAGCACTGGCCCTGCACCCCCTACGTAGGCATAGGCAGCAAAGATCTTACCCCCGTAGGGTGCGGATCTCAGATCGCGTACTGGCCGCCACTAAGCCTTGTAGTAGGCCGGGAGGAGGTTCTCAGTCCTCTATCGTCCCCTACACTATTTAATGGGAAATTTTCCCTTCCCCTGGAGATTCTGCCGTAGCTAGGCCGTGGCAGGGGGGTCTCCATGGTCCCAGAGAGCTCATTGGCGCCGGCAATCCAGTCATCCTCTGAGATCTGGTCCCATTTTAGGGAAGGTTACTGACCTTCAAGATGCAGTGGCTTTAGAACCACCGTCGGCTGGAGTCACCTGCAGCTGTAGATACCCCACGTTGGGCGCCAAATATGTTGCAGGGGATAGGTTGGGGGGGGAAAGGTGTGTGGTGTGAAATAATCCCCCCCCCCACCACCAGACACACAGAGACAAACAGAAAAACCGTGGATTCTTGTCCTAAGCTAAGAATAAGTATTCATCGCTTGGACAGCTGCTGCAGATTTAAAGAAGTTTATTAAAAAGATAGAAATATAGAGATAGTTACAGCCCTGTGCCGGAGCAGACACAGGGGGGCAATTCGAACAAAAATGCCAACGAACTCCAGTTTCCTGAATTTTTATCCTGTCTAAGTCCAGCAGGTCCCTCTGATTTTGGAGATCATGTTACACCTTATCGCCCGCCCCGGCTCTGCTTCTGTTATCTCTCCAGCCGAATTTATGGCCTAAAGGGGGAGACATCTCTGTCTCCAAACACAGGCCCAGATTTATGGCCTGAGAGGGAGGCATCTCTGTCTCCAGACACAGGCTTTTACCTTTCGTCTTCTCCCCCAAAATGTGTTAAATTGTTCTTAGGAATGCAAGGACATGTTAGCTTAACCCTGGCTTTCTTAGTAAAGAAGACATATTTCAAGATTGGACATCTTTCCCAGTATTGACACATTAATATATTTTTAAACTCTCTTCCCAATACCAGTACAAGTCTCACTGCTTGCTGAGGCTGTCCTTGAACCTGTGGTCCTCCTGACTCCTGTCTCAGCCTCTCAAGTACTGGGATTGCAAATGAGAGCCGCCAGCTCTGGCTCCAGATTGGGTTTCTCACTTCACTTGGGGAACGTAAATCTGAAATAGCCTTGGCAGCAAGGGGCCCATCCTGGACAGTGCAGTGCGGCTCCAGAATCCTGGCAGTGGAAAGGACTTTTGGTGAGCGTAGGATTCAGGGGACGCTGGAGGCCCGGAGGTAGCACCGTCCTTTGTCATCGTCAGATAGACTGAGCCCAGAAGAGTTCAGGCTGATAGGTCACGAGGGTCGCAATCTCACCAGTACACCATGCATCTTGGTGGTGATCTGGCTGGTGGGTGCGACTGAGGTGGCCCTGGGTGCAGTCTCAGGGGTCCTGCCTGCTTGTGGGATCCCGTCAGCCCACGCTCTCTGGCTCCAGCCTCTGTGGTGTGAGCCACCCTCCCCTGAGGTACGTGGTTCCTGGCCCTATGTGCAAGGAACCCCAAATCTCCAAGGAAACCGTGGGCAAGCGAGTCTCCTGCCTCTAAATTTCGTGGTCAGGTCTCTGGTTTATAGTGGTGAGATGCTGAGACACCTGGTAGCACTCAACTCATACTGGGTGTCTGTCAATGGAACCTTCATGTTTTACTTCTATGGTCCTAGGGATGGAACCCATGGATGCTCTACCACTCAGCTACATTCCCAGCCCTCCATAAATTTCCCAGGCTGGCCTTAACCCTCCTGCCTCAGCCTCCTGAGCAGTAGGATTAAAGGTTTGCACCACCATGCCCAGCAAGGTTCATGTATGTGTATGTGTTTGTCTATTTTGGTACTGGGATTGAATCCTGGAGTGTTCTACTCTGAGCTACACTCCCAGTTAATTTCTCTTTTTTTGTGTGGTACTGTGGTTTGAACCCAGAGGCATCCTACCTCTGAGCTATACCCTCAGCCCTATTTTATTTTTTTATTTTTATTTAATTTTTTTTAATTTTTTTTTTATTGGTGCATTATATTCATACAACTTATTGGGGTAAAAAACTTGTGTGTACAAACATGTACTCATCGCTGATTTAACCCCTACCCAAATCCCACCCCATTCCCTCCCTCCCTTGCTTGGCTTAGTGATTGACTTCGATATGTTTAAGTACATTGTGAGCTTTAGAGATTTTCCTCTCCTATTTTATTTTTTAACTCAGAACCAGGGTCTTGTTAAATTGTCCAGGGTGTCCTTAAACCTGTGATCCTCTTGTCTCAGCTTCCCAAGTACTGGAATTACAGGTGTGTAGTATTGTGCCCAGCTAAATTTCCTATTTTAAAAGCGAGAACAACTATAGTGCACCAAAAAAATAAATAAATAAATAAAAATAAAAAAGCCGGGCGTGGTGGCGCACACTTGTAATCCCCGCGCTTGGGAGGCTGAGACAGGAGGATCGCACGGGTTTGAAGCCAGCCTCAGCTACTGAGTGAGGCTCTCAGCAACTTAGTGAGACCCTGTTTCCAAATAAAATATAAAAAAGGTCTGGGAGTATAGCCTGGAGGTAGAAAGCCTCAAGGTTCTACCCCCAGTACCACCAAATAAATAAATAAATAAATAAATAAATAAATAAATAAATAAATAAAAAGTGAGAACAAGCCAGGGCATGGTGGTGTGCCCTTGTAATCCCAGTACCTAGGAGGTTAAGGATCACAGTATCATGGCCAGTCTCAGCTAATTAATAAGGTCCTGGTCCTCTGCAACTCAGTGAGAACCTGTTTCAAAAATAAAGAATAAAAAAAGGCTGGCTGGGCATAGTGGTGCACGCTTCTCATCCCAGCATTTGGGAGGCTGAGATGGGAAGATCACGGTTTGAGGACAGCCTCAGGTACTTAGTGAGGCCCTTTGCAACTCAGTGAGACCCTGTTTCAAAATCAAGAATGAAAAATAGGGCTGGGGGTGCAGCTCAGAGGTGGAATGCCCTGGGCTCCACCCCCAGGCCGGCAGGCAGGGGGCCTGTGAGGCTGCAGGAGGGCTGCTCTCCAGACCCCTCCTCCGCCGGGGCGAGGGCAGGGAGCAGGGCAGTGCTGGAGGAGACAGCCGTGAGGGTCACAGCACATAGGCTTGCACAATCTTACTCAAGTTTTTTTTTAATATATATATTTTTCAAAATCAATATTGACTGGTTTGAAAGATTGAAAGCGTGGTCGCAGGCGTGGCAGGTCGTGGCCTCTAACCCTGCGCAGGGCTGGAGGGCTGCTGGGTGGCCAGAGAGGACGGGCAGCGGAGGCGTGCAGGTGTGGTGTGCTCTCTGGCTAAGTGACCGCCAGCAACCACCAGGAAGACCGTGTGGCGCGATGGAATGGTCCTGGCTCTCCAAATGGTGTGGCCCAGCACGCTCGCTGCCCCGGCACGTTATTGCCGCTGGGTGTGACTGCCGAGAGTGGCGACTTCAGGGGCAACCGTGGATTAAAAACTGCCAAGGAATCTTCCTCGAGGGGCCGGCGAGGAGCAGGGCGGGCTCAGAACCTGACGAACGTGGCGTCGATCTGCCGCACGGTGGGCAGAGCCAGCATCACCTTCCGCCGGTACTGCGGGTCCTTCTGCAGGGGGTTGCGCTCGAGGTACACCGTCTCCAGGCTGCGCGCGCCCTTCAGCTCGTCCAGGTCGCTCCAGCTCTCCAGGAGGTTGTCGTTCATCTGGGACACACGGGGAAACCGTCAGGGAACAGCCCTCCTGCCAGAGGTGCCCAGTGTTCCTGAGCACGGCAGGCCGCTGGGCTGCACCTCAAGGCGCCCAGCGCCCTGCTGCCTCCTGCCCACCTCTCAGCAGCACGTTTGGGTGCCATCTACCTGTCCACACTGAGCAGCGCCACATATCCACAGCAGGGCCCAAGCAAATCAGCACAGCAGACGGCTGGGCACACGGATGGCGACGGCCTCTGTGGGCCAGTGCACTGCCTCCTGGAACCCGCCGCCCTCTAATCACCTGGTGGCTGTTCCTGAGGGCAAGTCCCTGCCCCGGCTGTGTCGACCCGCCGACACCAGGGGTGGGGACACGGAGGCCTGAGCTGCAGGCTCTGGAGGATCAGGCTTTACAGTTCTGGCCCTGCCAAGGCCCGGAGGGCCACCTGGCTGCAAGGCTCGTCCTTCTCATGTCATGGCACTGAAGCAGCTGGTGCCAGCCTGGGTAGGATGTGCACGTGGCTCCTGTGCTGGGCAAATGTGCTGGACCACAAAGGCCACCTCGGTGGGAGCCAGCACGGGGCGCCTGGCAGGAAGCTCCTCCCACGGTGCCCCACGGCCCTGCCCGAGCCAGGGAGCCTGCCCAGGGAGGCTGCCTGGAGCCAGCGGAGAGGGATGGGGTGAGGACAGCCGGGGGAGGATGGCGAGGCAGCGTCGGCGGGGGCTTTGTGGGACAGTGGCTTTTCTCCCGTGAAAGGGGAGTAAAGCTGGATTTCATGTTTTTTATTTATTTTTATTTATTTTTATTTTTGGTGGAACTGGGGGCGGAACCCAGAGGCTTTCTACCTCCGGGCTACACTCCCAGACCCATTTTATATTTTATTTGGAAACAGGGTCTCACTAAGTTGCTGAGAGCCTCACTAAGTAGCTGAGGCTGGCTTCGAACCTGCGCGATCCTCCTGTCTCAGCCTCCCAAGCGTGGGGATTACAAGCGTGCGCCACCATACCTGGCTTGGATTTCATGTTTTAAAAGGCTCTCTGCAAGCTGGGAGTGCCCTGTGCTTGGGGGGCTGAGACAGGAGGACCACAGGTTCAAAGCCAGCCTCAGCTACTTAGGCTCTCAGCAACTTAGTGAGACCCTGTTTCCAAATAAAGTATAAAATAGGTCTGGGAGTGTAGCCCGGAGGTAGAAAGCCCCTGGGTTCCATCCCCAGAACCAAAAAAAAAAAAAAAAAAAAAAAAGGGCTCACTGCAAGCCGGGCGTGGTACAATGCTTGTACTACCAGCATCGGGAGGCTGAGACCGGAGGATCCCGGTTGGCAGACAGCCTCAGCTACTTAGTGAGGCCCTCTGCAACTCAGTGAGACCCTGTTTCAAAATAAAGAATAAAAAACAGGGCTGGAGGTATAGCTCGGAGGTAGACTGTCCCTGGGTTCCATTCCCAATACCATAAAAACACACACATAAATACATAAACAAAATAAAATAAAATTGGGCTGGGGATGTAGCTCAGAGGTATAATGACCCTGAGTGTACACACACACACACACACACACACACACACACACACACGGAAAAAAAAGGCTGGGAGTGTATCTCAAAAGTAGAATGCCACTGGCTTTAATCCTCAGCCCCACAAAACAAAAACAAAAAACAAAAGAAACAAAACAAGACACGGGAAGAATAAGTCAGTAGGGAAAGTCCATGAGAACACCAGTCATGAGCTCAGTGGGGCGGCGTGGAGTAGCGGGCGAGGTCGACTCCCAGGGCGAGGATACCGAGGACCAGTCGCACGGACACTGCAGACAGAGCCAGCTAAGCGACATGCTGCCATCACTCAGTGTGTCCACGCCTCACAGCAGAACGCTGAGCGCAAGAAGCAAAGGCAGAGGCAGCTGAAAACAGTATCTGGCTGTGAAAACGGCCCGCACTCGGGAGGCTGAGGCCAGAGGCCTCAGCAACTGCGGAGACCCTGTGTCAAAAGAAAATACAGGCCGCGCGTGGTGGGCACGCTTGTCATCCCAGCATTCGGGAGGCTGAGACAGGAGGATCGCGGTTCGCGGACAGCCTCAGCTACTTAGTGAGGCCCTCTGCAACTCAGTGAGACCCTGTTTCAAAACAAAGAATAAAAAATAAGGCAGGGGGTATAGCTCAGAGGATGAATGCCCCTGGATTCAATTCCCAGTACCACACACACACACACACACACACACACACACACACACACACGGGCTAGGGGCGTAGCTCAGAGTAGAATACCCCTGGGTTCAATCCCAGTAACCTTAAAAACAAAAGACAAAAAGACTTATTACTGTCTTCCAATTTCTTCCATAGGAGCTAAGTGTTAGGTGTTGGGAGCTAAGTGTTAGTTTCCCTAGGAGCTAAATGTAATTCAGACGTAACAGGAGCAGGGAAATGGGTTTGAGAGTTCATAGTCTGACCTTCCTTCCTGGAATGCAATTTCTTGTCTGTAAAATGGGCTGACGCCACGCGTTTCATCGAGGGTTGTACATGAGAAGTAGACTGATTACCACAGAGCGCTGTGTAAATTCTGGGGTTTTCTAAACTTCCCGTTTTCCTGGTGATCTAAGCCTGTGTTCCATGGGGTCAGGCACTCCCCACCCCAGGGACCGCCGCCAGCCCCCGCTGCCCTGCAGGCCCAGCTGGCCCCAGCTGTGGTCTCCCGCGCCACGCCCACACTGCTTACGACGGGGCCTGTCCAGGACCCGCTGCTTCAGTACCAGCTGGTGCCAAGACCTGCTCTCGAAATGTGTCAGGGCCCAGGTCCTTCTCCTTTGAATGCCTTCTGCTTGCTTAGGCTCCTGGGCGCCCCTGGCGTCTGGTTCTGGGCCAAGTCCTCAGCCCTCGCTCCCTCAGGTGGGCTGTACACGGGCCCACCTGGGCATGAGGCTTGTGGTCCCTGGCGGGGCCCCCTGGCCACCCACCACTCTGGTTCTGGTCTTCCCAGACGCACTGTGCACCACACCCTGCCACTACCCAAGACACAGTGCTCCGTTTGGTAGTACTGAGTACGAACTCAGGGGAATTCTACCTCTGAGAGACTCCGAGCCCTTTTGACTTTTATTTTGAAACAGGGAGGGTCTTGCTAAGTTGCTGGGCTGGCCCAGAGCCTCCTCCTGTCGCACGTTCCCAAGCCCTGGGATGCCAGGCACCTGCCATGCCCGGCCTCGACACAGTGCTCTTCATGGGGACGGGGCGCTTTCACGCAGGCCGCTTCTGCTCTAGGGAAGCCTGGGTGGCTTTTAGGATGGGAAGAGGAAAACACACAGGACACAACGGGGTCAAGTGCACAGGACCGAGGAGGAGTCCGGCTCTACAATCTACACACATCTGGCTCAGGCTGAATGCACGCGAGGGCAGCATCCCATGCTTGGCCACAGCGGTCGCGTGCCGTGATGCTGCAGGGTTGCTAGCCGGGGCCAAGCAAAGGCCTCCTGATGGTGCCTGGCCCTGGCGCTGTGCTCACGCCCAGCCATTTCAGAGTCCCTGTGACACCTTCCTACTGGCTCTGCAGAGCCTCTGCCAAGGCCACTCCCGACCTTGAGACAGAAACCCATCCAAGCGCCTCTTACTGTGCTAGGATGTTCCGTGCTGGGATGTTCTGAACGCACTCCCCCTCCACTGGGATGCAAAACCTCTGAGCCAAAGGACAGGCCCAGCCATCCTGTCCCCAGGGTTCTAAAATGTTCTCAGGCACTGCATCACCTGGGGTACTGTTAGGGGCAGACTCTTCGTCAAGGAGAAGTGGGGCCCGAGACTTAGCTCCTGACAAGCGCCCCAGTTACACAGGCAGCTGCTCTGTGGCATGCACCCTGGGGAGCAAGACCCCAGACCGCGCCGTGCAAAGCAGCAGGGACCCCTCCTCACCCGGCAGTCCAGTCAGCACCAGGCGTGCGAGTGGGAGGCCTTGTGTTATTCACGTGACAGCCCCTCAACGGGGCCAAAGCACCAGTCATCCCAGAATGAAACTTACCCAGAATTCTTGCAGTTCTGTTAAATGGCTGATATTTTCAATCTTTTTGATCCTATTTGATGCAATGTCCAACATCGTGAGTTTGTTCTAAAATAAGGAAATAAAAACGTTCCTGGATTACCACAGTTCAATAGCAATCGTGTGCGCACACACGAGGACGCCCAGGGCTGAGCTGCAGGGTGAGGACTCTGCACCCTCAGCTGGCCCAGCGCTGGCCGGCGGCCCCGCACGCTGGCTTCAGTGTTTCCATCAGAGCCCGAGGGGCCTCATCGGGCTTCCATTAGCCTCGGGGTCTGAAACTGGCTCTGCAGCCCCCAAGCCCCACCCACGTTCACCCAGGACTCCAGTGAGACCAAAGGTCCTGGTTGAAGCGCTGGCCCTGGGCTCTGAGATGGGCTTTGAAGAGGTAGAATTTTAACAACATGTATGTTGTTACCTACGCACACACACGTATGTATACGATAACAATGTATGTTATCCCTGTTACCACAAGGATGTGTCCAATACCCAGCAACCTTCCAAACAGAATCCCCCCCCGGTACTGGGGATTGGACACAGAGGTATTTTAATTTCCAAACTATACTTCAGCACTTTTACTTCTGAAACACGGTCTCACTAAGTTGCTGAGGCTGGCTTTGAACCTGAGATCCTCCCAAGTCCTGGTAGAGAATTCCTCTTTGTCAGGGCTGACCAGCCTGGGGCTAAGAGCGAGAAGCTGGCCAGGCACACAGTGGGGTGGGTGCAGTAGCCCCCAGCCCCAGCTCACGCTCCTGGCAGAGGGCCTCTGGCCCGGGCTGGAGTCTCCAGGGATATCCAGGAGGGCTGGGAGCGAGGAAAGACAGGTCTGCCTCCTGAGGGGTTCAGAGCTGACGCACACGGAGGCCCGGGTCCTGAGGAAGCCGGGCGGGACTACGGCTCCCAGAACACTTCGTGCTTTATGACCGTTTGCTCTAAGGACACTCATTTGAGGCTTTTTTTTTTTTTGGTGGTACTGAGAATTTAACCCAGAGGCATTCTACCTCCATCTATACCCACCAATTTTAACATGGTCTCGCTAGGTTGATTGGAGTCTCACTACTTGCTGAGGCTGCCCTCAAACCTGTGATCTTGTCTCAGCCTCCCAAGTCCTGGGATTACAAGTGCGCGCCACCATGCCCGGCTTACATTAGATGCTTTCTGACAGACCTCAGCCGAGCCTGGGGAATTGCTTTAAGGTCTACAGAACTTTCAGATTTACTGGAGCCGGCAGTGCAGCCCACAGCGACCCCTGTCTCCCACTCCTGGTGGAGGACGCTCGTCTTTTATTTTCCAATATATCCCTGGTATTGTGGTTCCAAATCCTCCCAATTCTTAAGGTGAAGTTAAAACCATATCTATGAAATAAAATCACACCCCAGAAACACACGTGAAGTGGCTAGCCTGCAGCTCTGCTGCTCCTCCCGGCCCGGGCCACTCCAGGGCCCAGGTGCCTCAAGGACACATCTTATCTTGACCAGCCATGCTGCTCCCAGAGCAACCGTGGCAGGCTCAGGGCCTCTAGAGCAAACGGGGCCGAGGAGAAGGCTTCAGGGGAGCTGGGGCAGCTCTCCCCAGCACTGTGTGCCTGCTCTCCAGTGTTCTGACATGCAAGCCGACCGAGCCTCCTGAAGCCCGAGCGCAGGCTGAGCGCTGGGGTGGGCGCTGGCTCAGGATTCAGTTACACTGTGAGACTTTCATGCTCTTCAGGAATTGAATGATGTTTTGAAAACTCATCCAAAAGCAAACCAATAATTGCTTTAAAAACAATGGATGAGCCGGTCGTGGTGGCGCACACTTGTCATCCCCGCACTTGGGAGGTGGAGACAGGAGGATCGCACGGGTTCGAAGCCAGCCGCGTGCTGGCTAAAGAGACCCTGTTTCCAAATAAAAAAGTATAAAAAATAGGTCTGGGAGTGTAGCCCGGAGGTAAAAGGGCTTCCAGGAACCCCAGTACCACAAAAAATAAAACAAAACAAAACAAAAAACAATGGATGAAGGCTGGGCGTGGTGGGCACACTTGTAATCCCCGCACTTGGGAGGTGGAGACAGGAGGATGGCATGGGTTCGAAGCCAGCCTCAGCTACTTAGGCTTTCAGCAACTTAGTGAGACCCTGTTTCCAAATAAAAGATAAAAAAAAAAAAAAAAAAAAAAAAAAAGGTCTGGGAGTATAGCCTGGAGGTAGAAAGTTTCTGGGTTCCACCCCCAGTACCACCAAAAATAAAAACAATGGATGAGCCGGGCATGGTGGCGCACGCTTGTCATCCCCGCACTTGGGAGGTGGAGACAGGAGGATTGCACAGGTTCGAAGCCAGCCGCGCTGGCTTAAGAGACCCTGTTTCCAAAAAAAAAAAAAAATATAAAAAATAGGTCTGGGAGTGTAGCTGGGAGGTAGAAGGGTTTCTAGGAACCCGAGCACCACCAAAATAAATAAATAAATAAATAAATAAATAAATATTAATTAATTAAAAAAAATAACAATCGATAGAGCCGTGTGTGGTGGTGCATGCTTGTAATCCCAGTACTTGGGAGGCTGAGACAAGAGGATCCCAGGTTCACGGCAAACTTCTGCAACTTAGTGAGGCTCCCTACAACTCAGTGAGACCCTGATTCAAAATAAAGAATAAAAAAATATGGCTGGAGCTGAAGCTCAGAAGTAGAATGCTCCAGGGTTCAATCTCCAAGACTAAAACAAAAACAAAAACCACAGAAACGAAGCCCGGCCAGAGCAGCATGGGCAGGGCGCAGCCTGGGTCAAGGCGCTGGCAGCCTGGGCGGCGCGTGGTCAGGGCCTGGTGTGACCACTCTGGACCCGAGCCCGAGAGCCGGGTCCTGAACGGCGCAAGGCAAGTGCTTCAGGACATCAGAGAGGTGGTAAGTGGTGCTGGGGCAGGGCCTTTGCCATTTGGGAAAAAGGGGTATTCCTCCCTACCTCCCACCACGAAAATAAAACTCAAGATCAATGGAGGGAGAAAACTTGGAGAAAATTAGATCTCTAGTTGAAAATAATCTGGAGAAGGGACTGGCACATTGGATCATGATCAATACTAGAACAACAATTATCTTTAGTGATACTGGTTTTTCCCGTTTTGTTTCAGAGACCCCGATGGCCCTGCCGCTAACCAAGGCCATGGTGGCACTCCTAGCTGGCGAGGTGGCACTCCTAGCTGGCGAGGTGGCACTCCTAGCTGGCGAGACTCGGCTTCTTCCCCGTTTCCTGGAGACTCGCTGGTGTTGGAGTTGTGGGGCAGAGGCCGTCTCCTGGTTGGCAGCATGGCGCTGGCTGCGGGGCGGGGACCCGCCAGCGAGGCTCTTTGGGAGGGACTGCTTGTGCCCCATCCAGCCCACAGCCTTCTGCGCAGCTCCGCCACCAGCTCAATCCAGGAACAGCTCAGCTCTCACTCCACACCACAGAATGAACTCTTGGCCACAGGATGGTTTTGTAAACTCTTAATGATTTTTGTACTGGAGATTAAACCCAGAAGCATTCTACCTTTGGGCTATACTCCCAGCCCTTTTTATTTTTAAACAGGGTCTTGCTAAATTGATGAGACTCTCACTAAATTGCTGAGGCTGGCCTCTAACCTGCAGTCCTCCTTCTTAGCCTCCCAAGTACTGGGATACAGGATACAGTGCCTGGCTATCACCTCTTAATTTGATTGCAAAGTTGAAGAAGGTGACTAAACTTTCCACAGGTACATTCTAACTTTTCCACAATTATCCACAGATATCAGTGACGTGCAATTAGCAATGAGGTGTTCCTCCAGATAACATTAACAGGTTAGAGTGGGTCTTGAGGCTGAGACACAAGGGCCACAGAAGCCACAATGAGAGAGATACTATGTTCACGGTAGCAAAAAAAGGACTCCTCTGGTTACATGTGCTGGCAATGAAACAAAACAGAAAAAAAACCCAGTAAAATTGAATGAGAGAAAGTATTTTATTTGTCTTGCAGCCTGTCCTGAGGAAAGCCGGGCACTGTGGCAGTGCGCAGGAGGCTCTTCCTGAGTGGGGATGGCGCAGGGGCACGGGCAGCCTTCCTTCAGAGCAGCTGGGAGCCACTGTTTGCCCCGCCCCGCCCCCAGGGCGGTAGGTTCAGTGGGAGGGGAGATGGGGTCTCCCCTCGCAGTGGGGGGGGGCAGGTGAAGTTCCATCAACTGTGGGAGGCCCAGCCCCAGGGCACACCCCAGTGAACGCTGCACCCTAGGGGCCGGCGCCCGCACACCCCAGCACAGCGGCTGTCCTCAGCCAGCTCTCAGGCGTGCTGCCCACCCCGCCCGCCGGCAGACCCCGGCTCTTACGTTGTTCTCCAGGCCCTCGATGACTTCGATGCCGTTGTGGCTGAGGTACAGCTCCCGCAGGTTCACCAGGCTCTGCAGCCCCTCCATCTTCGTCAGCCGGTTGCTCTGCAAGAGGGAGGCCAAGAGCGTCAGAGCGGAGGAGAGACAGTGTGTCAGGGGAGCTTCTCGTTACCTTCAGGAATCCTGAGAACAGGGCACAACATTGAAAACATGCTGGACTGGGGTGCGGGTAGAGAAAAGCAATTCCCAGTCTGTCACACTGGACTAAAATCCAGGCATGGAAGGTCAAGGTTTCTTTCATAAAGAACTCACAGTGAGACCCTGTTTCAAAATAAAGAACCAAAAATAGGGCTGGGGGTGTAGCTCCAACGTAGAATGCCCCTGGGTTCAATTCCCATTACCACAGGGAAAAAACAAAACAAAAAACCCTCACGTGTGTGTGTGTGTGTGTGTGTGTGTGTGTGTGTGTGTGTGTATCGAACCACCCAGGGGTCTACCTCTTAGGTATACACCAGCCCTATTTTATTCTGAAACAGGGTCTTAATAAGTTGCAGAAGGCCTCGCTACGCTGCTGAGGCTGGCCATGAATCTGTGATCCTGTCTCAGCCTCCCAAGTACTGAGATCACAGGCTTGTGCCCTCACTTTTTAAAATATGTACTTGAGGAAGGTTTACTTGAATTAACTCAATAATTCTTTTTTGGTGGTACTGGGGGTGGAACCCAGAGGCTTTCTACCTCCGAGATATACTCCCAGACCTATTTTATATTTTATTTGGAAACAGGGTCTCACTGAGTTGCTGAGAGCCTCACTAAGTAGCTGAGGCTGGCTTCGAACCTGTGTGATCCTCCTGTCTCAGCCTCCCAAGCGCAGGGATTACAAGTGCACGCCAACTCGCCTGGCTCTTTTTTTAAAATTTTGAAACAGAGTCTTGCTAAGTAGCTGAGGCTGGCTTCAAATCTGTGATGCTCCTGTCTCAGCCTCACGAGTACTGGGAGAAGAGGGATGTACCACCATGCCCAGCTAACTTCCTCTTTTTTTTTTTTTTTTTTTTTGTAGTACTGGGGTAGAACCCAGGGGCTTTTCTAAATCCGGGCTACACTCCAAACCTATTTTCTATTTTATTTGGAAACGGTCTAAGTTGCTGAGCGCCTCTCTAAGTAGCTGAGGCTGGCTTTGAACCTGTGCGATCCTCCTGTCTCAGCCTCCCAAGCGTGGGGATTATAAGTGTGTGCCACCATGCCTGGCTAGCTAACTTCTTTTTTAGAATTTTTTTTTTGGGTCTGGGGATGGAACCTAGGGGCATTTGACCTCTGAGCTACACCTCCTGCCCTATTTTTTATTCTTTATTTTGAAACTGGGTCTCACTGAGTTGCAGAGGGCCTCACTAAGTAACTGAGGCTGTCCGTGAACCGCGATCCTCCTGTCTCAGCCTCCTGAATGCTGGGATTACAAGCATGCGCCACCATGCCCGGCTTAGCTAACTTCTTTGCTGCGCGCTGGCTTAGGAGACCCTGTTTCCAAATAAAAATGTAAAAATAGGTCTGGGAGTGTAGCCCGGAGGTAGAAGGGCTTCCAGGAACCCCAGTACCACCAAAAAAAAAAAAAAAAAAAAAAAAAAAAAAAAAAAGTCTGCAAAACATCTGCCTTCCGTAGGGCGAGGGTGGCTTCTCGTGCCGTCCTGTGGTCAGCAGGCTGCACGCGAGCCCGTCCCTAGCACACGCAGCTCCACTTCCCTCAAAGGTCTGATGGCACTGGTTTGCTTCTGACATGAAGGCACCCTGAGAGTGAGCATCCTGAGTGCTGCCCAGCCCTCCACGCTCAGGCCCAGCAGGGTGTGCGCTGTCCTAGGAGGGCAAGTTCTCCCTTCTGCAGGGCTGAGGCCGAAACCCAGCTCCTTATCTAACTGATAATGGGAAAACAAACATGACCTCTAATGAAATTTTAGCCAGGCGTGGTAGTGCATACCTCTAAGGCAGGAGGACTGCAAGTTTGAGGCCAGCCCGGGCAATTTGACAAGACCCTGTCTCAAAGTTAAAAAAAAGGGTTGAGGGTGTGGGCAACGTAGAGCACCTGCCCAGCATGCGTGAGGCCTTGGGCTCAGTCCCCAGGATTGGGGTGGGGGGGTAAGAAAGAAAAATTAACTTTAAAAGTTGGGCGCGGTGGCACACACTTGCAACCCCAGCATTCGGGAGGCTGAGACCGGAGGATCACGGTTCATGGCCAGTCTCAGCCACTTAGTGAGGCCCTTTGCAACTCAGTGAGACCCTGCTTCAAAATAAAGACTACAGCCAGGCGTGGTTGCGCACGCTTGTAATCCCTGTACTTGGGAGGCTGAGACAGGAGGACCGCACAGGTTCGAAGCCAGCCTCAGCTACTTAGTGAGGCCCTCAGCAACTTAGTGAGACCCTGTTTCCAAATAAAATAGAAAATAGGTTTGGGAAATTCCACCCCCAGTACCACCAGGTAGAATATCTCTGGGTTCCATCCCCAGTACCAAAAAAAAAAAAAAAAAAATCTAGCTGGGCGGTTTAGCTGGCCGTGGTAGCATACACTTGTAATCAATCTACCTAGACCTGCTTCTAAATTTTTTTTTTTTGGTGGGTCTGGGGATGAAACGTTTCCCAGGGACATTCGGGTCTCACTGAGTTGCAGAGGGCCTCACTAAGTAGCTGAGGCTGTCTGCGAACCGTAATCCTCTGGTCTCAGCCTCCCAAATGCTGGGATTATAAGTGTGCGCCACCACGCTCGGCACTGCTTCTAAATTAAAAGAAAAACAAAAATAAGGCTGGAGATATAGCTCAGATGTAGAATGCCCTGGGTTCAATCCCCAGTGCTATACACATACAAAAATAAAACAAAACAAACAACTAAAAAAAACTAAGGTAGGCATGGTGGCGCATGCTTAGAGTCCAGTATTTGGGAGGTTAAGACTGGAGGATCGCAGGTTCAAAGCCAGACTCAGCAACTTAGTGAAGCTCTTGGTAACTTAGCGAGATACTGCTTCCAAATAAAAAATAAAATTGGTCTGGGGGTGTAGCCTGGAGGTGGAAAGTCCCCGAGTTCCACTCCTAGTACCATTAAAAAACCAAAAACACCAATCCTAGTGCAGTCTGTCTGTGCAGCCTCTGGCGTTTCGGCCCCTTCCTGACAGTCGAGCTGGGCGTGGGTGACATGTGGTTTTGCAGCTCTGGCCTCGGGTCTAGGGGAGAGGCTGGGGAGGGTCATACCTGCATACTGAGGACTGTCAGGTTGGTAAGAGCATCCAGGTTCTGGAGCTTGGTAATTTTGTTTTTTCCCAAAAACAAACTCTCCAGGTTGGTTAGCGCGTCGATGTTTTCAATCGCCTGTGAAGAGGGCAAACAGCGGTCAGCTGCGTGTGGAGTAGGCAGGGAGGCCGCGAGGCGGGCCAGATCTGTGATGTCAGGCCGTGCAGTCAACTGCTCGGGAGCTCTCGAGGGAGATCTACGGGACAGACGCGGGCAGCCTGGGCCTCACTCCCAGATCCCCCTCTGTGCTCCTCCTCACCGCGCCCATGCTCTCCCAGTCTGAGCCTCCAGGCGGGGAGCACACTGGGCTGTGTCACCTCCCACGTGCCTTCCTTCCGTATGACAGGCTGTTCAGTGACTCGATCTCAGCTCAGTGCTCGGAGAACAGCTATTTAGACATTTCAGCAGACGAAACCACCAGATGAAAATAGGGTAAGGAGATGCCGGCCAGCGCCGGCGTAGCTTGTCTTGTCTGCCACATGTGACTGGTGCCCTTAAATACAGTCTGTGAGCTTGTGGTAAGCTTCCTGGAAGCTCTGCACCGAGACATTTAAAATGCTGAGAGCCGGGCGTGGTGGTTCACACTTGTAATTCCAGTACTTGGGAGGCTGGACAGGAGGATCTCAGGTTCTAAGCTGGCCTCAGTAAGTTAGGGAGGCCCTCCCCAACTTAGTGAGACCCTGTTTCCAAATAAAATAAGGCTGTGGGTATAGTTCAGAGGCAAAATGCTCCTGGGTTCAATTCCCAGAGTCATAAAAACAAACAAATAAAATAAATAATACAAAAGCTGACATCTGGGCTGTTTTTTTTTTTTGGCACTGGGATTGAACCCAGTGGCATTCTTCCTCCAAGCTTTATCCTGGCCCTTTTATTTTTCACCTCGAAACAGGGTCTCAGTAGATTGCCGAGGCTTCCTCGATCCCGAGACCTTTCTGCCTCAGCCTCCCAAGTGCTGGGAGCACAGGTGTGCGCCACCACCCGCTCTGCCTAGCTCACTGCGCTGCTTCGCTCTCTGTGGCTCTTCAGTCTCTGCTGTCTGCTCGGGCATCGCCTGCCAGTGCCAGCCCTTGGTGACCCCAGGCCCCTCTCCATCAGGTGCCGGGCCTCTTCAGAGCGGTTAGGAGTTGGCTGGTAAAGGACTTGGCTCTGAGAACCCACACCAAGGTCTCCATTTTCCATCCTGCCTTCTGCTCTCCAGGTAAAATGGATCCTGGAGAACAGCAGGTCTAATCCTGCTAGGGGTTACAGCCCAGGGGAGGGAGGGCCGAGCCAGCGCAGCGTCCTGGGCATCTCTGCAGCAAAGCCCTTGCCAGCCAGAGGAAACCACCATGAGCTCAAAAGCCGCTTCCAGACTGGCGGGCTCGCCCTGCACACACACCTGGGATGGTCTGAAGTGGAGTCATGATCTGGGTGGAGAACAACTGAAACCTATGTGTGGAAGCTGACCAGACCACCAAGCTCGGACACATTCTTGTTTGTACTGATGTTCAGTTGGCATATTTTTATTTCTTTTTTATTATCATTATTCTGTGGTGCTAGGGATTGAATCAGGGACAGTCTGCCTCTGACCTATCTCCCTAACCCTATTTCATTTTTTTATCTTGAAACAGGGTCTAAGTTGCTGACAGCCTAAATGGCTGAGGCTGGCTTTGAACCTGCGATCCCCCAGTCTCAGCCTCCCACATCCTGGGATTATAGGCATGCACCACCATGCCTGGCTTCCAGCTTAAGTTTTGCTTTTGGTAATACTGAGGCTTGAACCCAGGGCCTTGCGCATGCTACGCATGCATTTTACCATTGAGCTACATTTACAATCCATGTTTTCCTTAAAAACAAAAACCCAGGTTCTGTAAAACCACAACCAGTAGAGAGCCATAAGAGGACTCCAGCCACGCACACCCCTGTGTCATCCTGCCGAGCCACACAGCCTGCTCAGACGCCCCCAAGACCACGTGGCGCTGCAGGCACCTACCCGGATGCGGTTGGATCCCAGCTCCAACATTTGTAGTTGATGTAAGTTGCTTAAATTCTCAATTTTATTGATTTTGTTGTTGACCAAGAAGAGTTTTTTCAGTCGTGTCAATTTGTCAATCCCTTCAATGTTTCTTAGCAGATTAAAAGAAATATCTAGAATCCTGGGAACAAGCAAAAATATTAAAAAAAAAAAAGACCATAGATTACAAAGGAGTCAGAATTTAATTAAGGGCGGCAGTCAACTGTGGAGACAGGATCTGAGCACGACTCTACCACCACCGGTCACACCCGTGATGTCACAGGGATCGTGAGGGTGCCCGGGGCCCGGAGAGTGCAGGGCAGCCTGGGGTCCTGGTACTATCTTCTAGGGTTGTATTTGGGGAAGAAACCGGGCTCTATTCATGCCTGTGCCTACAGAAGGACCGAGCAGCAGGCAGTGATATAGAATGGACCTGAGAAGAACTGAACCAAGACCAAAATGGTGCCGGGCATGGCGGCACATGCCTGTAATCCCAGTACTTCAGAGACTGAGATAAGAGAATTGCAGGTTTGAGGCAAGCCTTAGGAATTTAGTGAGGCCCTCAGCAACTTAGTGAAAACCTGTTTCAAAAAAACCAAAAAAAAACAAAACAAAAACAGGTAAAGGGGTGTAGTTTGGAGGCAGAATGCTCCTGGGTTCAATCCCCAGTATCCCTTCCCCTCCAAATAAAAAAACTAAAGAAAATTCTTCAAAGGGCAGAAGGACATTTGGATTAGGCTCCTCTTATCTCATCTCACTGTGGCCCTGAGTCGAGCCTGCCAGAGGCCGCTGTGTGCCCTCCCAGGGCCCCGGATGTGCAGGCGGAGACCTGGGATACAGCTGCAGGCTAGCGCCCTATGGCGAGGGCCAGGTGGGCAGGGCTCGTTCTGGAGAATGCCTCCCAGGTGCACTGGGGTCTCCCGACTCACTCCAGCTCTGTGAGCGTCTCCAGGTTCTCCATCTTCTTGATCTGGTTATCATACAGGTCCAGCTCTCGAAGGCCCCGCAGATCCTCCAGGTTCTCGATGCACTTAATTAAGTTCTGGCGGAGGCAGAGTGTCTGGTGGACAGGAAGGGGGCGGTCGATGTGGGCCCGGGGGGGACCAGCCTTCCCAGTGGATACTTCTCCTCACAGTTCCCTAGAAAGGCACTGACCTTTGTGAGGAGGGTGGACAAAGGCCAGAGGCTGGAACCGCCCTGCCTCACCGAGGACAGGCAGAAGTGCCTGCAGCCTCTTGCAGAGTGGACGGGACTCCCGGGCTGGAGTATGGGCCATGTCCTGGTGGAACAAAGCCCTCAGCTTCTATATTTTTTCTTTTTGTGGTACTGGGTATTGAATCCAGGGGCACCCTACCTCTGAGCTACATTCCAAGTCCTATTTTTTTCTCTGTGTGTGTGTATGTGTGTGTGTGTGGTACTGGGGGTGGAACCCAGGGGCTTTCTACCTCCCGGCTACACTCCCAGACCTATTTTATATTTTACTTGGAAACAGGGTCTCACTGAGTTGCTGAGAGCCTCACTAAGTACCTGAGGCTGGCTTCGAACCTGTGTGATCCTTCTTGTCTCGGCTTCTCAAGCGTGGGGATTACAAGCGTGCGCCACCACGCCCGGCTCCCAGTTCTATTTTTATGATTTATTTTGAGACAGGGTCTCAGTAAGTTGTGGGGGCCGCACTAAGTAGCTGACGCTGTCCTTGAACCTGCAATCCTCCTTTCTCAGCCTCCCAAGTACTAGGATTACAAGTATGTGCCACCACACTCGGCTCAGCTTCTATTTTGTGAAGCTAATTTTTATTTTTGGTGGTGCTGCTGGAGATTAGACCCAGGGCATATGCATGCCAGGCAAGCACTCTACCATGGAGCCTCACCCTCGCCCTTGAACGGCAGAGTTAAGTGGAGTGGGCCGAGACCGTGGGAGTGCTCATGGGAAAGGGCTCGGAGCCGAGGCATACTCGAGCTCTGGGCTGCCTCTCAGGTGCCTCGGCTGCTGCAAAGCACCAGGATATTGAGAATAGAGAGATGCACAAAGGGCCCAGGACAGGTCAGTACCTTCCACAGAATATACACACCCTCCAAGGGAGAGAGGCTCCGCAAACCACCAAGGTGCGAAGACAGGCCCTCTGCCTTCTCTCTCTTTTTTTGTGGTACGAGGGATTGAGCCCAAGGGCATTCTACCTCTGAGCTACACCCCCAGCCTTACTTTATTTTTAATTTGAAACAGGGTTTCACCAAGTTGGTAAGTCTCACTACTTGCTGGGGTTGTCCTGGAACCTGCGATCTCTGTTGCAGCCTCCCAAGAACTGAGATCGCAGGTATGCACCACCACACCCGCTTACCTTCACCTTCTTCAGCACTTCAAAGCCTTCGATCTTTCCAATGCGGTAGTGATTCAGATCAACATCCTGAAACACAGGAGAGACCCGGCTCAGCTGCAACAGAGTGCTTGAAGACACGCTTCCTGGAAGAGCCGCTCTCGGGCGGCTGCCAGCTGGGCTAGGGTGAGGTGAGGACTGCCGAGGCTGCGCCAGACGGGGCCTGAGGTTGACAGGCGGCAGTGCGCAGGCCGGGCTGCAGGGCTCTCTGGCTCAGCTCTGACCTACATTCGTTTATATAAAGCCGGCCCTCCCAATTGCTGGCACGCGGCGCCTTCTCTCCCCAGACACCTGAAGCATGGAACAGAAGCCAGGCTCCAGGGAGATGTGCTTGTGTCATGTCACCAGCACTGACCAGCTGTGGGCACGAGAAGACCTGAGAGAGGCTGGCCGCTTGCCAACTCCTGCAGCTGGCAGATGACGCTGCTCTTCAGAGGCTGGGGTGTGAGGACCCTACACTTGCACGGTAATCGCTAAACCCAAGTAATTTATGAGTCCAAATTATCTCACTCGCCATATAGTCCTCAACGGTTAAGCAGAAATGGAACTCCAATCACTGGCATTAAAAACAAGAACATAGCCGGGCGCGGTGGGCACGCTCGTCATTCCCGCACTTGGGAGGCGGAGACAGGAGGATCGCGCGGGTTCGAAGCCGGCCTAGGGCTTACGAGACCCTGTTTCCAAATAAAAATATAAAAATGGGTCTGGGAGTGTAGCCTGGAGGTAGAAGGGTTTCCACAAAAAACAAAACCCAAGAACAAAGGAAACGGCCCACCCAAGGGAGGCGTAGGTGACCACTGTGGGGAATCACTGCGCGCCGGCACCTTCGAGAAGGACGGCCAGGGCGGCCGTCACCATGCCCCCAGGCTGGGGCAGGCAGGGCTTACCTCCGCGTCTCGGTCCAGGTTAATGGTCTCCATGTCCACAGCCAGCTCATGCTCCTCTGAAACAAGAGAAGGGAGGACAAAGCTCACTCAGGACGCTGCCCTGGCTGCAGTCTGAGATGTGTGGGCACAGCACCAGCAGACGCAGAGGCCCCGGGCCTCCACGAGGGCTGCTCAAGCATTCCTGCCGGACCTGCCAGCAGAGGTCCACCGCTTCACCTCTGCCCCTGGACTTCCCACGGAGGGCAATGCAGTTTGAGACTGCTGGCAGAAAGGAGGGGTCTGCCTGAGCCCTGCTGCAGCGGGCGCCGTCCCGGGAGCCCCAGGGGCACGCTGGCAGCAGCTCTCCTGGACAGCCTTTCCCTTCTTGTTTGTGGTGAAAATCCAGGCCATTTGAATGCAAGCGTGCTGGGCGCATCGCTTGTTCTGGAAGCGTCCTTTATGCGTTGGAAGAGAGTCTGGTGTCTACAAGCGCTTTTCTCTGCAAAGAGCAAAGCAAAATGAAGCCCAGCTCGGCAGATAGGATCAAAGAGCCTCAATGAATAATTTAGCCGCACTTCTCACTGGAAGGCTGGCGACTGCTCCCAGCAGAGGAGCCACCGGGGTTTCCGGGCCTGTCCGCCCAGGTAGCGGGTGCGGGGAGCCCAGGCCTCACGGAGGCAGCCGCACTCCTCATTTCCTCAGCACTCAGACAGTCCAAAGGTGCTGGGGTGTGCAGACATGGCACACACCCTTAAGATGCTGGAGAGCAGGTTGGGCCGGCTCAATGTCTGCCTGGCAGGCCCTGTGGGTTTGGTCCTAAGCACCACCAAAAGAGAAAACAAAACA
The DNA here is from genome assembly GCF_963383645.1 of Muscardinus avellanarius. Taxonomy (NCBI): domain Eukaryota; kingdom Metazoa; phylum Chordata; class Mammalia; order Rodentia; family Gliridae; genus Muscardinus; species Muscardinus avellanarius. Next base: position 763,677 of record NC_137787.1, read on the forward strand.
CCCCCCAAACAAATAAACAAACAACACTTAAAGGAGTAATAGTAGCCGGGCGTGGTGGCGCACAGCATTCGGGAGGTTGAGACAGGAGGATCGCGGTTCGCGGTAAGCCTCAGCTACTTAGTGAGGCCCTCTGCAACTCAGTGAGACCCGGTTTCAAAATAAAGAATAAAAATAGGGCTGTGGGTGTCACTCAGAGGTAGAATGTCCCTGGGTTCCATCCCCAGCACCACCCACATAAAAAAGAGTAACAGTATTTCCTCCTTATTGCTAAATATTCAGCCACTTCGCATTTCCCCGTCTTGCAGGTTCTCCCCCAGTTACTTGAGTTAGGATCCAGATACGGTTGTATATGGTTACTGCGTGGTATTCTTCTTAAGCCCTTTTCCCCCTTGCAACTGTTTGTTGTCTGTCTTGCAGTTCTTCCCTGGTCTGGATTCTGACTCTATTTATTTATTGGTACTGAGGATGGAACCCAGAGGCATTCTACCTCTGAGCTACACCCCTAGCCTGATTTTATTTCTTATTTGGAATCAGGTTCTGGCTAGGATGATGTGAATCACACTACCTGCTGAGGTTGTCCTTGAACCTGCAATCTTCCTCTCCCAAGCATATGGATTACAGGCGTGTGCCACCACACTGGCTTATTTTTTATCTTTTAAATTTGTGCGGGTAGGGGTTAAACCCAAGGCTTTGCGCATGCCAGGCAAATGCTCTACCACTGAGTTACATCTCCTTATTTTATTTTGAGACAGTAGCCAAGGCTGGCTTTGAACCTGTGACCTTCCTGCCTCAGCCTACTGAGCAGCTGAGATGGCGAGGCTCTCGCTTCTCTTTCCTGTAACTGGCCATCGCTGCTTCAATTCTGCCTGAGCTTTCTCTGAGTGAACCGCAGGGTCGGGGAGGGGCTGTTCCAGCTCAGTCAGACTTGCGGTCCACAGTTCAGAGTCCTGCGTGGTCACCCAGCACAGGCCGCCCACCTCCTACTCAAAACGCCAGCTTAGGCTGGAGCCCAGGCACTAGCCTAGACCATCCTTCTGAATGTACCACGGTCATGGGTTTCTTTATTTTATTTTTGTGGGTCTGGGGATGGAACCCAGAGGCATTTGACCTCCGAGCTACACCCCCTGCCCTATTTTTTATTCTTTATTTTGAAACAGGGTCTCACTGAGTTGAGGAGGGCCTCACTAAGTAGCCGAGGCTGTCTGCGAACTGCGATCCTCTGGTCTCAGCCTCCCAAATGCTGGGATTACAAGCATGTGCCACCACGCCCGGTGCCTTAATTATTTATTAGCTATTTATACTTATACATTTTATTTTGAAATAGGGCCTCACTAAATTGCTGACGCTAGCCTGGAATCTGTGATCCTTCCAGCTCAGCCTCCAAAGTACTGGGATTACAGGTGTGTGCCACACACTTGGCTCATCTTTATTTTAAAATAGGGTCTTGCTCAGTTGCTGAGGCTGGCCTCAAACTTGTGATCCTCCTGTCTCAGCCTTGCAGGTACAGGGATTACAGGTGTGGCCCATGTTGCCTGGGTTTGTAATCACATTTTAAAAATAAGTTAGGGTGCCGGGCGTGGTGGCGCACGCTTGTAATCCTAGCATTCGGAAGGTTGAGACTGGAGGATCGCGGTTTGCGAACAGCCTCAGCTACTTAGTGATGCCCTTTACAACTCAGTGAGACTGTTACAAAATAATGAATGAAAAATAGGGCAGGGGGTGTAGCTCGGAGGTCGAATGCCCCTGGGTTCTATCTCCAGTACTGCAAAAATAAAAATAAATAAATAAAGATAAAAATAAGTTAGGAAAACCAGGTACAGTGGTGCATGTCTGTAATCCCAGTACTTGGGAGGCTGAGACAGAAGGATTGAAAATTCAAGGCCAGCCTGGGACTCGGTGAGATCCTGTCTCAAAAACAAATGAAAAGTAAGGGTGGGTAGCTCAGTGGCAGAGCTACCTAGCGCGCGAGAGGCCCCATGTCCAATTCCTAGTGCTGCCGAAACAAACCAACACTAAACTAAACCAAACCAGGGAAAACGGAAGGCAGGGGTGGGCACGTCGGAGCGTCTTGTGAGCTTAAGGCTTAGGTGAGCACAGGTAGGAGCAGTTCTCCCACGGCCTAGAAAGGCACGTTCCCAGAGAGCCTCGCATCAGAGTTGTGTGGAGGACACAGTGGGGGTGGGTGACCGGAGTCCCCGCCCAGGGCAGCCCCTGGTACAGGCTCCTCCCACTCGGCTGTCCTGAGCTAGAGCCCTGGACAGCGATCCTCAGGAAGACGCTGCTGGCTGGGGCGAGGGAGCGCCCCAACACCCAGGTCCTCCGCAGACACCGTCTCACAGAACAGATCTGAGTCTTCCTGTGACTGAGGCAGACAATGAGGACAGCACTTGCCCTTTACCACCCACGTCACTTCCAGAATAGCAACTCTGAGCTCCAAACGAAATGTGATGGGTGCTTTGGTGGCAATCTCCTTTTGCCTTAAGATCCAGTTGCCATAGTTACCAATCATCTTTGCTGGCACAGAGCACAGTCCTATTTTAAAGATTAGCTTTGTGTTTATAAATGTATTTTCCTAAGGGCAATGCATGATTGTGAGTACCTGAAAAATTCATACATTGCCTACAGATCTGGAGAGCTCAGAAGGCTGTAGTTCCTCTGACCATAGCGTTCACAGACTCTCAGCAACACTGAAATACTTCCGAAAGCAGAAAACCCCCCTACATATCCATATTTTTAAGCTATAAATAAAGAGTTAAAAATGCATCAACATTAGCCAGGCACGGTGGCGCACGCTTGTAATCTCCACGCTTGGGAGGCTCAGACAGGAGGACTGCAGGGGTTCGAAGCCAGCCTCAGCTACTTAGTGAGGCTCTCAGCAACTTAGTGAGACCCTGTTTCCAAATAAAAATGTAAAAAAAGGTCTGGGAGTATAGCCTGGAGGTAGAAAACCTCTGGGTTCCATCCCCAGTACCACCACCACAAAAAAAAAAAAAAAAAAAAAAAAGCATCAACATTTAGAAACTTGCTTTTTTTGGTGTGGTACTGGGGATGGAACCCAGGGACATTCTATATCCAAGCTATACCCCCATTCCTATTTTTTTATTCTTTATTTTGAAACAGGGTCTCACTAAGTTGCAAGAGGCCTCACTAAGTAGCTGAGGCTGGCTGTGATCTGTGATCCTTTTTTTTTTTTTTTGTACTGGAGTGAACCCAGGGGTGTATTACCTCTGAGCTATACCCTGAGCCCTTTTAATTTTTTATTTTGAAACAGAGTCTCAAAAAGTTGCTGAGGCTGGCCCTGAACATAGGATTATCCTGTTTCAGCCCCCCAAATACTGGGATTTCAGGAATGGGCCACTACGTCTGGCCCTATTTTTTATTTGGAAACAAACAGGGTCTTCCTAAGTTTCTGAGGGCCTTGCTACATTGCCAAGGTTGGTCTTGAACCTGTGATCCTCCTGTCTCAGCCTCCCAAGTCCTGGAATTATAGGTGTGTGCCACCACAACCAGTTGTACACTGGTTTTCTTTATTTTTCTTTTTTTTTTTGTGGTACTGGGGGGTGGAACTCAGGGGCTTTCTACCTCCAGGCTACACCCCAGCCCTATTTTATAATTTATTTGGAAACAGGGTCTCACTAAGTTGCTGAGAACCTAAGTAGTTGAGGCTGGCTTCAAATCTGTGCGATCCTCCTGTCTCAGTCTCCTAAGTGCCCGGATTACAAGCGTGCGCCACCATACCCCGTGCTGTACATTTTTTTTTCTAAGCAAACAAATGAAAAAGGTGTGAGCCGTCCCCGGGAAGAGTGAAAACTATCACAGAGTGCTATTTCCACATAAAACGACCTTCCTAACATCTATCCACTTAAAAGGATGATCTTCAGTACTATAAAATTGGCAACACAGGATGAGAAATGATGTAAAGAAATTAGATGTTACTTTTGCTTCAGTAGGATACAGAGGAGTAGAAGTCAGATCTCATGTTTGTTCAAATCTCACTTTCTGAACACAGAGTTAAAAAACCATTTTCTGATCCCAGCATTTGGGAGGCTGAGACTGGAGGATCACGGTTCACGGATAGCCTCAGCTACTTAGTGAGGCCCTCCGCAACTCAGTGAGACCCTGTTTCAAAATAAAGAATAAAAAATTGGGCAAGGGGTATAGCTCGAAGGTCAAATGCCTCTGGGTTCCATCCCCAGACCCACCAAAAACAAAACAAAACAAAACAAAAACATCTTCTGGTTTGTCCCCAAGACACACTGCCTGGGAATCTTAGTAGTGGTATCTGCCCTCAGTGGAGTTGGAGCCGACGCCTTTTGCAAACCCACAAGTGAGTCAGGCGGCCGCGGGGGCGTGCTACAGAGGCTGCTCCACATAGCAGGCCAGCCTGCCCAGCCCAGGGCCTGTGAGGGGCACAGAGGTCCTTCCCAGACCCACCACCCTCCATCCCTCCTGGCCTGGAGCTTCTCGGCCACCTGTACCTTCTGCGTCCTCCTCTCCCCGCTCCACTCCATCCTTCAGGCTCTGCTCGCTGAGGTCCGCCACCAGGCCACCGCTGTGCTTCTTTCCTTCCTCATCGCCAGATTCTTCAGATTCAACCCGCCTGTCAACTGAACCCACAGGCGTCAATAAGAACTCCTGTCCACGTCCACCGTGTCTGGGGACACTTAGCAGGCTGGCACCCAGCAAGACTGTTCAGAAGTGGCGGCTGGATCTCATGGTGAGCATCTGAGCGTCTCCCGTATCTGAGCACTCTCTGAGGCACACAGTGGCAAGGAAGTGGGAGGTGGAATGTGGAGGCCACGTGGCCGTGAGTGACACATTGTCCCTGCCGTTAAGGACTTGTGAAGAGTGAATCAGTCCAGGTTGTAAAAGAAATCAAGACCAACTCAAGCCAGACGGGGCAGGAAGGCACTCTAATGTGAAAGGAGAACGTACCAATAGCGCTAGCCCCACACTGGTTAGCGACGTGGAGTGCCACCGGGACGAGTGCTACTGACACCAGGCTTCTGAAGGCTGGTAAAGAAATAAATATATAGGAGTGATGTAACTTTTTTTTGGTGTGTGTGTGTGTGGTACTGGGGATTAAACCCACGGGCATTCTACCTTATCCTACAACCCCGGCCCAATTTTAGTTTTTATTTTGAAATAGGGTCTTGCTAAATTGCTGAGGCTGATCTTGAATCTGTGATCCTCCTGTCGCAGCCTCTCAAGTACTGGGCTTACAAGCGTGCTCTACCATGCCTGATTTGAGAAGTATTTGTTGAGCGGATGAGTAAGACAGTGACTAAGTGTGGCAGGCTGGTAAAAATTATTTGGCAAGGCTGTTCAATAATTATCTCCTTTATAACTTTATTTTATGATTTCTTTTGGAAGTCTGTCTGGAAGGCCCGAGGCACTAACAATTACTTGGAATTACCAAGGTCACAGAAAGCGTTTTTCCCCTAAGGCTTAATATACAAAGGAGCATGCTCTTTGAGGAGAAGGAAGTTCCACTGCATCTTTTTTTTTTTGCGGGTCTGGGGCTAGAACTCAGGGACATTCGACCTCCGAGCAACACCCCCTGCCCTACTTTTTATTCTTTATTTTGAAACCGGGTCTCACTGAGTTGCAGAGGGCCTCACTAAGTAGTTGAGGCTGTCCGCGAACCGCGATCCTCCAGTCTCAGCCTCCCAAGTGCTGGGATTGCAAGCGTGCGCCACCACGCCCGGCTTCCACTGCATCTTTGTATTAACTGCTGTGCCTGGCAAAGCACATACAGGAAAGGACCACTGGGCAAAACCCTTCTAGACTCTACCTCCCAAAGCTCTAGGCAAGCCTCTCTTCTGGACACGGCGGCTGCTTTGGCTCAGCTACTGCCTACCTGGGGCTGGGGCTCCTCCCTAAGTGCTCCTTAACCAGTGTCTCTGGGGCTTGCCCTGCCCTGCGAAGTCTACTCTCCACTGCCAGGGAATCTGATCTGTAGCTCCAAACATATTTCTGGAATACCCACGGTTCTCCCGCGTTCCCATCTGGCTGCTAGCGATGCAGCTTTGGCAAGTCATTCTTTCCCCAGCCTCAGTCTTCTCACCGGTAGGAGGCAGCTAGGGGAGTACCCACACCTCAGGGTGTTGCTGTCAGTATTAAATCAGCAAAGGCACGAGTGCAGTCAGCAGGTGCATGCCACGCAGGGGAATGTAATAAATGAGCTACCGCCAGCCTAGAGCACTCTGTGGTCCAGGCTCAGGGAGAGCAGGGTCTGCACACCTCCTAGGAGGGCAGCGGGGCATCAGAGAGCAGCCTGCAACCCTGATCTGGGTCAAAAGAAAAGGTCTGGAGCATGGGAGCCTGGGTCAGCATGCAAGAGAGTGACTGTGGGCTCTGAGGACAACGACTGGCGAGCAGGGGCAATGGTCAGGCCCGGAAGAGGAAGGTCTATGCTAGGGCAGTGGGGGCGGGGTTGAAGATTTGGAACTACCGAAGCACCAGAAGTTTCAGGGCTGGTGAGGACATGTGTGGGAGTAGAAAATATATTTGCCCTTTACCAAGAAATGGAAATATGGGAAGAGGGAGCAGCAGTGGGTTGGAAGAGAGGGAGACGGGAAGAGACACTTCTGCGCTTAGAAAGATTCAGCGATATCAAAGTCCAGGATCCTTAGTGTGACCCTCTCCCCATGGAGCTCCTCCACAACCTCCTCTGGCCAGCATTACTGCTCCATCACATATGGCCGTCACCCTTGGCCAAACTCTCTTCCACATCCCTTGGCCTTTGACTGGGTTTCCTTCTTTTGGTACAATATGTGATTCTCCTGCACCCCTAATCTACCCATCCTCAACCTGGTTACAGTCTAGTAATTCTTCAAGGTCCAGCTCAGAGACTAGTCACCTCTCCCAAACATGCCAGGCCTTCCATTCACACCTGCTCCCAGCCGGAGTCCCACTTCCCTAGCGCTGTTCACTGAGGCAGTGACTGCTCTTGTGAACTGTGTCCCATTCACCCGGCCAGTGGAGCCAAAAGCACTGAAACGCTCAAAGACACCACGCTCCAGCTGGGGTGTGTGTGCATGACTAAGTCTATACATATAGCTACGCATTTATACATGTGCATGTTTAATCTGTATGCACACATATAAATATACAACAGTATGACCCCAACAAAGTGGAAAAAGTTGAACTTAGTCACTTCAGGACTCTGACAGCCTGAAAAACAGGCATGGATTGCCTTTACTACGGAGTCAGCGTAGGTCCTGTCATCCCTGCACCACGACCCATTAGCTTTCCAGAGCTGACCCTTCTCCACCCACGCCGCGAGGACAGCGGCCCCCGCACCTCAGTTTCCCAGTTCACTGGGGGAGCACCGCCTCTTCCGGCCTGTCAATCTCGGAGGTTCGGCCTAGGCTCCCGCCGCCACCGCGTCCCCCACCCCGGGCTGAGCTCGCGCCGCATCCCCTTCGGTTCTGGCCATTCCTGGCCGCAGCCACCCTCGGACCGAGGTTCTCCGGGTCCGAGTCACCCCCGCTCTGCCCGGCCTGGTGGGCAGCTGTCAGCCCCGCGGCCGGGGCCACAGGCGGAAGCCGAGCTCCTCCGAGGCGAGGGGCCACGCCGGCCTGCCGCCCCGCCCGTCACCCCCCGGCCGCCCGCAGGGGCCGCTCACCCTCCATCATCTCCTGCGACTGTTGCTGCCCCGCGCCGCGCTCCGCCGCCATATTGGCTGCTCTTTCCCTTTCCGGAATCTGTGGCCTCAGGGATCTCAGCCAATCAGGGCTCCGGGTTCTGCCCCGGCCAGCCAATGAGGTCCGGGCGCAGCGGCTCCGCCGCCGCGCCTGCGTGGACGCAGCGCCTCATGGGAGCCGTAGTTCTCGCGTGCCCGGCCCGCCTCTCGCTGGGGTTCTAGGGGCGGAGTGGGGTCCGGGGCTAGCGGCTGGGGGGAAGCTGGCCGGCGTCTGGGCGGCGCTGCTCTGGGCACGCGGGCTCGCCGGTGTCCCCGTGCCTGCGTCGGAGGCTGGGAGGGCCGTGGCCGGTGGCTCGTGATCGCTGGCTTCGGGAACACGCTCTCGCTTCTGTCTACACGATGGTCCGGGCGACCAAGGCGACCAGCGTCTCTGGCGCCCGCGCGTGGATAAGCCCGTGGGAAAAGCCGCCTTCGGTGTACGCTGCAAGCCGGCGGGAGGGCCCCGGGCCGCTCCCAGCCCACGGGACGCCGCCGCCTCGTCCCCCCTTGCCTTGCGTCCTCAGGATTGAGGACGAGTTCGCCTCGGGTCACTCTGCTCGCCGCTCTCCCTCCAAGATCCCGCGGCCGGAGGAATCACTTCTGCCAAGCCGGGGGGGCCGGAGGTGCCCTTTTCTCTTTTGGCTCCTCCGAGGCGCCGTAGCAAGCGTCCGGTGCGTCCCTAGCAACCGCTCGCGCGGGCTGCGGGGCCTGGGCTCACCGGGTCCCGCCTACAGACACCGGTGGTTGGCTCCCAGGGTCCGCCAATCAGTGCGAGTCCCTCTGCGATTGGCCAGCGGGCTAGAGCGCGGACCGCTTCCTCCGCGGCGCCAAGTGGGATAGACGCTGAGACGCTCTCGGACCCTAGGTGAGAGGCTCGGTGCTGCGCTCGGTCTCCGAGGTCGTCTGGTCGTCCCGCCATCCTAGCGACGCGGCGCAGCCCCGCGCACTGGCCGAGGCGACCTCCCGCCCGCGCCCCCGCGGCCCGTTCGCGGTCGCCTCCCCAGGGCGCGGCGGCACAGGCTTGCCGTTTGCCCCGCGCGGGCGGCCTCGTAGTAGTGTGGCCCCAGGGCGGAGGCGGCCTCCGGCCCTGGCCTCGCTCGGGGCGCACCGTGCGCGCAGCCTTGGTGGGCAGGGCAGAGCCGAGCCCGCGCCCCCCAGTGCGTGGCGCGGGGGTGAGCCTCCGGGCGCCGGCTCAGGCCTCCCGACCCCCGTTGCACGTGCGCTTCGCCCCAACCCCCGCGTCGCTAGGTTTTCTTTTCCCGCGCGTGGGAGCGGCCCGAGCTGAACACCTGGGATGCCGTTTGGACGCCTTCACTTGCTGGCCCTCCGCCTCTCCTCAGTAATGCATGCGGTTGCATGGAGTTTTCCCTTATGGCTCCCCATCTCTTCATCTTTACCGTGGCCTTTAGGATCTTAAATTTCTGGCCTGGATTACCGTAACCATTTTCCTCCTATATTTTGTTGTTATGGTGCTACTGGGGATTGAATCTAGCAGAGTTCCTCCAAGCTACACCCTCAGCCCTATTTTATTTTATTTTATTTATTTTTGAATCAGGATCTGGCTAAGTTTCTGAGGGCCTCGCTAAATTGCTGAAACTGGCCTAGAACCTGTGGTCCTCTTGTCTCAGCCTCCCAACTCTTGGGATTACAGGAGTGCACCACCATTCCTGGCTAGATTTGCATTTGAGTTAAAATTAATCCTCGAAACAGGTGATCTACACCTGCACGCTGCGGGCAGTCCATGCAGTTTTTTATTCCTCTAATGCCAAGGCCATGGTGCAGCCCCCCATTAGCCGGAGTAAAACTTCACCATCTAATCTGGTCGGCTGGCTTCCCCTGGGCAGGTTTAACAAAAGGAGAAACATAAAACCGGGAGTGGGATGTATAGAGGAAAGTTATGGATGAGCTACAGTTACAAAATGGAAGCCCGCCAATTTCTAAGTGAACTTGAAGCTTAATAGCGAAACTGGCTTCCCTTCTTACACTGCTGTGGGCCCTACATCCTGTGTCAGTCAGCACTGTTATCCTCCCTGAGTACCCTTAACAGGGTTAATTAAACATCTACTTCTTACTGTATCAACTTTAGACAGTATATATCTTCTTCCCATGAAAGACCAAAAAAAAAAAAAAATCCATTACCCTATCTTCACATATTTTCCTTCTTCCTATTAGTTACTTTAAAAAAATAAACTTGTCACAGGGCGTGGTGGCGCACGCTTGTAATACCTGCCCTTGGGAAGCTGAGACAGGAGGATCATGCAGGTTCGAAGCCAGCCTTGCTGGCTTAAGAGACCCTGTTTCCAAATAAAATATAAAATAGGTCTGGGAGTGTAGCCCGGATGTAGAAGGCCCCTGGGTTCCATCCCCAGTACCACCAAAAAAAAAAAAATAAAAAAAATAAATAAATAAAAATAAAAAGTTAACTTGTATAACATTTACAGTGAATTCTGGAAATTTTACTTTAAAAACTTTGTAATATTAATTATGTGGTCTGAAGAGTTAAATTTTTTTACAAATTAGCCTGGCAGTGGAGGCGCAGGCTTGTAATCCCAGCATACAGTAGGATGCAAGAGGAATGTGGTTCATGGACAGCCTCAGCTACTTAGGGAGCCCCTCTGCAATTCAGTGAGACTCGGTTTCAAAATAAAGATAAAAAATAGGGCAGGGGGTGTAGGTCAGAGGTTGAATGCCTCTGGGCTCCATCCTCAGACCCGCAAAAAAAAAAAAAAAAAAAAAATTACAAATTAAAGTTTTGTAAGAATGTGTTTTTAAAAGTCTCTAAGCTTTGTAAGTTCTAAAAGTTGAAAACTGCTTCACAGTGTTATGTCATTTTTATTTATTATAGCAATAATTAGTGCATTTTGATGCTTGGAGGAGACACAAGTCTGTGACATTTAAATGGCTACTTGAAGGAAAGCAACATATTCTAAGAATTGTTTCTAGTTCCCTGCATGCTTTTTGTTTATACTGACCTATTGCTGTCCAGGATCCAGTGCTGTGTGTGTGTGTGAGAGAGAGATTTCTGTTAGTATCTCTTTAATTTGTTAGTATCTGTCAGTAGATTCATGCAAAAGGATAAAAGCCATGAATGGCGAATCATAACACAGTGCACACATTTAACATGCCCCCAGCTTAGGAGGTGCTGGGCCCTGTACACTTTCCCTGGTCCACATGTTAGCACCCTGCCTTATCTGCAAGGGAATCTCTTGCCTGAAGGGTGCTTTAATTGGTCTCCTGTTGAAAAAATAGCCTTACCATATGTGTGCATCCTTAACAATATATTTAGATTATTATATAGAAAGGGATCCTGCTGGATTTCTTCCTTTTTTGTGTGTGTTGCTGGGGATTGATCCCAGGGGCATCCTACCTTCGAGGTATACCCCAGCCCTATTTTACTTTTTATTTGGAAACAGGGTCTTGCTAAGTTGCTGATAGGCTTACTAAATTGCTGAGGCTGGCTCTGAACCTGTGCAATCCTCCTGTCTCAGCCTCCCAAGCGCTGGGATTACAAGTGTGTGCCACCAGGCCTGGCAATCTTTTTAAATTTTTTTTTAAATTTTTAAACAGCTTCCTTACGTTATGGTTCTCTGGCCTCGAACCTACAATCCTCCTGCCTTAGCCTCCCAAGAACGTGGGGTTACTTTTGTGTGTCGCCCCAAGATCATCCTCTCTTCACGTTTGCTTTTCTCCATTCTCCAGGCAGGTGCTGTTAGGTTGGCTCAGGCTTTTTCTTTCAACTTTGCGCTCATATTTTTATCTTTTGTCTCTGCATGGCATTCTGAGTTATTTATTCAAATATATCTTCTAATTCATATCTTTTCAGTTGTGACTATCTGCCTGTTTTGTCCATCTACTGACTGTTTAGAAATAAACTTTTTCGAGTTGTAAGGTACATACAGTAAAATGTACCCACGCTGAGCGTGTGGCTCACTCAGTTTGAGGCAAATGTACCACCGAGGAAGCACAGACACAGTGAAGCCAAGAACATTCCATCGCCGCAGAGTTCTCTTTGTGCTCCGAGTCAGCCCTTCCCTCCTCCTGCCCCATCCTGGACCATCGCTGCTCTGGGGCCTGTCTGTGGAGTTGGGGTGGTGTCAGGAATCCTGCCGCGAAGGCTTCTGTGTCTGGTGCTGGTGGGCCAGGGTGATTTTGAGGTCCTCAGTGTCTGGTGTCACGGCACTTCTCATTGTCCAGTTGCACCCCTTTGTGTGGGCTTCTATTTGCCTATCTGACTCCCGTGGATGGACAGACGTTTGGAGAGCTTCCAGTGCAGAGTGCTTGCGAGGAGTGATGCTCAGAGGTTCCATGTGGACGTGCGTGCTCCTTTCTCTTGTCCTGGGGTCAGTGGCAAACTGCTTTCCAAAGAGGATACTAGTGCCGGGCGTGGTGGGCACGCTTGTAATCCCCGTGCTTGGGGGGCAGAGACAGGAGGATGGCGCAGGTCCGAAGCCAGCTGTGCGCGCTGGCTTAGGAGACCCTGTTTCCAAATAAAAATGTAAAAATAGGTCTGGGAGTGTAGCCCGGAGGTAGAAGGGCTTCCAGGAACCCCAGTACCACCAAAAAAACACACAAAAAAACAAAAAAACAAACAAAACACGCACACACACACACACACACACACACACACACAAAAAAAAAAACCCACAAAGAGGATGCTAGCAGCAATCACTGAGTTATTCTGTTAGCAATGCCGAGAGTTCCAGTGGCTCCACATCATTATCAACGTTTTGTGCTTTCATTTTTTTAGAGTTTAGTCATTCTAGTGGTTGTTCTGCTGGTACTGGAAAATTGCTCTGGTATTTCCAAAATGTAAGAAGCAGTCAGAGCCCGGGCGCTGCATGTGCTCAGGCAGGGCGGGGGCAGCTGTTACAATGCAGAGCCCCCTTCTTGCTCTTTGCCCTTTGTTCTAATATTTAACCTAGAGTAAGGATGTGAAGAAAATTAAGGCATTTAGCCTTAAAAGCCCTAGAGACGATTGAAGCCTTTAGCCCTAAATACACAGAGGCCGTCGGAGCCTCTGTTTCTGTCCTCTCCTCTGAGCCCGCCTGGGTGTAGGAAGGTGAACTCCATGTGAGGCTTCAAAGCACCCACGGCTGACGAGCAGCCAACACGGCCCCACACAGCAGAGGCAGAAGCCGGGTGGGTTATTGACCCCGCACTTAGCAGGTGCACTGTCTGGGGACGAGAGGCACCACCTGGCTAAGAAATGTTACTACCCATCGCCTTGGTAACACTGATAAGCTACCAATACAAAATCTACTTAAGGGCTGGGTCCCAGAAGGGGCAGAGCTCCACTTTGGGGCTCTCCAGCGTGCGTGCCTAGATGCTGCTTTCTCTCCTCTCCTCTTTCTATTTCCTACTGATTGTGTAATAAAGACGTGTTAAAGCTGCACCGAGCTGCCTAGTAGTTTAAATTTCCCTATTCAACAAAATTTAGTTGAATAAAGGAAAAGGGCCCACAGCACCATTTTTAACTGTAACAGTTGTGTAATGATAGCTCGCTATAGGTTTGGTCTGCAGGCTAGTCATGGTGATGAACATTTTTTATTTTTGCAGTTTTAGGGATTCAATTAATGTGTGTTCTACTACTATACTACACTGTCTCCCCAGCCCTTTTTTATTTCATTTTCTACAAAATTTTGAAGCTGGGTATAGTGGCACATGCCTGTGATCCCAGTACTTGGGAGGCTGAGACAGGAGGATTACAGGTTCAAAGCCAGCCTCAGCAAATTGGTGGGGCTAGCATCAACTTAGCAAGACTTTGCTTCCAAATATAAAATAAAAATAGGGCTAGAGGTGTAGTTCAGAGGTAGAATTCCCCTAGGTTCAATCCCCTGCCCCAGAAAATAATAATAACTAATATTTTTTTTTTTTTTTTTTTTTTGCGGTACTGGGGATGGAACCCAGGGGCATTCTACCTCCAAGCCACACTCCCGGCCCTATTTTTTAATTCTTTACTTTGAAACAGGGTCTCACTGAGTTGCAAAGGGCCTCACTAGGTAGCTGAGGCTGTCCGCGAATCATCCTGCTGTCTCAGCCTCCCAGCATCTGGGATTACAAGTGTGCACCACCATGCCGGGCTAATAATATTTTGAGAAAGATCTCACTAAGTTTCCCAGGCTGGCCTTGAACTTGTGATCTTCCTGCTTTAGCCTCTGAGTCACTGGTATTATAGGCATGTTCCACTGCACTGAACTGATGAAAATTTTATCATGTACTTTTTTTTTTTTACCATTTGCATGTCTTCTTTTGTGAAGTGTCTATTCAAAACTCCCCCCACCTTTTTTTTTGGTAGTACCGGAGAGTGAACCCAGGGGCATTTTAACTCTAAGTTAGACCTCCAGCCCTATTTTATTTTTTATTTGGGAATAGGTCTTACTAAGTTGCCGAGGGCCTTGCTAAGTTGCTGAGACTGGCCTCAAACCTGTGATCCTCTAGTCTCAGCTTCCCAAGTGCTGGGCTTTCATATCTGGGCAACCACACCCAGCTATTGTATTCTTAAAGTCTTCCTATATATTCCTTCTCATATTCTTTGTCTCTCTCCCTTTCCTGTCCTGGGGATCACAAATTCAGGGCCATGTACATGCTGGGCAAGTGTACTGGGGATGGAACCCAGGGGCTCAACCTTCAGGCTACAACCTTAGCGCTTCCCATTGTTTATTTATTTTTATTTTTTCATTATTTATCTATTTATTTTTTGTGGTACTGGGGATGGAACCCAGGGGCAGTCTACCTCTGAGCTCCACCCCCAGCCCTATTTTTTAAAATTTCTATTGGTGCATTATATTCATACATCATATTGAGGTAAAAAAACTTGTGTGTATAGACATGTACACATCACTGATTTAACCCCTACCATTCCCATCCCATTCCCTCCCCGTCCCTCCTTCCCTTCCTTGGCTTAGTGATTGACTTCGATATGTTTAAGTACATTGTGTGTTTTAGAGATTTTCCTCTTCCCCCCTCCTTTTTCCTCCTTTAGCTTGTCTTGTTTGCTCCTCTGTAGGATTTCCTTTTTCATCTAGAGTTCCTCCTATGACCCATTTTTCCCTAGCCCTCACATATTAGGGAAAGTATCTGATTTCTTATTTTTTTGTGACTGTCTAATCTCACTTAGCATAATGTCCTCCAGTTCCATCCATTTCCCTGAAAATGATGTAATTGAGTTTTTTTGATGGCTGAGTAAAATTCCATTGTGTACATATCCCACAGTTTTGTAATCCATTCATCTGTTGATGGACATCTTGGCTGGTTCCATAGTTTGGCTATGGTGAATTGTGCAGCTATGAACATAGATACACATGCAATAGTTTGGTAGTTTGGTCTCCTTTCTCCAGAAGTGATATTGCTGGATCAAATGCTAGATTTGTTCCCATTCTTCTGAGGATTCTCCATACTGTTTTCCAAAGTTGTTGCACTAATTTGCAATCCCCCAACAATGTCTTAGAGTTCCCACTTCTCCACATCCTCGCCAGCATCTGTTGTTGTGTTTTGAATGATTGCCATTCTACTTGGAGTTAGGTGAAATCTCAGGGTAGTTCTGATTTGCATCTCTCTGATTGCCAGTGATGTTGAGCATTTTTTCATGCATTTATTGGCCATTTGAATTTCTTCTTTTGTGAAGTGTCTATTTAGTTCACTTGCACATTTTGTTATTGGATGCTTTGTTTTCTTAGTGTTGAGTTTCTTGAGTTCTCTGTATATTCTAGATATTAGTTCTCTATTGGAGGGGTAGGTGGCAAAAATCTTCTCCCATTCTGTTGGCTCTCGAATGAGGTTCTTGACAGTTTCCTTTGCTGAACAGAAGCTCTTCAGTTTCATGCAATCCCACATATTGATTCGCCTTTTAATTTGTTGTGCCTTTGGGGTCTTGTTGAGAAAGTGTTTATCTGTGCCTATGTGTTGCAGTGTTGGACCTATGCCCTCTTCAAGGAGTTTCAAGGTCTCTGTTTTTTTTTTCCAAGTCTTTGATCCATCTTGAGTTGACTTTTGTACAGGGTGAAAAAGTGGGATTAACTTCCAATTTTCTGCATATGGTTAACCAGTTTTGCCAACACCATTTGTTGAAGAGGCTTTCTTTTTTCCAGTGTATGTTTTTGGTCCCTTTGTCAAAAATCAATTGGCTGAAAGTGTGTGGACTTGTTTCTGGGTTTTCTATTCTGCTCCATTGGTCTATGTGTCTTTTTTTGCGAGTACCATGCTATTTTTATTACAATGGCTTTGTAGTATAGTTTAAAGTCAGGTATTGTGATTCCTCCTGCATGGTTTTTGTTGCTGAGAACTACCTTGGCTATTCTGGGCTCTTTGTTATTCCAGATAAGTTTAAGGACTGACTCTTCTATGTCTGTGAGGAATGATCTTGGTAGTTTAATGGGCATTGTGTTAAATCTGTAGATCACTTTTGGAAGGATGGCCATTTTAATGATATTTATTCTGTCAATCCATGAACATGGAAGATCCTTCCATCTTCTAAGATCTTCGATTTCCTTTTTCAGTGTTTTATAATTTTATTTGTAGAGATCTTTTACCTCCTTGGTCAAGTTTATTCCTAAGTATTTCATTTTTTTGTGGGAGATCCTGAGTGGAAGTGTCTTCTGAATTTCTTTTTTAGTGGATTTATGGTTGGTGTACAGGAAAGCTTCTGATTTTTTAAGATTGATTTTGTATCCAGATACTTTGCTGAATTTGTTGATCAGTTCTGTAAGCCTTTTGGTTGAGTTTGTTGGGTTTTCTAAATATAGTATCATGTCATCTGCAAATAGTGAAAGTTTGAGTTCTTCTTTTCCTATTTGTACTCCTTTGATTTCCTTTTCTTGCCTTATTGCTCTGGCTAGAGTCTCTAGTACTATATTGAAGAGAAGTGGTGATAATGGACATCCTTGTCTCGTTCCTGTTTTTAGGGGGAATTCTTGAAGTTTTTCCCCATTTAACATGATGTTGGCGGTGGGCTTATTGTAGATTGCCTTAATAATATTGAGATATGTTCCTTCTATTCCAATTCTCTGCAGTGTTTTTATCATAAATGGATGTTAAATTTTATCAAATGCTTTTTCAGAGTCTATTGAAATGATCATGTGATTTTTGTCCTTGATTCTGTTTATATGGTGAATTACATGGATTGATTTTCGTATGTTGAACCAGCCTTGCATCCCTGAGATGAACCCTACCTGGTCATGGTGTATGATTTTCTTGATGTGGTTTTGAATGCGTGTTACTAGTATTTTGTTTAGTATTTTTGCATTCAAGTTCATCAAAGATATAGTCCTGTAGTTTTCCTTCCTTGAACTGTCTTTATTTGGTTTGGGTAGTAGTGTGATGTTGGCTTCATAGAATGTATTTGGGAGAGTCCCGGTTTTTTCTATTTTGCGAAATAGTTTGAGGAGTATTGGGGTTAGCTCTTCTATAGAGGTTTTATAGAATTCACTTGGGAAACCATCTGGTCCTGGGCTTTTCTTTGATGGTAAGCTCTTTATTGCTGTTTCAGTCTCTTTGATTGTTATTGGTTGGTTTAAGTGTTCTATATCTTCTTGACTCAGTTTAGGAAGGTTGTATTTATCTAGGAAGTTATCGAATTCCTCCAGATTTTCCATTTTGTTGGAATATAGTTTTTCAAAGTAGTCTCTGATAATCCTCTGGATTTCTACGCTGTCAGTAGTAATGTCTCCTTTTTCATCTCTTATCTTCATAATTTGGGTTCTTTCTTTTTTTTTTCAGTTAGGTTGGCTAGTGGTTTATCTATCTTGTTAATTTTTTCAAGAAACCAGCTTTTGGTTTTGTTGATTTTCTGTATTTTTTTATTCTCTATTTCATTAATTTCTGCTTTAATTTTAATAATTTCCCATCTTCTGCTGGCTTTGGGGTTCAATTGTTCCTGCTTTTCAAGGGCTTTGAGGTGTGTCATTAGGTTATTTATTTGAAGATTTTCTGTTCTTCTTATGTGAGCACTCAGTGCTATAAATTTTCCTCTTAATACTGCCTTCAAAGTGTCCCAGAGGTTTTGATATGTTGTATCTTTATTTTCATTTGTTTCTAGAAATTTCTTGATTTCACCTCTTACATCTTCTATGATCCATTCTTCATTCAGAAGTGTGGTGTTCAGTCTCCACATGTTTATGTTGTTTCTCTTGGTCTTCTTATAGTTGATTTCTAGTTTTATTTCATTATGGTCTGAAATGACACAGGGAAGTATGTAACATTTTTTAAATTTGCTAGTGCTTTTTTGTGTCCCAGGATGTGATCTATTTTGGAGAAAATTCTGTGAGCAGCTGAGAAAAATGTAAACTCCACTGTAATTGGGTGAAATATTCTATATGTGTCCAGCAGGTCCATTTGGTTAATGGTGTTCTTTAGTTCTGAGGCATCTTTACTGACCTTTGTCTGGAAGATCGGTCTAGTGTTGTGAGAGGTGTTTTGAAGTCACCCAGTATTATTGTGTTGGGATTTATGTGTGACTTCATGTCACAAAGAGTTTGATTTATGAAAGTAGCTGCACCTATGTTTGGGGCATAGATGTTGATTATTCTTATTTCCTCTTGCTGGATTATTCCTTTTATCAGTAAAATATGACATTCCTTGTCTCTTCTAATAAGTTTGGGTTTGAAGTCTAGCTTGTCTGATATCATAGTTGCTACTTCTGCTTGTCTTCGAGTTCCATTAGCATGGATTACCTTGCTCCAGCCCTTTACCTAGAGTTTGTTCCTATCTTTACTTGTAAGGTGTGTTTCTTGTAAGCAGCAGATGGATGGATTCTGGTTTTTAATCCATTTTGCCACTTTATGCCTTTTTATTGGGGAGTTGAGGCCGTTTACATTCAGTGTGATTATAGAGAGATAATTTTTAATTCCCAACATGTTAAGATATTATTTCTGTTTGAGATACTGTTTATTCTTCTTTGCTTAGTTGTCTGCTGGATGGGAAATCTTGTTTCTTTGGTTCTGGCGTGTATTACCTATTTCTTCTTTGCAGTTAATTTCCTTGAGTATTTTCTCTAGTGCTGGTTTTGAAGACATAAATTCCTTCAGTTTCTGTTTGTCGTGGAAGCTTCTTATTTCCCCATCTAATTTGATAGAAAGTTTTGCTGGGTAGGAAATTTTGGCTGGAAGTTGTTTTCTTTCAGAGTTTGGAATATGTTACTCCAAGCCCTTCTGGCTCTCATGACTTGGTTTGGGAAGTCTGGAGTGATTCTAATTGGTTTGCCTCTGAATGTTACTTGGCCCTTTGTTTTTGTTGCCTTTAAGATTCTCTGCTTGGCTTCCACATTGGTCATTTTGACAATTATGTGGCGTGGGGATCCTCTTCTCCGATCCTGTCCAAAGGGAGTTCTGTAAGTTTCCTGGACCTGTGTATCGACCTCTTGCTCTATGTTTGGAAAATTTTCTGCTATTACTTCCTTGAAGAGATTATTGATCCCTTTGGTTTCACCTTCCTTTCCCTCCTCTATTCCAATTATTCTTAGGTTAGCTCTCTTAAAATGGGCCCATATTTCTTCAATATCAGATTCCTGCTGTCGGGTTTTTTTTTCTAAATTAGAAACTATGTGTTCATTTTTGGAGTGATCATCTTCTAGAAGCAAGATTCTATTCTCCATGTGGTCTGATCGGTTGTTTATACTTTGAATTGAGGCCTTCATTAATTGCATCCTTTATCTCTTTATGACTCTCTCTGAGTTCTTTTAGAAAGTCTATTATTTCTCAGGTATTTTCCTGATTTGATCTTCTAGAGATCTCTGAATTTCTGTTTTATCAGGTTCTGATGTTGTGGGGTTGTGGGCATTCATTGCTCCATTGTTATTCCTATTTCCCATGGTTTCGGAAGTTTCTGCCTTCTCTGGGTTCTTCCCTGGGCCACTACGACTTCACTTAAGGTGCTCTGGATCTTGAGTCTGTGGTATCTCAGTCACCACTACTCCTTTACTGGGTTGTATCGCAAAGTCTCAGACCCAGGGAGTCAGTCGAGGCTGCTTTAGACCATGGGGGTGCCAGGTTGGGTGTTCTTCCACGGGGAGTTGTGACTATGCTGTGATATCTCTGCCACCACCACTCCCCCACTGGGTTGGACTGCAAAAATCTCCCACCCAGGGAGACTATCTGCACAAGTCCCTGGGAGTGCAGTACTGGGATTTCTCTTCTAGGGGCTGCAATTTGACTCATGTTTGTTGAGTGCGCTGATGGAGTTATAGTGGACTCGGTGAATTCGCTGCTGCGCTGCTGTCAATATTGGCACCTCTGTCGTGTCCTCGGCCATGAGTCTGGAGTATATCTTCTCTGGTTTTGAGCTCTGCTCTGAGTCCCTGCAGGATGTACTCAGCTTGCTGTCAGCCCCTCCTCTCTGGAGCCTGGTGGGCTGTTGAGTGCCTTGGGTCTGGAGCCATCCGGTGAAGTCGCTGCTGCTGCCGGCAGTAAAACGCTGCTGCCGCGTCCTCGGTCCTGAGGCTGGCATATCTCCTCTCAGGTTCAGAGCTCCGTTCTGAGTCCCCCTCCTCTCTGGAGCCTGATGCTGCGAGGGAAGATGTTGTTCGCACGGCTCTGCGCCACGGCTCCGGCCGCAGTACTGCGGGCTGGTTTCTTTCTGGTGTCCCGTTTTTCCAGCCCTCTTTTTCTCTGTCCCTTGTATTACAGTTTTTGTTTCTCTGCTGATGGTGTTTTCTGGCTATGAAAGGTGCTGATTTTGTGGTAGTAGAGATCGATTGTTAGTGGGACTCGTAAGCCCCGCTTTTCTGTTGCCATCTTCCCGGAAGCCCCCAGCCCTATTTTTGATTCTTTATTTGGAAACAAGGTCTCACTAAGGTGCGAAGGGCCTCACTAAGTAACTGAGGCTGGCTGCAAATCTGTGATCCTCCTCTCTCAGCCTTAAAAATCCAGTGCTGGAGCCGGGCGTGGTGATGCATGCTTGTATCCCAGCATTCGGGAGGCTGTGACCTGGAGGATCACGGTTCGCGGACAGCCTCAGCTACTTAGGTCCTCTGCAACTTAGTGAGATCAGGTTTCAAAATAAAGAATAAAAAAATAGGGCAGGGGGTGTAGCTCGGAGGTTGAATGCCCCTGGGTTCCATCCCCAGACCCGCAAAAAAAAAAAAAAAAAAAAAATCCAGTGCTGGGAGTGCAAGCATGCACCATCAGGCCCGGCTATCATTGTTTTTTTTTTTTTTTTTTTTTTTTGTGGTACTGGGGTTCCTGGCAGCCCTTCTACCTCCGGGCTACACTCCCAGACCCATTTTTATATTTTTATTTGGAAACAGGGTCTCTTAAGCCAGCATGGCTGGCTTCGAACCTGCGCGATCCTCCTGTCTCCGCCTCCCAAGCTCGGGGATTACAAGTGTGCGCCACCACGCCTGGCTCATTGTTTATTTTGAAACAGGGTCCTGCGAAGTTGCTGGAGCTGGCCTCCCCCGACTATCCTACCTCAGCCTCCCACTTACTGAGATTACAGGCATGTGCCACCATGCCTGGCTTAGACTTTTCTTTGTAAGAAAGTTTTAACTTTATTTTTTAGTTCTAAATTTTATATTTATTTATTTATTTATTTTTTGCGGGTCTGGGGATGGAACCCAGGGCATTCCACCTCCGAGCTATACCCTGTGCCCTATTTTTTATTTTTTATTTTATTCGTTTTTATTTTTTGGTGGTATTGGGGTTCCTAGAAATCCTTCTATCTCAGGGTTATAGTCCCAGACCTATTTTATATTTTATTTGGAAACAGGGTCTCTTAAGCCAGCGAGGCTGGCTTTGAACCAGTGTGATACTCCTGTCTCTGCCTCCCCAAGCGCGGGGATTACAAGCATGTGCCACCACGCCTGGCTTATTTTTTTATTTATTTTATTTTTTTTGTGGGTCTGGGGATGGAACCCAGGGGCATTCGACCTCCGAGCTACACCTCCTGCCCTGTTTTTAATTCTTTATTTTTGAAACAGGGTCTCACTAAGTTGCGGAGGGCCTCACTAAGTAGCTGAGGCTGTCTGCGAACCGCGATCCTCCAGTCTCAGCCTCCCAAATGCTGGGATTACAGCGTGCGCCACCACGCCCGGCTCTATTTTTTATTCTTTATTTTGAAACCAGGTCTCACTGAGTTGCAGAGGGCCTCACTAAGTAACTGAGGCTGTCCGCGAACCACGATTCTCCGGTCTTAGCCTCCCGAATGCTGGGATTACAAGCATGCACCACCACGCCTGGCTTAGTTCTAAATTTTAAAAACATTATTTTGTGTGTGTGTGTGTGTGTGTGTGTGTGTGTGTGTGTGTGGTACTGCGGGTGGAACCCAGGGGCTGTTCTACCTCGGGCTATACTCCTAGACCTATTTTATAGGTTTTTTTTGGGTGTGTGTGGGTCTGGGGATGGAACCCAATGGCATTCAACCTCTGAGCTACACCTCCTGCCCTATTTTTTATTCTTTATTTTGAGACGGGGTCTCACTGAGTTGCAGAGCGCCTCACTAAGAAGCTGAGACTGTCCACGAACCGCGATCCTCCAGTCTCCGCCTCCTGAATAATCGGATTACAAGCGTGCGCCACCACGCCCAGCTTTTTATATTTTTTATTTATTTATTTATCTATCTATTTATTTATTTATTTTTGGTGGTACTGGGGATGGAACCCAGGGGCCTTCTACTTCTGGGCTACACTCCCAGACTTATATTTTATTTGGAAGCAGAGTCTCTTAAACCAGCTGAGGCTGGCTTCGAACCTGCATGATCCTTCTGTCTCAGCCTCCCAAGTGCTGGGATTACAAGCATGCGCCACTACGCCCGGCTTTAAGAACTTCATTTCTAAAAGGCTTGTTTGAGCCGTGCGCAGTGGTACACGCCTGTAATCCCTGTATTTGGGAGGCTAATACAGGAGGATCACAGGTGTAAGGCCAGCCTTAGCAATGTAGCAAAACTCTCAGCAACCTAGTGAGACCTTGTTTCAAAAGTGAAAATGATTGAAATCCCAGTACTTGGGGGGGTGTCCACACCTACAGCTCGATTTTCCTGTAGACCCGCTGGGTAGCTGTTTCTGTTTCTGTGGAAGAGAATGTAATCTTTGGAAAGCTTCCGCGAGGTTTCGGGCACTCTGCTTCTGAGCAGCTTACCTTTGCTGGGACCTGCGGGCTTCCTGAGGTGGGGCTGCCCTGGCTCTTGGCTCCTGTTTTGCCTCTTTGGGGTCCCCCCTCCCAGCACTCGGGGTCAGCTCTGTGGCTGTCCGTGCTGGGAGCCTGGCCACCCACTTCTCTGTGTTCTCAGGCCTGTTCCTCCTTGAGCGTGCGTCTTGTTCTTCAGCTCACATGGAAGTAATGTCTGTGCCCGGGAAGACAGGAGTGCAGTTCTACCCCAGCCACTTCAGTCCACTTCTGCCGAGCAGAGCAGGAGCATTAGGATGTGGTCTCCAGCCCTGACTCGGCCGGGTGAGGCCTCGCTGCAGGCGTGCGCTCCCCTCACCCACACTTCACAGGAGGCGATCCTGACGCGGCCATCCACTCTGGGGTGGGCTCCGCGATGCACTTGGCTCCCACACACTTCGTAGTCTGCTTCTGAGATCAGCTCTGTTCTGTTGATGTACGCATGCAGTCTCTGGGCCGCTCTGGTGCTGTGCTTGGTGGGGCTCCCGGTTTTTCTTTGGTCTTCCAGGCCCCTGTCTTGCTGATCTCAGGAGGTGGCAGCTGAGGTGGGAATTGGTCAGGCCCTTCGCCAGTGACCAGCATATGCGCAGTTATAATCGGGCCCTCAGTCTGTTAATTATGGTAGGCACTGCCTGCCTATCGTGATCAGTGCACCTTTATGATGGTTGAGGTAGAATTGGAGGGTTGGGGCTCCTTGGAGTTCCTTATTGGAATACTGTTGGTGTCAGAAGGGTGAGTACCCTTTCCCTCCCGCCCCAGGGCTGACCTGCACCAGAAAGGGCCTGGTATGTGTGGGGCAAGGGGCTGCCTGATTGCCCAGCTCGGTCTCCCTTGTGCTCTGCTCTGGTGAGCCAGTGTGGGCCGTGATGGACGTGCTCGGGGTGGGCCTTGATGGACGCGCTCGGGGTGGGCCGTGAAAGCAGGCTCCGGTGTTTGGTCAGGGACTTTGGGGTTCTGGATACCCAGAAAGTGGTCTAGAGGAGGGGTCAGGCTCTGGGCGGCTTTCCCCGTGGGTCCCCACTTCGCAGGGAGTTCCAGCTAGTGGCATCGGTCATGGTCTGGCTGTGTGGTGTTTGCCCTGGGTGGCCAGGCCGGTCCCAGCTGCTCCCAGCAGAGGAGGTTTTCTTCCCAGCACTCTATTGAGTGGCCAAGGTACTGGGGGTTGTGTGCTTATGTTTCACATGCTTGTGAATGGAAGGCCGGCGCTGCTCAGTGTTTCCATGGGTGCTCACAGGACGAGTACGTGCCACAGACTGCAGTGTGCTCGTGTGCACACACACATGCAGACCAAGCCATAGCATCGCTGCCAGCTTCCAGCTGTGACCCTGTCCCATAGTTCTGCAAGTTGTTGCCATTGGACAAAACTGAGTGAGGGATACATAGGACTCTTCTGTAGTTTTCCTTCTGTTCTCATTCGAATCTGTACCTACATGGAAGGAAAGAGTTAAACCCAAACAGGCGCCGTGGTGCGGGCCCACTGTGGCTCTGCTCTGCGTCTGCAGGATGCACCCAGAAGGCTCTGCCGCTGGGCCCAGGAACGGGGCGCCTGCAGACCCAGCCCTCTTGACCCAGGCGCTTTCCACTGGTGGGGGCCACAGCGCCTGCCTTCCTTCCCCGGGCCCGTCCTCGTTTTCTGTATCTCCCTGTGGACTTCTCCACCACGGCTTTCAGTGTGCGTTGGGCCGAGTACTCCGCAGTTCTGACCTTATGTGGGGCTGCCATGTGTTTTTGGGGCTGAGGTCTACTTGCTATTGCGGGGTCAGCGCCTTGCCCCGCCCTGCGTACTTGTGGTGGTCGTGAATCCGACGCACTTTGTTTTCCTGGCAGGGGCTGTTGGAGGCCGGGCCTTGATGACCGGCCCGCCTGCTCCCATGGAGGCCAGAGGCCCACCAGCCTTCGAGGAGGACCGGAGATGCCTGTCTGGGAGCCTTCCTGCTCCCTTACCCACAGAGGGCCCAGCTGCACAGGAAGCCTCCGAGCCCAGCAAGCTGCTCTCCTTGGCCCACAGACATGTGAGCCGGAAGACTGGGCTTTCTAAACTGTGTCAGAGCAGAATGGCGCTTTCTGGTAAGGACCTCCTGATTTCCGTGGGCATCGGCCTTGCACGCTGAAAATGTGACGTTGCTGTTTTCTCCCTAGGAGCCCTCCTGCTGGATGTGGCTCTTCTTTTCTTTTCTTCTTCTTCTTTTTTTTTTTTTTTTTTTTTGATGGTACTGGGGTTCCTGGAAGCCCTTCTACCTCCGGGTTACACTCCCAGACCTATTTTTACATTTTTATTTGGAAACAGGGTCTCCTAAGCCAGTGCGCGGCTGGCTTTGAACCTGCGCGATCCTCCTGCCTCTGCCTCCCAAGCGCGGGGATTACAAGCGTGCCCACCACGCCCGGCTGTGGCTCTTGTTTTCTGACCAGGAGGAGTTTTTGCCGAGGGCGGAGCCAGGCTGGGGCATTCTGGGGACTGCTCCCCTGCTACTTCCAACCTTCTTGCTGGGAATCCCGGGCACACAGTGTCCCTCTTCGGCAGTGCTGGAATTCGCTCCACACTTCAGGGCTAAATTAGAGCAAGATGTTACTTCTTCCTTGGACTATGAGAGAGCACTGTATCAGGCCAGGCTCTTTTAACAGGAAAATACGAGTTTGCTGCCGGGCGGGCGTGGTGGCGCAGGCTTGTAATCCCTGCGCTTGGGAAGTGGAGACAGGAGGATCGCGCAGGTTCAAAGCCAGCTGCTCTGACTTAAGAGACCCTGTTTCCAAATAAAAAAGTATAAAAATAGTTCTGGGAGTGTGGCCCGGAGGTAGAAGGGTTTCCAGGAACCCCAGTACCACCAAAACCAAAACAAAACAAAAAACAAAGCGAGTTTGCTAACTAATTAGCTTAGTGAGCGTTTGTTGACTGTGTGGTCGACTTAGGCTTTCTGCCTGGACACAGAACCCAGTCAGACGGTTCCTGCCCTCGGGTTTCACGCCAGAGAAGAGGATGAGGGCAGCCACTGTACAGTGCAGGCACCCCGCCCCACAGCTAGCTGATTCATCCAGTTAGTGGGTGCCTCCTAGGCCCAGACACTGCCTGGCCCTGGCCAGAGCCAGGGAAAGGACACTTCCTGCCCGTCAGGGGCCTGAGGTCAGGGTGGGAAAACAGGGAGTCCTTTGGGTTGACAGAGGTGGCCAGGAGCCGGGTCAGGGCTGTAGAGAAGGGATCGAGGAGCAGGCTGACCAGGCAGTGGCGTTGCTGCTGAGTCTGCGTTGGTCCCAGGGCTAGGTGCATGGGGGCCGGGGCGGGGTCTGGAGGTGCTACGAGAGGCAGGTCGAGGCCGCCGCCTCTCAGGTGAGCTTTGCTGGGTGCTGGTGAGGCAGTCTCAGCAGACCATTGATGTGACCGATGGATTTTAGGAGGGTCTGGCCCTACACTGGGAGCCGGGGCAAGAGCTGGAGGCGTGAGGAGGGGGCTCGCCACTTGGCAGCTGCTGCCTGGGAAGGAGGAGGGGGCACAGGGTGGCCGGGTGGCTATGTAGACACCAACTCAGAGACTGGTCAGGGTAAGGCCAGGAAGGTAGGAGGGAGGGTGCTCAGCTGAGGGCAGGTGGTGGAGGGGAGTGCAGTGCCCGGCAGCTCAGGGCTACAGGTAAGTCAAGTGGGGTGCGGGTTGACTGCTGCCTTGAGGGCTTCAAGCCACTGCAGAGGCTGAGAGCAGCTCTGTGGAGCAGTGGGAGGTGGGCTGTGGCAGCCCTTGGATTCTGTAACACTTTCAGGAGTAAGTCCCAGGGCAGTTAGCAGAAGGGCTGTGGGGTCTTGGGTTGAGTGGCATGGGAGGGGCGTTTGTGAGCCAGTGCTCCTCTGGGGCTCGGGGCCTTAGAGTGTGATTTAGTCCAGGCTATTAGTGCTCGTGGATGGGTATTTCTCTGTGCCATCAAACTCCTAAAGCTTGTAGTAGGCGCTGGGCCCGTTGAGGTGCACAGTCAGTGTGTGAATCAGCTCTGCAGGGAGCCGGGTCCCAGGCTCTGTGCAGACTCCGCATGGCTCCCGGCCGCTGCCGGAGGGCCGACCCTTTCTTCTTTCTTCAGAAGACAGATGGAGCTCCTACTGCCTCTCCTCACTGGCTGCCCAGAACATCTGTACGAGCAAGCTGCACTGCCCCACAGTGCCTGAGCAAGCGGACCTGGCCGGGTCCCTGGGCAGCACCTCCTGCTGCTCCCTGCTGCGTGGTTTGTCCTCAGGCTGGTCTGCGCCCCTGCTTCCAGCCCCTGTGTGCAACCCCAACAAGGCTGTCTTCACCGTGGATGCCAAGACCACAGAGGTAACGGCTTCAGTTCAAGGCTCAGCTGTGGGCCTGGGCCTGGGGTTTGTGCCTTAAACCTGGACCCTGAAGTAGAGGGGTTCATGTTTTTGAAATGCAGTGAGGTTGCTTACCTATGTAGTAGCAAAGAGATAAGAATTTGGGGAAATAGAAATCAGTGACAACAAAAGGAACCCTTTCCTCAGGACAGGTTGAGGAAAAACCAGGTGCCTTCTTCTTTTTTTTTTTTTTTTTTGTGGTATTGGGGGTGGAACCCAGAGGTTTTCTACCTTTGGGCTACTCCCAGCCCTATTTTATATTTTATTTATTTATTTATTTATTTATTTATTTATTTATTTATTTATTTATTTATTTTTTGGTGGTACTGGGGTTCCTGGAAGCCCTTCTTCCTCCGGGCTACACTCCCAGACCTATTTTATATTTTTGAAACAGGGTCTCTTACGCCAGTGTGGCTGGCTTCGAACCTGCGCGATCCTCCTGTCTCCACCTCCCAAGCGCGGGGATTGCAAGCGTGCGCCACCATGCCCGGCTAATATTTTATTTGGAAACAGGGTCTCACTAAGTTGCTAAGAGCCTCACTAAGTAGCCGAGAGCCTCACTAAGTAGCCGAGGCTGGCTTCGAACCTGCGCGATCTTCCTGTCTCAGCCACCCAAGCACGGGGATTACAAGCGTGCGCCACCACGCCTGGCTACCAGGTGCCTTCTTTCCCTGCTTCTAGTGTGCTTCCAGCTAGCGCAGATGGTCACCATTTGCATTAAAATGCACTCGCACCATATGTGTTTATATACACGCAGCTAATGCGTCGTACAGGCACACAGTATACTATAAACGCCCCTGCTTTCTTTAGAGTCCCGATGCCCCGTTTTGGCTGGTGCAGGGGTTCTGGGTGTCTTGGGGTGAGCCTGGCGATCCCAGCCTCTGGCAGGAGTGCGCTGAGCGCTGTGGGAGAGGGCGGCCGCTCCTGCATTCTCCTTGGTTGTTTCTCAGGAGCTAGAGGAGATGCGGTTGACATTCATGTCCTTTCTGCTCTACCTCCTCAGATCCTGGTTGCCAATGACAAGGCCTGCAGGCTCCTGGGGTACAGTAGCCATGATCTGATAGGCCAGAAGCTCTCCCAGTTTTTCCTGAAGTCAGCTTCCGACGTGGTGGAGGCTCTGAGCGAGGAACACATGGAGGCTGACGGCTGTGCCGCCGTGGTGTGCAGCACGGTGGTGAGTGGGCGTCCCCTGGCTCCCAGGGAAGGGCGGCACGTGGCGGGGGTCCTGCTTGGAGCTGTGCCTGCTCGGCTGGGCATCCCTGGCAGCTACAGCACCTTCACTTGAACCTGGACCCGGTGCCAACTCCCCCTTGGCTGAGGGGCCTTGAACGCAGTGCTGTTGCTGGACCGACTTGGTGTTCTGGAGAGGCCCTGCATTGAAGTGTTTTCAGAGCACACACCAGCTTCTCTGGAAACACCTCTTGCCGGGGGAAGGCGGGGCCTGCGTTTGCACCTGCAGTGACTACATGCATCACTGCAGAGGAGTAACGCAACTTTATTGTCTCATCTGATGCTTGCATCTCGGTTTGCTCATTGCACTGGTGTTTGGTGGTGGGTGGTGTGACTCGAAAGCTTTGATCCTCTCACATACGCCGCCGGGCTCATCCTCAACAGTGTCAGTGAGCTGAGTTGTTAGGTGCTGGGAACTGAGTACGAGGCGGGGGAGGAGCTTGGACAGGGGCAGTTGAGTCAGAAATTGCTGGTTCCAGAAGCTAGCTACTACAAAGAAAAAAAATGATAAACTGGGTGTGGTGGGATACACCTGTAAACCCAGTACTTGGGAGGCCAAGATAGTAGTAGGATCGCAGGTTCAAGGGCAGCCTCGGCAACTCAGTGAGACCCTCTTTCAAAATAAAAAGGGCTGAGGGTGTAGCCCAGAGGTAGTACAAAAAAACCCAAACCACCCTTGTCCAGAGAAGGGTCCAGTGTGCGCGTGGGAGCCTGCCTCCTCGGCCCCGCTTTCCGTTCCGCCCAGGGCCCCGGCCTGTTGGATGGCACCACCTCATTCAGGGCAGGCCTCCCACACAGTCCACTGGCGCACACCAGCTTTTCTGGAAACACTCTTGCAGACATGCGCAGTATGTGACCAGTTTTCTAGGTGTCTCAGGCTAGTCAAGGTGATAGCTAAGAGGAACCGCCACATTGAGGATGAAATAGCTGTGCTGAGCCGGGCGCGGTGGCGCACGCTCGTCATCCCAGCACTCGGGAGGCTGAGACCAGGGGATCGCGGTTTGCAGTCAGCCTCAGCTACTTAGTGAGGCCTTCGGCAGCTCAGACCCATTTTCAAAATAAAGAATAAAAAATAGGGCAGGGGGTGTAATTCGGAGGTCGAATGCCCCTGGGTTCCATCCCCAGACCCCCCCCCCCAAAAAAAAAATAGCTGTGCTGAGCAGCGTTCCCTCAGACGTATCACTCACAGGCGGGAACCTCCTTTGCACTTGGGCCAGCTTCTGGCGGGCGAGCGGAGAACGCAGGCTCCGTCCGCCGCGTGGGGAGGCCCCTCCTGCTGCCCCGCTGTGCAGGTGCCGCTGCAGGGTCTGTGTCTGCATGTCTGCAGGGGGACGTTGTCAGCCGCAGTGGCGAGAAGATTCCGGTCTCGGTGTGGATGAAGCGGGTGCGGCAGGAGCGCGGCCTGTGCTGTGTGGTGGTCCTGGAGCCCGTGGAGAGGGTCTCAGCCTGGGTAGTCTTCCAGAGCGACGTGAGTGTGTGTCCGTGTCCGTTCCTGCCGCTTGGGCTCGCGCACGGCACGTGGGGCCCAGTGGTGGTTGGAGGTCTTGCCGGCAGCGCTCTTGCTGTATGTGCCTGGGCAAGGAACCTAATTGTCCATGCCTTGGCTTCCTCATTGTCAAATAGGGAGATAGTCAGAAATACCCCAGGACTGTTTTATAATTAAGTGAAGTGTATGTGAAGCCCCGAGCGGTGGCGGGCGGCACCGCAGATAGCCCTGGAAGGTGAGCAGTGCTTTGTCACTATTTTTTTTCTTTTTTGCAGGTCTAGGGATGGAACCCAGGGGCGTTCTACCTCCGAGCTGCATCCTCAGACCTATATTTTTATTCTTTTATTTGAAACTAGATCTCACTGAGTTGCAAAGGGCCTCACTAAGTGACTGAGGCTGTCCTCAAACAGTGATCCTCCAGTCTCAGCCTCCCAAATGCTGGGATTACAAGCGTGTGCCACCATGTTCAGCTGCGTCGTCACTATTAACCAGTCTCCTGTGTGGGCTAGGGCTTCTGGGGAGCATCCGAGAAAGCCACCAACTCACCACTCCTGGTTTTTGGGTTTTTTTTTTTTTTTTTTTTTTTTTTTTTTACTGGGGATGGAACCTTTCTACCTCCGGGCTACACTGCCAGACCTATTTTATATTTTTATTTGGAAACAGGGTCTCTTAAGCCAGTGAGGCTGACTTCGAACCTGCGTGATCCTCCTGTCTCCACCTTCCAAGCGTGTGCCACCACACCTGGCTGTCACCACTCCTGTTTAAGAGGGAGACGGTGGTGGTCTCATGAAACCCCATTTCTGTTTCGCTTGAGCTTTTGATAGGGAATTCATGAGAACGGTCTTGCTTTTAGCTTGCATGTGCTGAAGTTGAGTGCAGGTTAAAGCCCACGTGCAAGAGGCTTCTAACAACTGAGGAGCGCTGCTTTCTCTGCAGGGAGCCATCACATCCTGCGACAGTCTCTTCGCTAACCTCCACGGCTTCGCGTCTGCGGAGGAAATGGTTGGGCAGCGCATCACAGACCTGATCCCGTCTGTGCAGCTCCCTCCTCCTGGCCAGGATGTCCCGAAGGTAGGACCTGCCGCCAGCAGCGCATGGTGGGTGCGGGATCTTAGAGGACTCTGTAAGCTTACAACAGGCCGCCCCTGGGGCGCGGCCTGCTCCCGAGCCTGTGCGCAAGTCTTGGCCAAGCGCCAGAGCCCGTGTGTTCTCCTGGCCGCTCTTGCCTCCGCAGTCTGCTCCTCAATGTGGGGCAGGGAGGGCTGGGTGATCATAGCCCTATTTAGGTTAGAATTCTCCAAGCTCACCAGTGGCATATATGTCCCGAGAGTCACAGAGGGGATTTGTGAGGCGGAGAAGCCCTGCGCTAGGTCATCTGTAGCCTGGGGCCCTGGGGTGAGACCCTGAGTGTGGTTTCCTCCAAGGCTGAAGGCCCACGAACCTGGGCTGCTGGTGTAAGCCCTGGATCTCAGCCAGGAGGAGGATGGCTCCCAGCTTCAGCAGAGAGAGACCAATTTGCTTTGGCTCTGTGTTCTCTGAGCCTCCGGCCAGCTGGGCAGGGCTGTCCACTTCCAGCGTGGCTCTCTTTCTCTCGGTCTGTGTCTCCCGTGGACTCTTGAGACATCTTTCCAGGCACACATAAATAGTGCTCAGTCATCTCTGGGTCTTGGCACACCTAAAATCCGCCTCCCTGGAGGCAGGGAGGGCTGACTGTGACGGGAGGTGGGCAGTGGGGTTGGGGCAGGGCTCTATTTGTATTTGAATGCTTGGTTTCCTCAGTTCCCAGCTAGTTGTGGCCTTCATGCGGGGGACTGAGTCCTTTGTGTGATGTCCCATCTCTACCTGCAGGCGGGGCATTTTGGACAGTCAGCTCTGGGCTGCAGCAGGAGTGAGCGGCCTTCTGGGTGCCCCCTGGGGATGTGGTTCTCCAAATACAGCCGAGCAGGGGTAGCCAGCTGAGCTTCCTAGCTCTGCGTGAAGTGGTCTCTGCCCTCTGTTCCTGTACTCTCTGCTCCCTCTATTCTGTTCTGAGGCAGTAGGCACTTGGGCCACAGCTGGCAGGGGCATCCGCTGTCCCACGCTGAGAGACTGCTTGGCAGCCCCACTGGCCTTGGGGCAGACTCTGCCTCTGAGACACCTGTCCTGGAGATGCACAGCAGAAGGCACGTGTGGGGTGTTCTTAGCCCGAGCAGCCACCACCTCCCTCAGCCACAGGTGAACCAGGCACGGAATCCAGGAGAGGGGCCCGTGCCCTGCTCCCCGCACTGGGAGAATCGGCACCCGGCTCACGGCCTCACCTGGCCGGGCCTGGCTCTGCGGGCCTCCGTCAGGCCGCACTTGTGGCAGATCTCTCTGACACAGGTGGGTGGAGAGCCACCCCACCTCCCACGTGGCCCCTGAAGTCCTCACAGGGTCAGCCCTTGAGTGAGGGCAGGCGCAGAGCCTGCGTCCCTACCCTGAGACCAGGAAGGAGCTGGACCCTGCAGCACTTGGCTAGGAGCACGGCCTTGGCCAAGACTTAGTTGGGAAGCGTAGCACCTTCCAGGCAACTGGGCAGAGGGAGCAGAGCACAGGACTTGGCTGCGTGGGAGAGGGGGCTGAGAAGGCCGTGGGCGTGGCCGGGTCCCCAGAGGTCAACAGCAGCAGGAAGCTGGGCCCTCAACACAGGTGTGCCCTGGGACACCGTCTGGAGGCCGGCCTACTGTGGCAGAGTGCAGGTGGCTGGGACGCTACTGGGGGCCAACCCGAGCCCCAGTCCCCTCACTGCCATGCCGCCTGTGTCTGCCCCCCCCACCCCCCGCCGCCAGGGCTCTGCCTTCCCTGCACAGGTGGGGCCCGGGCAGGTGGGTGAGGTGCCTGGGGAGGCCCCGCGCCTTGCTGCTGCAGCGCTGAGTTGCGCCTCTCTTCCAGAGTCTTAAGATTCAGAGGTCTGTTGGGAGAGCCAGGGATGGCACCACCTTCCCTCTGAGTCTGAAGCTGAAGTCCAGGCCCCGCAGCGGGGTGGCCCCTGGCGAGGTGGCCCCTGAGCCGGAGTACCGGGCGTCGGTCTGGGTGTTCTGCACCATCAGTGGCCTCATCACCCTCCTGCCGGACGGCACCATCTACGGCGTCAACCACAGCTTTGCGCTGCTGCTGTTCGGCTACGGGAAGACTGAGCTCCTGGGCAAGGTGGGCCCCGTCCACTCAGGCCCTGGGCAAGGTGGGCCCCGTCCATCCACTCAGGCCCTGGGCAAGGTGGGCCCCGTCCATCCACTCAGGCCCTGGGCAAGGTGGGCCCCGTCCACTCAGGCCCTGGGCAAGGTGGGCCCCGTCCATCCACCCAGGCCCTGGGCAAGGTGGGCCCCGTCCATCCACCCAGGCCCTGGGCAAGGTGGGCCCCGTCCATCCACCCAGGCCCTGGGCAAGGTGGGCCCCGTCCACTCAGGCCCTGGGCAAGGTGGGCCCCGTCCGTCCACCCAGGCCCTGGGCAAGGTGGGCCCCGTCCACCCAGGCCCTGGGCAAGGTGGGCCCCGTCCATTCACCCAGGCCCTGGGCAAGGTGGGCCCCGTCCACCCAGGCCCTGGGCAAGGTGGGCCCCGTCCATCCACCCAGGCCCTGGGCAAGGTGGGCCCCGTCCATCCACCCAGGCCCTGGGCAAGGTGGGCCCCGTCCATCCACTCAGGCCCTGGGCAAGGTGGGCCCCGTCCGTCCACTCAGGCCCTGGGCAAGGTGGGCCCCGTCCGTCCACCCAGGCCCTGGGCAAGGTGGGCCCCGTCCACTCAGGCCCTGGGCAAGGTGGGCCCCGTCCGTCCACCCAGGCCCTGGGCAAGGTGGGCCCCGTCCGTCCACCCAGGCCCTGGGCAAGGTGGCCCCGTCCGTCCACTCAGGCCCTGGGCAAGGTGGCCCCGTCCACCCAGGCCCTGGGCAAGGTGGCCCCGTCCGTCCACTCAGGCCCTGGGCAAGGTGGGCCCCGTCCACTCAGGCCCTGGGCAAGGTGGGCCCCGTCCATCCACCCAGGCCCTGGGCAAGGTGGGCCCCGTCCATCCACCCAGGCCCTGGGCAAGGTGGGCCCCGTCCATCCACCCAGGCCCTGGGCAAGGTGGGCCCCGTCCACTCAGGCCCTGGGCAAGGTGGGCCCCGTCCGTCCACCCAGGCCCTGGGCAAGGTGGGCCCCGTCCACCCAGGCCTTGGGCAAGGTGGGCCCCGTCCATCCACTCAGGCCCTGGGCAAGGTGGGCCCCGTCCGTCCACCCAGGCCCTGGGCAAGGTGGGCCCCGTCCACCCAGGCCCTGGGCAAGGTGGGCCCCGTCCATCCACCCAGGCCCTGGGCAAGGTGGGCCCCGTCCATCCACCCAGGCCCTGGGCAAGGTGGGCCCCGTCCATCCACTCAGGCCCTGGGCAAGGTGGGCCCCGTCCGTCCACTCAGGCCCTGGGCAAGGTGGGCCCCGTCCGTCCACCCAGGCCCTGGGCAAGGTGGGCCCCGTCCACCCAGGCCCTGGGCAAGGTGGGCCCCGTCCATCCACCCAGGCCCTGGGCAAGGTGGGCCCCGTCCATCCACCCAGGCCCTGGGCAAGGTGGGCCCCGTCCGTCCACCCAGGCCCTGGGCAAGGTGGGCCCCGTCCACCCAGGCCTTGGGCAAGGTGGGCCCCGTCCATCCACTCAGGCCCTGGGCAAGGTGGGCCCCGTCCGTCCACCCAGGCCCTGGGCAAGGTGGGCCCCGTCCACCCAGGCCCTGGGCAAGGTGGGCCCCGTCCATCCACCCAGGCCCTGGGCAAGGTGGGCCCCGTCCATCCACCCAGGCCCTGGGCAAGGTGGGCCCCGTCCATCCACTCAGGCCCTGGGCAAGGTGGGCCCTGTCCGTCCACTCAGGCCCTGGGCAAGGTGGGCCCCGTCCGTCCACCCAGGCCCTGGGCAAGGTGGGCCCCGTCCACTCAGGCCCTGGGCAAGGTGGGCCCCGTCCGTCCACCCAGGCCCTGGGCAAGGTGGGCCCCGTCCGTCCACCCAGGCCCTGGGCAAGGTGGCCCCGTCCGTCCACTCAGGCCCTGGGCAAGGTGGCCCCGTCCACCCAGGCCCTGGGCAAGGTGGCCCCGTCCGTCCACCCAGGCCCTGGGCAAGGTGGCCCCGTCCGTCCACTCAGGCCCTGGGCAAGGTGGCCCCGTCCACCCAGGCCCTGGGCAAGGTGGGCCCCGTCCACTCAGGCCCTGGGCAAGGTGGGCCCCGTCCATCCACCCAGGCCCTGGGCAAGGTGGGCCCCGTCCATCCACCCAGGCCCTGGGCAAGGTGGGCCCCGTCCATCCACCCAGGCCCTGGGCAAGGTGGGCCCCGTCCACTCAGGCCCTGGGCAAGGTGGGCCCCGTCCGTCCACCCAGGCCCTGGGCAAGGTGGGCCCCGTCCACCCAGGCCTTGGGCAAGGTGGGCCCCGTCCATCCACTCAGGCCCTGGGCAAGGTGGGCCCCGTCCGTCCACCCAGGCCCTGGGCAAGGTGGGCCCCGTCCACCCAGGCCCTGGGCAAGGTGGGCCCCGTCCATCCACCCAGGCCCTGGGCAAGGTGGGCCCCGTCCATCCACCCAGGCCCTGGGCAAGGTGGGCCCCGTCCATCCACTCAGGCCCTGGGCAAGGTGGGCCCCGTCCGTCCACTCAGGCCCTGGGCAAGGTGGCCCCGTCCACTCAGGCCCTGGGCAAGGTGGGCCCCGTCCGTCCACTCAGGCCCTGGGCAAGGTGGGCCCCGTCCATCCACCCAGGCCCTGGGCAAGGTGGGCCCCGTCCACTCAGGCCCTGGGCAAGGTGGGCCCCGTCCGTCCACCCAGGCCCTGGGCAAGGTGGGCCCCCGTCCACCCAGGCCCTGGGCAAGGTGGCCCCGTCTGTCCACTCAGGCCCTGGGCAAGGTGGCCCCGTCCACCCAGGCCCTGGGCAAGGTGGCCCCGTCCGTCCACTCAGGCCCTGGGCAAGGTGGGCCCCGTCCACTCAGGCCCTGGGCAAGGTGGCCCCGTCCACTCAGGCCCTGTGCGCCGCGGGCTGCCTAGTTCATAGGCTTCACCAGGAGGCCCTCAGTCCAGGGAGAGGTTCCTGCTGATGACCACCCTGGCCAGCTCCACTTGGACCATCTCCAGTCTGTGGGGTGGGCCGGGAGTGTCCCCCTGAGACCCGGTCTGGCAGATAGGTCAGGGTTAGGTCACAGTTGTGGAGGAAAGGGAATTGGAGCTGCAGTCTTTCCTGAGCCCACGAAGTAAACGGGGTCCTCTCAGGTTCTGATACGTCACGCTTTTGTTTCCTAGAATATCACTTTTCTGATTCCTGGTTTCTACCACTACATGAACCTTGCGTGTGACAGTTCTTTACAGCTGCCAGACCTGGCCAGCTGCCTGGACATTGGCAACGAGAGCAGGGGCCCCGGGGAGATGAGCTTGCAGCCCCAGCCCGGTGGGGACCTGGCCGGCGGGGCCCAGGGTAAGACATGGCTGCCTCCTCCCCATGTGCATGAGGTTCCCAGCCCCTGCGTAGCGGGACGGAAGGAGCAGAAGCGGCAGCGGCTGGGGCGGAGGGCGCAGCGAGGGGCTGTTCCTCTCCGTGTCACAGGCCTTCTTGTTCACCGGGGATGGAGCACTTGGGGGTCATTCTTAGGAATGTGTCAACAGCAAGAAGGCCTGGGGGGTCTCCTAAGACTGCAGCACTGTGCCGGTGTCTGAAACATTAGCTCAGTTTTGTCGTTTCAAAGAAAACTGATGTAGCTTCATGTAGCATAAGATTGAGTTGATGTAGCCTATCCCAGATATTCCTAAGTTAAATATTCCTAACATATTTGTTGACTCTAATGCTCACCTTCCACAGTTTTAATTCAGCACTTTATTTTTTTGCGGGTCTGGGGCTGGAACCCAGGGGCATTCGACTTCCGAGCTACACCCCCTGCCCTATATTTTTTATTCTTTATTTTGAAACAGGGTCTCACTGAGTTGCAAAGGGCCTCACCAAGTAGCTGAGGCTGTCTGCGAATCACGATCCTTTTGTCTTAGCCTCCCAAATGCTGGGATTACAAGCATGTGCCACCACACCCGGCTTAATTCAGCACTTTCAAGCACCTCAGCATGTATTCCCAAGGCCCCGTATGTGAGCAAGCTTAGGTGGGTGGTTTGTGGGAGCCTGAGCCCCCGGCTTCCTGCCTTGTGCCCACTCTGGCTCAGGACCTGGGGACGGTGTGGCAGCTGCGGATGCGCTGCAAAGCCAGTGTCTGACCTGTCACTCTGCACTTACCTTTCTGTTGCTGCAAGGAAGAGCTGCAGGCTCTGTGTGTGGGAGGGCCTGGCGCGCGTGGCCCAGTTCTGCCTCTCTGGAGTACCTGCAGGGTCTCTGCTCCCAGTGGGATGATAAAACTGTGAGGGGGCCCCACAGACGCTACCAGAAAGTGGAGGAACATCCTGCTGGCGCTCATGGGTGGGTGCTGTCCTAGGATGTGTCCTGCAGGAGGGCTAGCTGAACAAAGGAGACTTAACACCAGTACTGAGGGGTGACTTTCAGCAGGTGCGCCTGTGAGTACAAAGCTCTCCACATTGCTCTTAGGTCCGAAGGCAGAGGTGGTGCTTGCTGCTGACCACAGGCCGCCCCAGGACGAGACCCTGAAACTTGTGGGAGGCCAAGGTGTCTTCCCTGGGACTAGGACACAGCTGGAACCTGAGGAGTTGGCCTCCTCTGTCTCGCCTCTGCCCCGGACAGAGTAAGTGTCGGGAAGGTGCAGGCTTGCTGGGTTGGAGGCAGGAGGGAGGGGGGCGGGCGTTTTATAGAGAGCACTGCTTGTCACTGATGCGTGCTGTGCATCTGCGCAGTGCACACTCAAGGCCAGCGCTCTCCCGGGTGCACAAGGTGCAGTTACTCTCATTCTGTGGATGAGGAAGCAGGCCCTGTGATGTCAGGGATGGGAGGCAGAGTACAGAGAACTGATATAGCCTACCTTGAAAATCATACGAAGCAATTTTTTTGCACATTATTTTTGTGTGTGTGTGTACGTATGGTTCTAGGGATTGAACTCAGGGACATTCTGCCTCTGAGCCACACCCCCAGCCCTATCTTATTCTTTTATTTTGAAATAGGGCCTGAGTAGGTGAGGTGGCCACAAGCCTATGATCCTCCTGTTTCTGCCTCCCAAGTACTGGAATTACAAGCATGCACCACCACACTGGCTTTTTTTTTTTTTGGTGGTGGTACTGGGGGTGGAACCCAGAGGCTTCCTACCTTCAGGCTATACTCCCAGACCTATTTTATATTTTATTTGGAAACAGGGTCTCACTAAGTTGCTGAGAGCCTCACTAAGTAGCTAAGGCTGGCTTCGAACCTGTGCAATCCTCCTGTCTCAGCCTCCCAAGCACAGGGATTACAAGTGTGTGCCACAATGCCCAACTTAAAAAAGAAGATTTGTGTGTGTGGGTGTGGGGGGGTACTGGAGATGGAACCCAGGGACCTTCTACCTCCGGGCTATACTCCCAGACCTATTTTATATTTTTATTATATTTTAATTTGGAAACAGGGTCTCTTAAGTCAGCTGAGGCTGGCTTCGAACCTGCGTGATCCTCCTATCTCAGCCTCCCAAGTGTGCAGGGATTACAAGCATGCGCCACCTTGCCCGGCAAAAAGATTTTTTAAAAAATAAGATTGGTTCAGCCAGACATTGTGGCACACGCTTGTAATACCAGTACTTGGGAGGCTGAGACAGGAGGATCGCAGGTTCATGGTCAGCTTCCTACTTATTGAGGCCCTCTGCAAGTTAGGGAGATCCTGTTTCAAAATAAAGGAATAAGCTGGGCGTGGTGGTACACGCTTGTCATCCCAGCATTTAGGGAGGCTAAGACTGGAGGATCATGGTTCATGGACAGCCTCAGCTAGTGAGGCCCTCTGCAACTCAGTGAGACCCTGTTTCAAATAAAAAATAGGGCAGGGGCTATGCTTGGAGGTCAAATGCCCCTGGGTTCCATCCCCAGACCTGCAGAAAAATAAAAAAATAAAATAAAATAAAAATAAAGAAATAAAATAGGTCTGGGGGTGGAGCTCGGGGGTAGAACATCACTAGGTTCTATCTCCAGTGCCACAAAACATAAAATAAATTGCTGGGCGTGGTGGCGCACGCTTGTAAGCCCAGAGCTTAGGAAGCTAAGACAGGAGGATCGCACAGGTTCGAAGCCAGCCTCAGCTACTGAGTGAGGCTCTCAGCAACTTAGTGAGACCCTGTTTCCAAATAAAGTATAAAATAGGGCTGGGAGTATAGCCCGAAGGCAGAAAACCCCCTGGGTTCCACCCCCAGTACCACACCAAAATAAATAAATTAATTAATAAAATAAAACTGGTTCAAAAGTACACCAAATTACTAGGCACAATAGAACAGTGATAACAGGATGAATAGATTTTTTCCCTTATTTTCCTAAATTGCCTAATATAAACTTCCTTTACTCCAAGTAGAATATTTAAAAATGTGTCAAAGCCAGCCTCAGCTACTGAGTGAGGCTCTCAGCACCTTAGTGAGACCCTGTTTCCAAATAAAATATAAAATAGAAGTTTTTTTTTTTTTAAACTGGGGATTGGACCCAGGGGTACTGTACCACTGAGCTGCATCTCCAGCCTTTTTATTTAATTTGAGACTGGTCTTGCTACGCTGCTAAGGCTGGCCTCAAACTTTGACCCCTCCTTCCTCAGTCTTACTGTTGTGTGCCCCCACGTCCAACTTAAAAATCATTTTTTTCTTTTGCATGGAAGGTTGAACCCAGACACATTCTACCAGAGACATTCAACACCCCAGCCCTGTTTTATTTTTTACTTTGAAACAGGGTCTCACTAAATTGCTGAGGCTGGCCTTGAACAGTGATCCTCTTGTCTCAGCCTTCCAAGCGAGCCCCCCCCCCCCAGGTGTGCATGTGATGTGTTGCCCATAGAGGAGGCTCACCAGGCCTCCTTCCCGTTCAGCATTGTCCGCTCTGGGGCAGAGCCCAGGCCGGCTCCTGTCCTTGAGCCTGTGTGTCGTCCTCCCTCTGCCTTCCTTGGTCAGCATTCTGCGTGTCAGATTTGGCTGCGCTATTGTACTTTTCTAACATGCGGATGTGTTTTCAAGTGCAGAAGATTAGTGGTAAAAAGTGACCCCCAGCCCAGAGCCTCCCGGGACGTTCTTCCTCTGCAGTCTGATGTAGAGGTGTCGTGTGTATGTGTATTTGTGCGCATACTGCTTTTGTTTCTGTACTGAGGCTGGGGTCACGCTGTGCACATGTCTCTGCCTGTGCCCATCTGAGGATCCTCTTCTGTAGCACTTCAAAAGCCAAGCCCTCTGGACAGTGCCAGCCTTGACATCTGTTGTTGATACCATGATGAGTCTCTGACTCTCGAGCGCAGGAATTACAAGCGTGCACCACCACGCCTGGCTGAGTGGGTTATGTTATTTCTGTGAGACAGATTTCAAAGAACTCCAGGCAAAGTGCCATGACAGCACTGGGTTCTCAGAGTCACCAGCAGCCAGGCCTGGTGACCCCTGGCTGGAGGATCGGAGACCCCTGGGGCTGCCCTGGGTGTAGATCTGTGTGAGCTCTGGCAGGTGGGAGTGGAGGGAGCGCTCCCCACTCCCAGAGGCTCACCTGGAAGTCACGTGCACACGTACTCGCAGTGGCCAGGACCTGCCGATGGGCGGCACTTGACTGCTAGGGCCACTGGGGAATGTCCTGTAGCTTTCTGGGTTGCTATCGTGCTACAGATTTTGGGAGTCTGCCTGTTTATACCCTTAACCAGAATCTTGAAATCCCACAAGTCAACAACACAGAATTTTTTTCCCTAAATTTGATGCTAACATGTGTTGGGTGACTACTCCAGCCCTGCTCTGACGGGGATGCCCTTGGTAGCTTTTCTTCTGCCCCAGGGTGTGGGTGTTCAGAGGCTTACTGCCCTGTAGGACCATGGCCCTAGCCTGCCAGTCTTCCCAGCAAGTGACTGGGACCTTTTTGAAATCCCAGAGCAGCTGATTCCGAAACTTGGCCACAAGGTTTTGGGTAGAAGGGTTGTGGATAGGTGTGACCAAAGAGAGGGGAGCAGATGTTGGGTGCCACCAGTGGAGATCTCAGAAGGCGAGTGAAGGAGCAGGCTGTCTGGGCCGTGGCAGCACGTCCTGACCACCCAGCAGCTCACCAGACGTGTCTATCCCCTTGGCAAGGACACAGTGAGATCCTTCTGGTGTGGATGCAACCCACTGCTGGTCCCGCAGGATGTGTGCTCCCTGAGAGCACACAAGACTCATCTCTCAGCATGGGATGGGAGGGCAGAGAGGAAATGGGAGGG
The DNA here is from genome assembly GCF_963383645.1 of Muscardinus avellanarius. Classification (NCBI taxonomy): domain Eukaryota; kingdom Metazoa; phylum Chordata; class Mammalia; order Rodentia; family Gliridae; genus Muscardinus; species Muscardinus avellanarius. Next base: position 804,774 of record NC_137787.1, read on the forward strand.
AAGAAGCAGGGACACTTCTCATCTGGCCTCTGCAGACTCTTGCTGCGCCCCGCCTCCCGTGCCCCTCCTAGCATGCTCCTTGTGCCTGACCCTTTGATGGCTTCATGAGTCTCTGGTGTACCTCCGCTAGGTTGCCGACATTAACTTGTGTGTCTGTTAACTCTGCTTGCCTGCTGCCCACCGTCGGCCTTGGACTCACGGGGACAGGGATGTGTGCAGTAGCTGTGCAGACGGTGGGCCGCCGGAGGAATCTCAGCCCCGCCCTGTGCTCCGGGGCCATCCCGTCTGCACTGTGCGGGGCCTCCACATTGACCGCCGTGTGCCAGAGGCACTTAGGGAACCCTGCCTGGCTCTGCCAGCCGCTCGCTCCTCCGCACGCCGCACACCTACCCTGTTGAGCGCTGTCTCTCTGTCGCCTGTGATGTCAGGCAGTGTTCATAGCCAGTCAGTTTCCAGTGTGGAGCTGGGCCCCTGAAATCCCCTTTTGTCCCGTACCTCAGGGCAGCTGCTGGGGTGCCCGCCTTGTGGGGGGGCTGGGGCTGTACTGCACTCTGGCCACAGGAAGCATCGGGTCACTGAGGACCCCTCCATGTGAAGTGGGAGTACTGCCCAAAGCCCGAGCTTGCATTTCTACACTTCGGTGTTGGGTTCTCGGTAGCATTATTTGATAAATCATTGCTAAGTATGGATTTATTTGGAGGTTGTTTGAGAATCGGTGCTTTTTAAGTCTTGGTTCCAAAACTGAGCCTTTCCTATGCTAAGCTTTTGGCATAAAATGCTTTCTACTTGCTCTAATAGGGTGTTGTCTTCTGTTTCCTTTTTGGGCCATTAGTGATCGTATCATCTGAATTCCTCTTCCTAGGGTAGACAGTGTCCCAGAGTCAAGCCCACCAGCCCACAGCAAACAACCATTGCCCATGGGCCAGCGAAGCATCCCAGAGGGAAGCCCCCCGGCTCCCAGAGAGCATCCATTGCCCCAGGACCAGCAGAATATCTTGGGAGGAAGCCCTCCAGCTCAGGAGCAGCCATTGAGCCAGAACCAGGACCAGGACCAGGACCAGGACCAGCAGAGCGCATCAGAAGGAAGCCCGCCAGCCCGAAATGAACAGCTGCCGTCTGAGAACCAGCAGAACATCTCAGAAGAAAGCCCAGCAGCCCATGGTGAATGGCTGTTGCTCGAGGACCCGCAAAATACCCCAGAGGGCAGCTTACCAGCCTGTGCTGGACAGTCATTGCTTGCAGACCAGCAAATGACTGCCTTGGGGAAAGAGGAATCTTTGTCAACAGAGAGCCCCGGGCAGGGTCTTCTGGGAGAAGGCAGGTTGGCACTAGTGGATTCAAAGTTCTTTGCTCCATGTAAGGATTCTGAGTCTCCAGCCCCAGCCGAGGACAGGAACCACAGTGCTGAAGTGGGCGGCCTGCATCCAGCAGCTCCGCGGGAACTGACGGGGGCTAGCAGTCCCTACATCTCTGGCCTTTGGGCGGACACCACCATGCCTGAGTCCCACGCCTGGGGGCAGCTGGGCCGGGGCCGTGTTCTGACACACTGCCCACTTTACAGGAGCGAGTGGGTCCTGCAGCAGCGGAGCCGTCCCCCTGGAGCGGCCTTTGTCTCCTTCGGGACACCCACTCTGGATGAGCCCTGGCCAGGGGTAAAGAGTGACCGAGAAGAGCTGCACACATGCTTGCTTAAGGAGCAGCTGTCTGAGTCGAGCTTTGTGGGGGCTCAGGGCGTCTCCCGCCTGGAGCACCCAGCAGAGAATCCCTCCCTCACCACTACTGAGCCCTTCTGTGATCAGAGAGGCAGAGACCTTCACGACAGCCGCTCGGGCAGCTCCTCAGCCTGCTACGCCTTGGCCGCCGATCTCCCCAGCATCCTGGAGGCCACGGAGGCCCAGGAAGCTGACGTGAATTCTTATTCCTGGAACCTCAAGGAACTCTTTCTCAGTGACCAGGCAGGCGGCACCTCGTCAAGCTGCTCCTGCGCCACGTCTGAACTTGACGAGACACCCTCCTCTTCAGCAGTGTGTTCTGATGTAGATGTGAGCGGTCTCCACAGGCTGGGGCCAGATGCTCTGGGTGACAGGGAGCTCTTGCTGCTGACGGGCACCTACTCTGACCTGGGTGGAGGCCGACAGTTGCGAGAGAGCTGCTCGGGACATGATCAAACAGAACTGTCTGAGGTTTACTTGGCGTCATCTGAACATAATGATGTTAGCGACAGAGAAAGCCCAGCCTGTGTCCTCCCCACGGCGGATGCTGCCCCTGAGGACATGGGCCCATCAGCCGTGGACCTGAGGACGAGCGCCCAGCTCACTTCCACCCCAGTGGTGCCGGGGGCCACGGGCCCGCAGGAGATCCAGGAGGGAACCTACACTGGGAGCTGCTACCATCGGGACGGCTTACGGCTGAGTATGTCCCCAGCCTGGGGTGGAGCTGCTGCCCAGAACACAGTGCAGGGCACAGTGCCATCCTGTCCTGGGGCCGGAGGGGCTTTGACCTCTGAATGGCTTTGTTAAAAAGTAACATGTCATCATTTGTTCCTTTGACATAAGCATTACAAATACATGTGCTCTAGCCAGGCGTGGTGGAGCACACCTGTAGTCCCAGTACCTGTGAGGCTGAGACAGGAGGATTGCAGGTTCGAGGACAGCCCCAGCAAGTAGAGATTCTCATCAACCTAGCAAGACCTTGTTTCCAAAGAAGAAATAAAATCGGGCTGGGGGTGTAACACTAAGGTAGAATGCCTCTGGGTTCTATCCCTGGTAACACACACACACACACACACACACACACACACACACACACACAGTTCTATCCCTGGTCTCGGTCTCTCTCTCTCTCTCTCTCTCTCTCTCTCTCTCTCTCTCTCTCTCTCTCACACACACACACACACACACACACACACACACACACACACAGTTCTATCCCTGGTCACACACACACACACACACACACCCCAAAAACAACAAACAAAAAACCAAATGCATGTGCCCAGGGAGAGGGAGCCTGAGGTCCCAGCTGCCCTGCTCGCCCCGCCACTGCCTTCCTAGGAAAGCACTCCTCACAGCACCTGGTAAAGGTGCCCGGCACAGACACAGGCAAGGGGCATGTGTGCCGCTCTGATCCCGCAGAGCCTCCTCAGGGCACAGCAGCGGCTGCTCTGTCCTCACCTTCCCCTTTATCTCCCCAATGTCTTAATACCCTCACCTTGTTTTAGTTAGTGCTTCCACATTGCTGATTTTGTAGTGTTGATTGCTGTGGGTGTTTTCCCCAAGTTTATAAAAGAAATGTACCTAGTAAAGGCCAGGCGTGGTGGCGCACATTTATAATCCCGGTAGTTGAGAGGCTGAGACAGGAGGCTCGCAGGTTCGAGGACAGCCCAGCAAGTAGTGAGGCTGTCATCAACCTAGTGAGACTGTCTCCAAATAAATAAAATCGGGCTGGGGATGTAGCTCGGAGGTTAAAGCCTAGGGTTCAATCCCCAGTTCCACTATCACCACCACAGCAAAAAAAGCTGGGTATGGTGGTGCATGCTTATAATCCCAGTACTTAGAAGACTGAGACAGAAAGATCACAGGTTTGTGGCCAGCTTCAAATACTTAGGCCCTCTGCAACTTAGTGAGACCCTATTTTAAAAATAATAAAAAAGAGCCAGGTGTGGTGGCACACACTTGTAATCCCAGCATTCGGGAGGCTGAGACCGGAGGATCGCGGTTCGTGGACAGCCTCAGTTACTTAGTGAGGCCCTTTGCAACTCAGTGAGACCCTGTTTCAAAATAAAGAATAAAACATAGGGCAGGGGGTATAGCTTGGAGGTCAAATGCCTCTGGGTTCCATCTCCAGACCTGCAAAAAATAAATAATAAATAAATAGATAAAAAAGCCAGGCATGGTGGCTCACGCTTGTAATCCCCTTGCTTGGGAGGTGGAGACGGGAGGATCACACAGGTTCGAAGCCAGCCTTGCTGGCTTAAGAGATCCTGTTTACAAATAAAATATAAAATAGGTCTAGCAGTGTAGCCCAGAGGTAGAAGGGTTCCATCCCCAGTACCACTGGGTGGGGGGAAGGGCTGGGGGTGTAGCTCAAAGGTAGAATGCTCCTAGGTTCAGTCCCCAGTCCCCCCCACCCCCACAGAATGTACCTACTACATAGTACTTGTTACTTGTAGAAATATTATAAAACATCAGTTAAAAAAAGATGCCACATTTATTTTGGTGTCTACCCAGGAGGCCATGTAAAAATGCATGTTAAGCTGGGCCTCATACATGCCTGTAATCCCAGTACTTGAGAGACTGAGATAGGAGGATCTCAGGATCAGGGCCAGCCTCAGCAACTTAGTGAGATTCCGTTTCAAAATAAAAATAGGGCTGGGGTGTAGCTCAGAAGTAGGTAGAATGTGTGTGCCACCGTGGCTGGCTTTGTCTGGCCCATTCATTTTCTTTTTTTTTTTTTCTTTTTTCTTTTTTCAGTCCTGGGGATTGAACTCAGGGACATCTACCTCTGAATTACATCCCCAGCCCTATTTTTAAACATTTTTGCTTTGAAACTGGGTCTTACTAAGTTGCAGAGGGCCTCACTAAGTAACAGTCTGTTTTCAAACCTAATGATCCTCCTGTTTCAGCCTCCCAGATCCTGGGATCACACGCCTGGCTCTGAGCTGGGGAGAGCCTGCCCCTGCCTGGGTTGCTCATAGACTTCATGCTGTCCTGGGAGTGGGCTGCTTCATCATAGCTGTCCAGCAGGGCAGCAGGGCTCAGTGCTCCGGCCCTTCTCACCTCTCGCCCTCCAGGCATACAGTTTGAAGTGAAGCGGGTGGAGCTCCAAGGCTCTGCAGCCCTGCTCTGCTGCTGGCTGGTGAAGGACGTGCTGCACAGCCACCGGGACGCGGCCACCAGGGCGCGCCTGCTCCTGGCCAGCCTGCCCAGCTCCACCCACTCGCTGCAGGAGCTCCCTGGGTCCAGCCTCGGGGAGGTGGGTGTCTGAGTCTGCGCGGGCCTTGCGCTTGCCCTTGACTGTGTGCCACATTCCCAGCTGGCTTTGCATTCTTGCTTTTTTCTGGGATAGGAATCGGGTCTATTTGTGGCTTTTTAACCTAATATACTGTGTAAGTATAAAGCAGACTAAGTGTGTGTAGTCGAGTGTAAACATTTCTGCACATGTGCCAGTTTAGACGGGTGAGCGGAGGCCCCTGGAAGTTGGAGGCCAGCTTTCCGTCTGTGGGCGGAGGCCCTTGTGGCGAGGGTGTCTTGCTGCTGGGGTGGGCTGGGACATGATGCATCCTCTCTTGGGTGCAGTAGCGTGGGGATCCTTAGACCTTGCTTCGCATTTGCAGATGCTCAGAGCCAAGCCCTGGTTTGAGGAGTCCCCGACACCTGTGGAGTTGGAGGGGCTGGCGGCCTGCGAGGGCGAGTATTCCCATAAGTACAGCACCCTTCGCCCGCTCGGCAGCGGGGCCTTCGGCTTCGTGTGGACCGCGTTGGATAAGGCGCAGAACAAGGAGGTGCTCTGCGTCTGGAGGGAAGGGTCCCGACTCTGGGTCTCTTGCTCTCTCATCTCCAAGTTTTAAGAGAGAGAACACCTCCATGCATAGCACCAAGGACTCGGCCAGTGTGTGGGAAGTCTGGATATGAGGAGGGCAGTCCCAGCGGTGTGCGTCTTGACTCCAGAGGCCACATGCATGTAGCCTTTCAGATTCAGACCCTGATCTAAATGGGCCGAGGCTCAGCCAGGCTCAGGGCTGTGCTTACCACCGTGTGTGTGGGCCTCTGTCCACTCCTCCTTTCCCTTTTCCTCTCTGAGTTTTAGGTGGGGGGTACTGTTTTGCTGCCCACGTGGCATGCTGACCAAGCTTGCTTTTACTGTGTGTGTGTGTGTGTGTGTGTGTGTGTGTGTGTGTGTGTGTGTGTGTGTGTGTTATTGGGGATTAAACCCAAGGGTATTCTACTTCCAAGCTGCACCCCCAGCCCTATTTTTTTTTTCAATACTGGAAATAAAACCCAGGGAGGGACATTCTGCCTCTGAGATATACCCCCAGTCCTATTTTTTATTCTTTATTTTGAAACAGGGTCTCACTGAGTTGCAAAATACCTCACTAAGTAGCTAAGGCTCTCTGTGAACCACGATCCTCCTGTCTCAGCCTCCCAAATGCTGGGATACAAGTGTGTGCCACCACGCTCTCAGCCCTATTTTTTGAAGCAGGGTCTTGCTAGGTTGATGAGAGTCTCAGTACTTCCTGAGGATGTCCTTGAACCTGTGATCCTCCTGCCTTAGGTACTGGGATTTCAAGTGTTCACTACCACACCTGACTTCAAGCTCACTTGAAAACCAAATTTAAGACCTCTTCCACTCAAGTGTGGTAAAACCAAAAAGCCTCCCCACCAAGAAAACAAGCAAGCAAGCTATCCAGCAGGCACTCCCGGTGGTCTCCTGGGTTCCCCAGTGGCCTCCCATGGCTCCCGACTGGTTTGCAGGTCACGTTTGCTGTGCACGAGATCGTCTTCCACATGAGCTGGATGCCTCCGTTGTCATGGCTTGATGTGACAGTAGTGACCTTTTACTCAGGAGTAGTGTCCGCTCCCCTCTGTGAACACTGAGAGCCAGGCGTGCCCGCATCCAGCCTGCTGGGACCTGGAGGCCGGGGGTGCTTTCGGGGGTCCTCTCGCCCCGGAGGGTCTCAACATTGCTGGGTGGTGCTGGAGGGACGAGTCTGGCCGGGTGCTGTCTTCTTGCTGTCGTGGTTGGCAGTGGGCTCTGGATTTTTTTGACCAAATCAGCAGGCATTCCTTCTCTGCAGTTACAGCCTTGTGCTTCTCCCCATCCTCTCTCCCTTCCCTCCTCCCTCCACTGCTGGACCTGAAGGGCAGTCCCACCACGGAAGCTGGACCACCATCTCTGGTTTCCTGTCCATCATGGCAGTGCCTTTTAGTTTCCATGAACACCTTTTGGTTGAGGATGTTTCATTTTCTTTTTAGCCCACTAACATCTTTTTAAAGGAGTAAGTGTTGAGTTCTTTCACACTATCAGCAGGTGTCTTCAGCACTGGGATGGCTGAGCCCTTGTTTCCATTGTTAATGTACGGAGTGATGTTATAACGCTTCCTTCCCCCATGCGTTGCTGCGGTTGGCTGGCTGACCTGTGCACCTGGCTTCTCTTTCTGAGGGAGTGTGAGCCTCTCTGCCAGGCAGCTTGTGCTCCCTGCCTGCCTGGTGCTTGTGTTGACTCTGGCTAGAGCTGTCAGAGAATTGTCTCTTTTATTCCCAAAGTGTGCACCTGTCAGCAGCCTGCAGCCATAACCCAAAAATCTGGCCACAGAACTTAGAGGAAAGATTTGATTTATTTTCTCAAGGTCTTGCACTCAGTCCATGTTAAACTGGGGACCGTGGGTCTCAGGGCAGGGTGGAGGGAGAGCACGTGGGCTATGTTCGCATCATGGACTCTGAGCGTGGGGGAAGAAGAACCTTTATACAAACCCAAGGTCCACCCCAGGGCCCCTCCTCCTGCACACCTGCTTACAGGCCTACCCAGTACACCAGGTAAATCCTCTACAATGGGTTTCTCTCTTTCTGGGATCACAGCCTCTTGACTCCATTACACCAGCCCCAAACATTACATGAGCTCTGTGGGGGACATTTTATAGCTAACTATAACAAGTTTTTTTTTTTTTTTTTTTTTTGGTTAGTTTCCTTCCTTCCACTTGCGAAATTAATTTTACTATTTTTTCTCATTTATCAGGTTAAGTGTGTACTTTTTTTTTTTTTTTTTTTTTGGTGGTACTGGAGTGGAACCCAGAGGCTTTCTACCTCCGGGCTATACTCCCAGACCTATTTTCTATTTTATTTGGAAACAGGGTCTCACTAAGTTGCTGAGAGCCTCACTAAGCTGAGGCTGGCTTTGAACCTGTGAGATCCTCTTGTCTCAGCCTCCCAAGCACAGGGATTACAAGCATGTGCCACCACTCCCGGCTAAGTGTGTACTTTTAATGCTGTTAATAATGAAAGCATGTGCAGTAGTAAGTTTTCTGAGTATACTTTAGCCATGCATTAGTGATTTTACTTTTATTTTCTTTTTATGAGTATATTTGCTGAGCATGGTGGTGTGCACTTGTAATCCCAGTTCCTGGGAGGCTGAGACAGGAGGATCATAGGTTCTCAGCCAGCCTCAGCTACTTACTGAGGCCCTCTGTAACTTTTTAAGACCCTGATCAAGAATTAAAAAATACGGCTGGGGGTTTAGCTCAGAGGTAGGATGCCCCTGAGTTTAATCCCCAGTACCGGGAAAAGAAAGTTTTTTTTTGCGGGTCTGGGGATGGAACCCAGGGGCATTCGACCTCCGAGCTACACCCCCTGCCCTATTTTTTTTTTCTTTATTTTGAAACCAGGTCTCACTGAGTTGCAGAGGGCCTCACTAAGTAGCTGAGGCTGTCCATGAACCGCGATCCTCCGGTCTCAGCCTCCCGAATGCTGGGATGACAGGCGTGCGCCACCACACCTGGCTGAGTCTGTTTTATTTATACAGAATAATGGATTTTATTGTGGCATATACCATACTTTGTTCATATCCAACCCCCTGCTTATCATACGCATTCTTAATATACAGCGCTCTTGTTATTTGGGGTCGCCAAGCAGTCTGATTTCTAAATGTGCCTTCATACTTCTCTGAGGCAGACTTTATTTTGAGTGTGAGGCAGGAGTCTGGCAGGCTCTGTGGGTGTCTAGATAAGCCTATAACTAAGGAAGGGAGAAGCCCAATGTCTTTCGTATGGTTTAAAAAGAATCTACACAAGCTTTTTTCCTTTCAAAAAACAGAGATGTCCATTTTAATATTTTTGCTGGGCTAGCAAGTTGTGGAGCCAAGTATCCAAGCAGAAAGTGGCCTCTTGAGGGTTAAGTCGTCATCATGGCATGGGGAGCATCCAGGTCAAAGGGCCAGAGGCCCCAAGGGAGCCACCATCTTGGCTCTGACAGCACCTTAGCCTGCCTATTGTTGGACAGTACATAAATAGTGTAACGGCAGCAGCTTTGAAGATGTGGAGCAGCTTTTCCAGGCCGAAGCTGTCTGCGCTATTTTCTTGTGTCTTTTTTCATGTCTTAACAGTGCCTTTTGGAGAGCAGAGGTTTTTAGTGTTGATGAAATCCAATTTATCAGTTTTTCTCTTATGCATTATGCTCTCGACATCCTATATGACCCAAGATCACAAAGATTTTCTCCTAGATTTCTTTCTTCAACATTTATGGACATAGGCTTTGCCTTTAGGTCTATGATGTGATTTGGGTTGATTTTGTATGTGGTATCAGGTATGTGTGTGTGGTTTTTTTTATTTTTATTTTTTTGCGGTACTGGGGATGGAACCCAGGGGCATTCTACCTCTAAGCTACACCCCCAACCCTATTTTTTTATTTTTTATTTTGGAACAGGGTCTCACTGTTGCAAGGGGCCTCACTAAGTAGCTGAGGCTGTCCATGAACCACAATCCTCTGGTCCCAGCCTCCCAAGTACTGGGATTACAGGCGTGCGCCACCATGCCCAACTCTTTATTCTTTATTTTGAAACGGTCTCACTGAGTTGCGGAGGGCCTCACTAAATAGCTGAAGCTGTCCACGAACCCGGATCCTCTTGTCTTAGCCTCCCAAATGCTGGGATTACAAACGTGCAGCACCATGCCTGGCTTGCGTGAGGTTTATTTTTTTCACATACACATCTGCTATTTAGCATCAGGTATTAAAAGATGCCTTTTCCCCACTGAATCATCTTGGTACCTTTGCTGAAAACCAATGGGCCATACAGGTGTGGGCTGGTCAGCTCACTGGCCTCTGTCCAGATGTTGGCCAGCCACTGTAACTCAGTCAGGCTAGACACTCTGTTCTCTTGCAAGAGTATTTTGAACATACTAGGTTCTTTGCTTGTTCCTATCAACTTTAGAATCCACTTATTGATTTTCTTTATATTTGCTATTTATTTTTGGTCCTGGGGATTGAACCTAGGGGTGTTCTCTATGGGCTATACCTCCAGCCTTTTTATTTTTTATTTTGAAACGGGGCCTTGCTAAGTTGCCGAGGCTGGCTTCAAACCCACAGCCCTTCTGTCTCAGACTCCCAAGCTGGGATTACAGGTGTGCGCCACCATGCCCAGCTCACTGATTTTATTAATGATGCTTGCTAGGATTTTGTTTAGGATTGTATTAAGTTTGTAGACTTCTGTGGGGAGTCTTCCGTGCCGCTTTTTGGTCCCGTGAGGTTGCTCTCATTAACGTTCTACAGTTTTCAGCTGTAATTTCACATATTTTGTTAGATTTATTCCTAGATATTTCATGCTTTGGGTGCTATTGTAAATGGAATTGAATTTTTTTCCCTTCAGTATTGGGGATTGAACCCAGGGCCTTGTACAGAGTAGACAAGTACTCTACCACTGAGCTACAAACCTATATCTTTTTTTTTTTTTTTTTTTTGAGGTACTGGTATTGAACGCAGGGGCATTCTGCCTCCCAGCATCCTGGTGGGTTGCTGACCTCCTCCTCTGTGTGTTTGTGCTACCAGGGTTGTTACTGTGGAGCTGGGGGAGGCAGTGCAGAAGCTCTGTCTGCCACTGTGAACTGCCAGTGGGCACCTGGGAGATGGGGTGCCAGACTCCTACCCTCTGCTTCCCTTGTAGGTGGTGGTGAAGTTTATTAAGAAGGAGAAGGTTTTGGAGGATTGTTGGGTCGAGGATCCCAAGTTTGGAAAAGTTACTTTAGAGATTGCAATTCTGTCCAGAGTGGAGCACGCCAATATCATCAGGGTGAGTGACAAGTCCTCCCAGTGATGTGCTTGACTGGTCTTGTGAAACTTTTTTAGTGGGGTGGTCGAAAACATTTCAGCAGAGCTGGCTTGGCCCCTCCTTCCCAGGTGCTGGATGTACTTGAGAACGAGGGGTTCTTCCAGCTCGTGATGGAGAAGCACGGGTCTGGCCTGGACCTCTTCGCCTTCATCGACCATCATCCCAGCCTGGACGAGCCCCTGGCAAGCTACATCTTCCGGCAGGTGAGGGGCCAGAGCTTGCTGGTGGACCTGGTCACCGGCCCACGGTCAGTCCTCTCTGAGCCGGATCCAGCCTGTAGATTTGGGGTTTTATGGAGTAGGTATGTATTTTGAGAAGAGAGTTCTGTTTTTGTTTTTGTTTTGTTTTTTTTTTTTTTTTTGGTGGTACTGGGGTTCCTGGAAGTCCTTCTACCTCTGGGCTGCACTCCCAGACCTATTTTGTTTTTGGAAACAGGGTCTCTGAAGCCAGCGCAGCTGACTTCGAACCTGCGCGATCCTCCTCCTCCGCCTCCCCAGCGCGGGGATGACGAGCGCCCACCGCGCCCGGCGCGAGAGTTCTGTATGTGAAGTGGAGAAAGTGGAGTTAGGAAGAAGGAAGCCAGAGCGGCCTGGGATGACCGGGAGTCTGTGTGATGATTGTATTATCCAGAACAGTCCAAATACTAACCAACAAAGTTGCCAGGCTGCGAGCCCCGGGATGGGTCTGAATTCTCGTCTCCGCAGGCCGTAAGGGAGATCATCGCTTGTCCCTGTGCCTCAGTCCTCTTGTCTGTGTGGTGGGGATCACTGGGCGCTGTGTGATAGGCCGGGTTGAAGTGGGGAGGGCCCTTAGGCCTGTGTGCAGCTCGGGGACCTGAAGGTTCAGCGCTGATAACCAGCAGCAGAGGTTGAGGTCCGGCGGGCTCATTTTACAGCAGGCGCTTGTCCTCATCCGTTCTGTAGCTAGTCGAGTGTGCACGCCCATTCATTATCCCACTGCAGTGGGCGCCGGGAAGGGGGCACAGGCACCTAGAAGGCAGCAGGAGCTCGCGCTCTGCACAGTGAGGGGAGGGGATGTCTCCAGCCTGGACTGCCCCAGCTCCCTGGAGAGGACGGAGAGAGCCAGCCAGGGTCAGTGTGAGCCTCCAGCTTTGCCTGTGGTTTTGTGCTGGTGGTGATGCCACTCCTGGGGACTGGCGGCTGGCCCGACTGGCAAGGCTGCTTTCCCTCCTCACTGCCGCCGTGGGCCTCGTGGCTGCCATCCTTCTAGGTGGTCGTGGGCACAGCTTGGCGTGGAGTCACACCTCTGCATCATTGTGTACTGGAGAATGCTCATTCTGTCTTGATTGCTCTGCTTTGTTGGCAAGGTCTGTTTTGAGCGGAATTTACCTTGAATGGCCTTTTGAAAGTCCTGCGGCCTCTGTTGCAGCTGGTGTCTGCCGTGGGGTACCTGCGCTCCCAAGGCATTATTCACCGCGACATCAAGGACGAGAACATCGTGATCGCCGAGGACTTCACCATCAAGCTGATCGACTTCGGCTCAGCTGCCTACCTGGAAAGGGGCAAACTCTTCTACACCTTCTGTGGGACCATCGAGTACTGTGCCCCCGAAGTGCTCATGGGGAATCCGTATGTGTCGCCCTGGCTGCAGTGGGCGGTTGCTGATGGGACGGCTCCTGTGTGTCTTTGTGACAAGGGTGTTGGGTGAAAAAGGGCAGCGTTTTGGAGAATACGTAGACAGGCAAAGTAAGATTGATCAAAGGTTGCTGGGCAGTGAACACAGGTTCCTTCTATTTTTATTTTCTCCGTTATGTCTGGAGTTTGAAATAATAGAAAGTTAGGGAAATATAAAAGGTAAAGATGAGAGTTCCCAAAGCTGAGACTCCTCAAGGAAGTGCAAAGGACCTTGAGCGGGTTCGTTCCTTCTGGGGACAGGGATAATACATTGAGTAAGGTCTTACAGGGCTGGCCACAGGGGACGTGGAGCAGTGGCAAGGATCATGGCGTGGGGGTTCCTTGAAAGCTGGAGCCCAGCACCGGCTCTTCTGACCAGCCGGGCTGGCTCTCTGGACCCGCTGGGCTGAGCCCCTGGGTTCCTGCTGGGGGAGGAAGCGGGCTGGGGAGGGCGCGGTCAAGTTAGCTTCTCTGGGTTGCAGGAGCGACTATGGCAGGGCCTCATTTTGGGGAACTTGAGAGGAGGGTTGAGGAGGGTTGTGCTGCTTAGGGAGGTGGAGTGGGATCCGCTGACGGGATTCCGTCGTGTGCAAAGGGATTCTGTCTCGCATGCACAAGCTCAGCCTGGCTGCCTACGAAGTGACCTAGGAAGCTTCCTGTAGACCGCAGGGCTACCCCACACCCTGCTTGGGTGTAGAGGAGAGCAGCTAGAGCTAGCAAGCCCTTGAGAGCAGGGGCCGGGCCAGTGTCCCTGCTCCGTGTGGTCCTGTAGGATGCCGTGTGGGTCCCAGACGCACCCGGTTGGAGCTGGAGCTGGGCCTCGACCGCCAGTCCGCAGCCTTTGCTCTTAGCCCTGCGGTTCCCGCGCTGTGCCTCGGGCTCATGTGAGAGGCCACCAGGCCCAGGTGGAGTCTGCGCAGGCTGGAAGTGCAGGTCCCAGCCCTCCATGCTGGGTGGCTCCTGGCCGTCCTGGGCCTGGCTGGCCCTGCATGCAGGGACGGGATGTTTTGCCAACAGCAGGGTTTGTGTGGAGGGCATTGAGCCCTCACTCTGGGACCCTGTGTGTGTGGAGGGCCACCACACAGGAGAGGGGCTGGGTGGTGGTCTAAGAAGGGCATGGGGCTTCTTTTCAGATGCTTTGGTTACCCTGGTGCCCACTTGACCTGCCATTCTGTCCACAGTGGTGGAGGGGAGCTGCACGCCGACGGCCCCTGGCCAGCAGCCAGTGCCTCTCAGCAGATCCGCTCCCACCCCTGCTGCTTGAGCTGCCTGCGCCATCTCCTCTCGTGGCCCGGCACCCCTCTTCAGCTGTGTGAATGGCAGCTCTGGGTCAGGCCTTGTCTTAGGGGCCCTGGGCCCACCCCACATCCTGTCCCCATCTTGTTGGTGAGAGGCTGAGCTCCGGTCCCAGATCCCGTCCTCTGGAACGACCTTCCTTATCCGTGGTTCCCATATATCCTTCTTCTCCAGGTGTCAGCCAACTATGGCCTTTGGCCAAATCCAGCCTGCCATGTACAAGAAAATAATATTTCTATTGTGGTAACGCACACAGTTTACTCTCTCAACCACCTTGAGTGTACAGCGGGCGGCATTGGGCTCATTCACACTGCTGTGCGACCACCAGGAGCCCTCACCTCCAGAACACCTTCGTCTCCCTAGTTGAGCCTCTTTCCCCACGAAACGCTGGCTGCACCCGCCCAAGCCTGACTCCCCCACGCCGCACTCTCTCTGTACAGCATTCCCGTAGATACCTCACCCATGGAACTGGGGACCTGTCCTTCAGTCTCACCCCCAGGGTCCCTGTGTCCAGCTCGCCTTCCTCTGAAGGCGAGTATTCCACTGTGGGTATCTGCTGCGCATTGCTTAGTTAGCTGGTGACGGGCCACGGGTTGTCTGTACCTTTGATGATTGTTGTTCTTATTATTATTTTTTTGGTGGTACTGGGGGTAGAACCCAGGGGCTTTTCTACCTCCAGGTTATACTCCCAGATCTATTTTATACTTTATTTGGAAACAGGGTCTCACTAAGTAGCTGAGGCTGGCTTTGAATCTGTGCGATCCTCCTGTCTCAGCCTCCCAAGCGCTGAGATTACGAGCGTGCGCCACCACGCCTGGCTGACTGTTCTTATTAATACTGCAAAAGTGAGTGGGCACATAACTTCTGCCACTTGTTTTTTATTTTTATTTTTTGTGGTGCTGGGGTTGAACTCACTAACATCCTACACTCTTAGCCCTATTTTGTTTTTTCTCCGGAAATGCTCTTGTTAAGCCCCTTGCTCAGTTGCTGAGGCTGGCCTTGAACCTCTAAGCCTCCTGTCATGCCTATGTGGGAGTATAGGCATGTGCTGCCATGCCTGGCCTGCCACTTAGTTTTTACAGATAAAGTTTTATTGGAACACAGCCTATGCTTATGTCTTGTCTGTGGCTGCTTTGCGCCCTCAGGCAGAGCTGAGCAGTTGTATCAGAGACCTTGTGGTCTGCAAGTCTTATAATGTTTATTCTTTGGCCCTTTACAGAGAACGATGGCTGGCCCCTGTATGACTCTGTGGCCATTTCCTCTAAGTTCCCAATGTTTCAGGCCTCTCTGTAAGACAGCAGCTTACAGAGAGGATTTTCTTGCTACAGCTGCTGCAGTCTTGTCCTTCCGTCTCACCTCTGAGGCTGACCTCTGCCCTGCTGTTCCTGAGGCTCCACGCTCTACTCCCCTGGGCTGCCCTTTCTGTGGCCAGCACCCACCCTTGCCTGGGCTTCTGCCTGCTGAGGACGACAGGCTCCCGGTGGCCCCAGGACAGCAGAGGGCTGGGCCTCCTGCTCACCTACAGTTGCTCTCGGCTCCCTGTCTGACTGCGGCCGTGGCTCTTAGGCCAGGCTGCCCTGAGCTCTGCCCCCAAGACTCAGAGCCCAGGCCCTGCAGGGTGGTGGTGCGGTTACTTGGCCAGGTCCTGCTTACAGCTCCACTCGTCACCAAGCCTTGCTGCCATTCTGTGTTGTGTGAAGACAGTTCTGGTCTCACTGTGTGGTTGTGGGGATAAGGGTTATGTTACAGCTTAAATGATATGAGGGCTTTTTTTTCTTATTCAACTAAAGTTTGTGGAATAGAAAAATTAAAACTAATTAAAAAATTAATAGGCAGCTTGGTGCAACTTTAACAAATCTTTATTACAAAATCAGTAGGAAATAGAGAAGGAAAAAGCAACATGCTGACACGTATGCTGAAGAGCCCCAAAATGGAACTCTGCCCCCCTCTCCATCCACAGCCTTTAAATGCATTTTGTATCGGTATCTTAGCAGCGTTACCAAGGCAACGGGCTAGTAACTTACTCCTTAGCCAGGTGGTGCCTCTCTGTCTCCAGACAGTGCATTTACCAAATGCAGGGGTCAAGAATCTATCTGGCCTTTGCCTCTATTGTATTGGGCAGTACTGGTTGCTCATCAACAATTGGTGCCCTGTGCCACGTGGTCCTTCTGCAAGGCCCGCTGACGCCCTTACAGGCCCAGGGATGCTCTGCCTCCCCAGGGCATGTGCTTCCCTACCTGCCCAGGGCCTCCTGGTGCCATCCCGGTGTGTGGCTGGGCTGAGCGCCCTATGCCCTAAGATGCCCCCTCCTCCTCGCAGTTACAGAGGGCCGGAGCTGGAGATGTGGTCTCTGGGCGTCACACTGTACACGCTGATCTTTGAGGAGAACCCCTTCTGTGAGGTGGAAGAGACCATGGAGGCGGCCATACATCCGCCCTGCCTGGTGTCCCCAGGTGAGCCCGAGCGCAGCTGGGGGTGGGCCACTGGTGTGAGGGCTGATGGCTTCCTTCCTGACGGTCACATGTACTTCCTGCTTCCTCACGCAGTGATTTGAATGTAAGAATAGTTTGTATGGAGTGTGGCGGTGCACACTGGTCATCCCAGTGACTCAGGAGGCGGAGGCAGGAGGGCCTCAAGTTCAAGGCCAACGTGTGCAACTTAGACCTTGTCCAAAAATAAAACCAAAAAGGGTTGTGGTGTAGCTCAGTGGTAGAGCACTTGCCTGGCATGCACGAGCCCCTGGATTCCATGCCAAAAAAAACAAAAAGGAAAGAATCATTTGAATATGACTTGAAAACATTTCGATGACGGATTGGTTGATTCTGGGGATTGAACCTCGTGGAGTTCTAACTCTGAGCTACTACCCCAATTTATTTTTCCCTGAGGTATTGGGGATGGAACCCAGAAGCATTCTACCTCCGAGCTACATCCCCAGCCCTATTTTTTTTTTTTTTTTTTAGTCTTTATTTTGAAACCGGGGCTCAATGAGTTGCAAAGGTCCTCACTAGTAGCTAAGGCTGTCCACGAACCCAGACCCTCCTGTCTCAGGCTCTCAAGCGCAGGGATTGCAAGTGTGCGCCACCACACCCGGCTTCCGTTTTTACATTTAGCGCTGTCCCACTGACTTGCTGAGGATCCTGCTCAGGTGCTGAGGTTGGCCCAAGCCCCATCCTCCTGTCTCAGTTTCCCAAACTCTAGATTACATGGTGCACCACCATGCCCAGCTACCCGGCACATCTGGATAACCTTTATGAGTGCTCCTTGGACCTTAGAGGCCCTCTTTGGGGTGATGGGCTGTGTAGTCAGTAACCTTCTGGGGCAGTACCTGTAAGACCAGGCACTTAGTCAGGAACCCCATCGCATGGGGAAGGGGAGGTGCTGAGTCAGGGTAGGCTTGACCCCCAGCAGCGCCCACGAGGCTGCAGGCCCCTTCCTGCGAACCGTGTGTGTAGCAGGCTGCTCAGTGCCCTGTGGCTAGTGGAGGTTCACGTGGGGTGAGGACCCGCACGGGGAGGCAGATGTGGGGCCAGTGTCCAGAAAGGCTTCCTGGGCCTGCAGTGGGTACCTCAGAAGCCCACACCAGGGAGATCCATGGAGCTGCAGGAAAGGTCAGGTGCCTGTGGGGAGCAGCCGGCCAGGCCTGCTAGCTGCTCCCCTGCTCTCGAGGCCTGCAGGCCTCGGGGGTTCCAGGTGATCTCGACCTGGACCCACCCAGGTTCCTGTGTCCCCAGAGCTTATGAGCCTCGTGATGGGGCTACTGCAGCCCTCCCCTGAGCAGCGCACCACCTTGGAGAAGGTGCTGACAGACCCTTGGGTGACCCAGCCCGTGAACCTCGCAGACTACTCCTGGGATGAGGTGTATCGGACAAACAAGCCAGGTGAGCAGCTTCGCAGCACCCCCCACGTGCCCGGGCCCAAGTGGCAGGCCTGGCTGTCTTCCTGGGTGGGCACCTTCCTCCATGCCTGCCTTGTGCCAGAGGCCCCTGGATGTCACTGGAGTTCCGAATGTGGCAGTGGGCCCATGGGAGCCCTGATGCGAGTTGGGGGCTGATGGTTTGAGGGGTGCCGTGGGTGGTGGTCTGTCTAGGCTGTGGGGGCCAAAGCCACAGATGAGCAGACCACCCTGGGGCTGGGGTGGCCTTCAGACGAGGCTCGTGGGCACAGGCCTGAAGCCCTGCTCAGAGCAGATGGCCCCAATGGGGCTGGTGGCTCTGGGCTTAGAAGCCAGCATCTCAGCAGGCGCTGTACGTCCAGAACACTACCTGTGGGTTTCTGCATCTGCCTTCCTGTTCTCTTGGTCCTTGGGCTTCCAGGAACAAGAACAGGTCCTGTGTTTATCATTAGCAAGAGATACAGGGTCTTCTTCCCCTCAGGAAGCGGCCTCCTGTCCACTGCGGGTCTGGAGCTCAGGAGCCAGAATGCGAGCGAGGCGGCCCGGTCCCAGCCTCTCTGCAGACCTCCCACCCCTGGGGAGGCGCCGGTCGGCTGAACGCCAGCATCCCGCGGCTCACCTCCACTTGCTTTGGAGAACCATTGGGTTTCAGGCCCTTCTGCTTGGATAAAGCAGATCCTTGAGGACCGGACCCAGTTTACCTCCTGAAAACCCTCCTGCAGCTTCGACAGGTGCTACGACAAAAGCCAGTGAGACTATTTGTTTAGTTTTATAAAAGAGACTTGGAATTCATGTTTTTATGACCTTGAGAAAACATTCTAGTGTTCATTTACTTTGTACTCTTAAAGGGCTTTTAATATGTAGCTTCTGAAAAGAATAAAGAATAGTTAATTCCCTTTCTGCTTTTGTATATGTGCGTAGATTTTGTTTCATTTGACTTGGTAGATGCTCCACTAAGTGATAGATGTGTGGAATCTGTAGAACTGGTTAGCCAGATAACCAGACTATTCCCTTAATTGATTTCCCTGAACATTTTCAAATTAAAATAACTGTTAATAAACACCCCCCACCCCCCCACTGGGCCTGTATGGATTGTTCTCTATGCTGGTAGGAGAGGCACTGGTTTCTTCGGGTTTTTTTTTTTTTTTTTTTTTTTTTTTGCGGACCTCACTTGCTGCAGCTGGAGAAAGGTCAGCCTCAGTCAGGCTGGGGGAGCTGCCGGAGGTTGGCCTGGGGCTTTGACGCTCACTCCTTGCAGAAGACTGGGAAAACTACCGTGTTCCCCATGCAGAGCTGGGTCTGCCAGCGTCTGGGTTGTGCGGGGAGACTCTGCTGTCAAACATGAGGGCCTCCTCAGAGGCCCTGCAGCTGGCTCAGCCCCAACCCTGTGTATGCGAGGGGCTCCAGACTCAACTCCAGTGCCCTGCCTCTGTGTCTGCCTGAGGGGCTCCAGGCTGAGCCCCTAGAAGTTACTGACACTTTCACTTTAGAACTTGAGTTTTCTGATGATCTAACAATGCTCTTTTCAAGAATGAAACAAAAATTTTTTTCTTACAGCATTTATGATGCTTATAAAGCATAAGACATTTTGGATTTTTTTTTCCCCAGACAGCTGTCAATGGACAAACTCCTAGCTTTCCAGAACTCTTACTTTTGTGTGTGTGTGCGGGTCTGGGGATGAACCCAGGGGCATTTGACCTCCGAGCTACACACCCTGCCCTATTTTTTATTCTTTATTTTTTGAAACAGGGTCTCATGGAGTTGTGAAGGGCCTAAGTAGCTGAGGCTGTCTGTAAACTGTGATCCTCAGGCCTCAGCCTCCCGAATGCTGGGATTACAAGCGTGTGCCACCACGCCGGCTTGAGAAAAAGTTACTAAAATTCATTGGACTTGACAGCTGTTGGAGGTCTGATGCTTTGCAGTTATTCTTTGCAGAAAGAAACTGGAGAGAAAAGTTTTGGAGCTCCAGCTGACAAATTTTCCTCTCCCTGTTTCAAGGATAGCTTAAGAAAGCAAAGTTTTCACAAACAAGCAAAACAAAAAGAAAACCTAAAGATGCTGCCGATTTCTCATAACAATCCTGTCTCCGCAGATACCCCTTTATTTCTAGAGTGCTGATTAGTTGAGATTCCTCAGTTCTGCTCAGGGGGATGGGGTAGCTCAGAGAATTTTTATAGATTTTGGGTGTAAAAGCATTAACAATTTATTTTGAGGTGTTAACAGCTGAGTATTTGGTGCTGGGTTTTTATTTTTTTTTATTTTTTGGTGGTACTGGGGTTCCTGGAAGCCCTTCTACCTCCGGGCTTACACCTATTTTTACATTTTTATTTGAAAACAGGGTCTCTTAACCCAGTGCGTGCGGCTGGCTTCGAACCTGCGCGATCCTCCTGTCTCTGCCTCCCAAGCGCGGGGATTACAAGCGTATGCCACCATGCCCGGCTTGGTGCTGGGTTTTTAAAAAAAATTTTCTTTTGGTGTTACTGGGCGTGGAACCCAGGGGCTTTCTACCTCCAGGCTATACTCTCAGGCCTATTTTATATTTTATTTGGAAACAGGGTGTCACTAAGTTGCTGAAAGCTTCATTGAGTAGCTGAGGCTGGCTTCGAACCTGTGCGATCCTCCTGTCTCAGCCTCTCAAGTGCTGGGATTACAAGCGTGCGCCACCACGCCCGGCTGGTGCTGAGGTTTGAACGTAGGGACATTCTACCTGAGTTACACTCTTGGCCTTATCTTATTATTTTTTATTTTGAAATAGGGTCTAAGTTGCAGAGGACCTCACTAAGTTACTGAGGCTGGCTGCAAACTTCCTGTCTCAGCCTCCCAAGTACTGGGATTACAAGCATGTGACAATACGCTCAGCTAAAAGCAACCAATTCTACAGCCTTCTTTTTTGAGAATCCTGTCAAAACATATGTTTGAATCAGTACCATAACACCAACCCAGTGGCAGGCACGGAGCAGGTAAATTTAGATCCAGGCAAGACTCAAATCCTTTTTCTCAGTTGTTGATAAAACAAGAAATGCACATAAATTAAGGCTTACAAGTGGTGGAATTTAGACAGCTGAGAAAGCACACCCTCTTTTTCACAAGTATCCTCTTTTGAAAGATGTCTATGCTTTATACTCAAACAGGTCCAGGTCTGAAATTTAAGAATGAATCCTCCCTAGGCCGGGACATTACTGTATTTCATCTTCAAAGGAACCGAACCTTCCTCCAGGGAGGGCTTCTGAAATCCTTAGGAGAAACGGAGCCTGTGGTTTTATTACTTGGGTCATGTTTCTTGAAAACGGTAACGCTTTCTTTTGGCGCGTGCGGCTGGGTATCTGCTGGACCCTTTTTTAACAATAAAGCGACGGCCTCTCTGGGGCTGGATCCCGTTTCCCTGCTTCGGGAAGGGCTGGGCTCGCGGTCAAGTCTCGGCCGGGCGGGGCGGACCCGGCGCTCGCGCTCGACTCCCTTCCGCCTAGACCTGGCGGGGCACCTTCCGAGCCACGGGAATTGCGAGCGCGGCGCGGGGCCGCTCGTTCGTGGTCCTGGGCCCGGGAGCCCCAGCAGGCCGCGGCGCAGGGCGGCTGCGCCGGAGCAGAGCGGCCCTCCCGTTCGGAGGAGGGAGGCGACGGGGACACCGGCGCTGAGCCCAGCGGCGGAACAAAAGTCCCGCGCGCTCGCACGGACGCTAGGGACGGCTGCGGGGACGGACCGGCGGGCCGGAAGTGACGTCGGAGGGCCGGAAGTGCCGTGCGGGCCGGGGCGCCGCCGGGGCGTCGCGCTATGGCTGCGCTCGGCCGGCAGGTGAGGCGGCGGGTGCCCGGCCCCGGTGCTCCGCGTCAGGTCGGGGCGCCTCGCGACGGGGGCCTGACCCGCGGGTCGGCGGCGCTGGCGCTGGCCTCGACCGTGGACTTCAGGGGAAATCTGTGTAGAGGCCGGCTCATTGTATCCTAGAATGTTCTTGTGGGAGGAATGTAGGTGACGGATCTGGAAAGCAGTCTGCGGCCTAGAATTTTCAGGCAGGCTTTGAAATACATCTTCCTTCTCTTGCCGCGTGGACCCTGCAGTCACAGCACAGACTTACAGTACCGCACTTGGAAACGCTGCTCTCCATATGCGAACTTCCTTTCCTGTGTGCTTTTAAAGTACAGAAATGGAGAGGGCGTGGTGGTGCACACCTGTAATCCCAGTGCTTGGGAGACAGACAAGAGGGTCACAGGTTCTAGGCCAGCCTAAATTTAGGAAGACCCTGCTTTAAAATTAAAAATAAAAAGCCCTGGGGATATAGCTCAATGGTAGAATGCCCTTGGGTTCAGTCCCCACCCCTCCCAGTAAATTTTAGAAATGGTTTTGCATATTGCTTGTAAAAACTGTTAGGTCCCGTGTATGACAGAGGCACCAAACATCCTGGCTCAAAAATCTTGTTTATTATGCTTGGATGGAATTGATTCTCTTTTGGTCGTATCTTTTACAGGTCCTTGATTGGCATCGCCTGATCCCCCTCACCTGGGCATGTTTGGGTAGGCGGACTTTTCATTTTGGAGAACAGAAAAGGACTGTTTCTTTGTTGCGTAAACTGACTACAGCTTCCAGTGGAGGAAGCCTTGACGTAGTCGCCTGTGTTGGACCCAAAAAGTGTGTGCAGGAACCAGAGTGCAGGACAAATCTTGTTCAGTGCCTTCCTGAGAAGAGGGCTCCTGTGGATAGAGTGTCCTTGGAGCCAGAGGAGGTCATCACTTCCCTCCTGGACATGGGTTTCAGTGAGGCCCATATTAAAGACTTGCTTAGTGTACAGCCAAGTGCCAGCCCTCAACAACTGCTGAGCGTCACTTCAGAATTGATACTCCTGGGTCTGAATCCTGAGCCTGTGTGTGTGGCCTTGAAGAAAAGTCCCCAGCTGTTGAGATTGCCAGTACTGCAAATGAGGAAACGCTCCAGTTACCTGCGGAAGCTTGGCCTCGGGGAAGGTACAAGGAGATGCAGATTTGATGTAGTTGAGAGCTGGGGAGAGCATAGCTCCAGGCGAGATGGGTCAGGGAAGGTCTCGGAGAGGAGCCAAGCGCCCTGGAGGAAGATGTGTGGCATGGCTGCTGGAGAAGGCCCTGCAGGAGGGATGTGTGGGAGATGGGGCCTGGGCAGGCCCTGCACCGTGCGTTCAGGGAGGAAGCTTCTAGAACCGTGTGGTGGTGGTGTATGTGCATATGTGTAATCTCTGATGTGAAAACTGGTTTGATCTGGGCTAGTGCTATGTAGGGTGTGTAGCGATTGGCACCATCCCTTACAGAGACTTAGATTCCGGAGAAGTGATTGACTGTCTGACTGGAGAGGTCTTGCAGGTTCCCAGGAAGCTGGTGGGGAGGTCGCCCCTCTGCTGTCCTCCTCCCCACAGTGTTCACACCTCAGGGACCCTTGAAGTTCCCATGTTTCTTTAGGGATCTTTGGAGAAGGGGAATGGGACCCACGAGGGTCTTCTAGGACCCTGAACACTTTGACCAGAGTTGTTCCATTATTTTTTTCAATATTGGCTCTTCCTAGTTAAAAAAAAAAAAAAAAACTTTAAAGGTTTAGGGTGCCAGGCACGGTGGCACACCTGAAATCCTAGTACTTGGGGGAGGGTAAGGCAGGAGGATCACAGGTTTGAGCCTCAGCAATTAGTGAGAGTCTCAGCAACCTAGTGAGACCCTCTTTCTAAAAAGGGGGGCGGTAGGGGTATAGCTCGGAAGTGGAATGACTTTGGGTTCAGTCTCCGGTACCACACACAAAAAAAGGTTTAGGGCCCACTATTGGTTAGGATCGCTACAGGACTCTCTCTAGAAGATAAGTTAAAGGGTAGCCTTGTGTATTTCTCTTAGCAGATTATCTCTTAAAATGTAAAAGCTTAATATAGCATGTGCTATGGTCTTTAATTACCCATGACACCACATAGTCATTAGGGTTGAAGATAAAGCCTAAATTTCCCAAATCCATTTCTCACACAGTTTAAAAAGAAAGTAACTAACTCACCTGTTATAAAAATTTCAATTTGCATTTTTATTAGTTAAGTGAGTAACTTTTTAAAATTTCTAGGTATTAAATTTTGCCAAGCTGTCCTTGGGAAGACCTTGTGCCCAGTTTGCAGGGACAGTCTCAGTTTGCCCCAGTCATCTTGATGCGGGCCAGCTTCGTCACTCACGGGCTGTGGTGTGGACAGACCACGCGGTGCTTTGCCTTTGTGGGTCATGTGCACGCTTATTTACCCTCATCATTGTTATGAAACTGCTTTTCAGGAGGTCATGCTCCCAGGTTTTGGGATTGTGGGTCTCGAATGTTTCAATGGCAGTTTTATTGCAGAGGAGCCCTAGAGTACATTGGCGCCTTTAATTAGATGGGAGGCCAGAAGGCAGGGACGTGGGGTGGGCGGTGAGCCAGAGAGGTCATTTCTTGGTGCTTCTGGAAGGCATTTGTGCAGTGGGGCAGTACTCGTTCATGTGTGATGCTGGCTTGAGTAAGCTGCGGCTCGCCCTTGGGTTTCTGGGATATCCTGAATTGTCTGTTGACCTTTTCCCAATGTCTTCTAGGGAAGCTGAAGCGGCTGCTCCATGGTTGCCCGGAGGTCTTCTCCATGCGCCAGCAGGACATTGATGCGGTCGTGAAGGTCCTCAAGGAGAAGTGCCTTTTCACCGTCCAGCAGGTCACTGAGATTTTGCACAGATGTCCCGGCGTTCTCCGGCAGGACCCCAGTGAGTTGGAGTACCAGTTCCAGGTGAGAATGTCCAGTGTGCAGTGGAGGGGGGAGTCTGCGGGGGCTCCGAGGGTCCAGGCCAGCGGCCTTCTCTCCCCACCTCAGCCAGAGCGAGCCTGGCCCTGTTCTCTTGCTCCCCACTCCAGATCCCGCCTGCTCTGTAACTCTTCCACAGTGGACAAGAGCCAGTCCTGTTTAGAGTGGGGGCTGGGGGGGATGTGAAATAGCTGATTTTGGAGACAGCTATCCTTGGAAGCTGTTTTTGCATGATTGTACTGCTGTTACTAGGTTACAGTTCCTTGTGGATGTTTTTGACGACTTAGGTTTTCTATGACTGTAGGATGTAGGTGTTTGGTCTCTGTACTTAGGATTCCTAAATGTGTTTGTGTCTTTCAGTATGCATATTTTAGGATGGGAATTAAGCATCGGGACATAGTGAGGACTGAGTTCTTGCAGTATTCGATGGCCAAGGTCAAACAGAGACACATTTACCTGGAGCGACTAGGACGCTACCAGACCCCGGATAAGAAGGGGCAGACGCAGATCGCAAACCCTTTGCTCAAGGACATTCTCAGCATTTCAGAAGCCGAGTTTTTGGCCAGGACAGCCCGCTCCTCTGCTGAGGAGTTTGAGGTGTTTAAAAAGCTGTTGGCTCGGGAGGAGGCGTCAGAAGAGGAGGAGGAGAGTGACCCATCTGATGCGGAGGAAGAGGAGGAGGACGAGGAAGAGGAGGAGGAGAAGTAGCTGTGATGGGGGACTGGGTGAAAGGGCCCAGGTGTCAGCATTCCCATGTTCTCAAAGTTTTGGACAGCTTCACCTGGGCAGTCTAAGCATTTTCTTATTCCAACACTGGTCTTTTTTTTTTTTTGGTACTGGGGATTGAACTCCAAGGCATTTTACCTCCAAGCTATATTCTCAGCCCTTTGTACAGTTTTTTGTTTTGTTTTGTTTTGAAACAGGGTTCACTAGGTGCTTAGAGTCTCACTAGGTTGCCGAGGCTGGCTTAAACCTGTGATCCTCCTTTCCCAGCCTCTCAGGTATTGGGGTTACAGGTAAGTGGCACCATATCTGGCTAATGCTGGTCTTTTCTGTGTGTGTGTGGTACTGAGATTGAACCCAGGGGCATTCTACCTCGGAGCTACACTCCCAGCTCCTTTTATTTATTTATTTTTTTGCTTTGAAACAGGGTATCACTGAATTGCTGGGACTGGTTGCAACCCTGAGATCCTCTTGTCTAACCGCCTAAGGACTGGGGTAACAGGCATGTGCCACCACATGGAGCTCAACACTGATCTTTTGATGAAAAAATTATCATGGACTATCCAGGATTAAGATGCATCAAACCAAAGAAGGGATGCTTTGGTGTGATCTCTTGTTAAATTCTGTGGGGCGGTCATGTTCTACCCTAAGTCACATCCAGGAGACAAGCTGGGCCTAGTAGTGCACACCTGCAATCCCAGTATTTGGAGGCTGAGACAGGAAGATCTCAGCTTTCAGGACAGCCTCAGAAAGTTGTGAGACCCTCATCAACCTAGGGAGACCCTGTTCCAAAATAAAAATAAAATAGGGCTGGGGGTGTAGCTTGGAGGTAGAATGCCCCTGGTTCAACCCCCAGTACTACCAAAAAAAAAAATCTAGGAGACTTAATACCAGCACATTGTTGGTTGTATTCCCTCTGTGGAGGCGTGCCAGTGTTAACTCTGACGTGTGGCAGATGGGTGCCTCTGGCTCAAGAGTCGCTGTACCTTTCCCTCTCATGATAAAGGTAAATCGCGAGGGGGCAGCGTGAAGCTTTTGTACACCATAGTACTTTATTTTA
Organism: Muscardinus avellanarius; assembly: GCF_963383645.1. Taxonomy (NCBI): domain Eukaryota; kingdom Metazoa; phylum Chordata; class Mammalia; order Rodentia; family Gliridae; genus Muscardinus; species Muscardinus avellanarius. The sequence continues at coordinate 830,939 of NC_137787.1, forward strand.
TGAAAACAACTGGTAGGCTTCATAAAAACACTCGTGTTTTAACCCCAGCGCATCTCGTTGCTTCCTAATTGCATTCTGTGCAGCCGAGTGGAGGGGAGCGGGTCAGTGGCATGTGCTTCAGCTCTGCGGCTGCTGGGCCAGCGAGGCACCGGCTCCTCTCTCTCTGAAGAACAGGCCCTCCTGCTCGGGCCAGTTGGCTTTCGTACCAGCTCCTGGCCAGTGGTCACCTCCAGCCTGGTGTCTCTGGCCTGAGCCTACACCATCAGGGTGCTGTCCTGGAGAGCCCAACTCCCAGGCTCCAGGAGCAGTCTTAGACTGCCACCCCACATGGGACAGACCAGCTTCCCAGGACAGAGAAGAGCGCAGGCCAGGTCCGCTCTTGGCTTGTCCAGGGAGCTCCAGGGGCACCAGGAGTGGGCATCACCTGTGAGGCACGGGTGCCGTGCTCTGCCGTGTGGGCGTGGGTAGCTGAGGTAGAGGCCTGGCTTGAGAGTGTTCAGAGGAGGAGCCTGGACGTTCTCTGTAGCCTTTCCTCTGGGGAATGGCACAGGATTGGTGCCACAGAAGGCATCTGTTGACAGAACCAAAATTCAGGTCTGCTGGCTGGCATTTTAGCAACCATGTGAAGTGAAAGCCCTGAGGCTTGGCCTTGTTCTTCCACGCAGACAGTGCGGGACCCGGGAGGCACAGCTGTCACCTGGGGCGGCCTTGCCCCTTGTGTATCGGCAGTCTTTGGAGACACGTGGTTGTCCTTATCAGGAGGGAGGCGTTATTAGGATCTGGTGGGTAGATGCCAGGGGTGTGCGCAGGAGGGTCCCGGCGTCGGTGCTCGGGTGGAGAAGCTGCTCCCGGCCTGGCCAGGTATAATAATGCAAGTCTGTCTGTGACGATTCTAGACGGTATCATTTTCAGTGGTAGTGTTTTTGCTTCTGTGTAGAAGATGCAGCTTGGCAGGTCTGAAGTGAAGCCAATAACATGGTTGCTTCTTTGATTTTGACACAGAAGTCTGTGCCCTGACTGCTTTCTGGGGCGTTAAGACCAGTTTCCCCTGGATGGACTTGTATGTTTTCAAGGAAGGTGTTAGTCACAGGGACACGTGAGAACAGCAGGGCAGCTCATTTGGGATGTTCCCAGACGGCTGTGATCCCCCAGCACCAGGAAGTGCTGGCCAGATGCCCCGCTTGTGAAGCAGCAGGGCGGGTGGTCATGTGGCTGACAGGCCCACCGTGTGCACCATTCACAGCCATCTCCCCTAAGCTGAGCACCGAAGCCCACCCCTCTGCCCGGTGCCTAGGGGCTCCAGGCGGTTAGTGTGGTGGAGACGTCTCATCTGCTTTCCTGGGGCGTCACGTGGATCACGTAGGGCTGTGATGTGTCCCTGTGCTGCAGCGGAAGTCAGCCCTGGTGTCTGGGCGTTGTTCACCCGGGTCTCAGCCTTCACGCGCTCTGCTCTCAGCCCTCAGGTGAGTCTGGACGCTGGGCAGTGTTTCTAAGGTACAGTAGACATTTTTCCACATGACTTCTCTGAACAGAGATAAGTTGCATAATGTAGATATGTACAGAATTCTAATAAAAAGGCCTAGAATACAGCTCTTCAGAGAGTTTTTTCTTGGGGTAGGTATTGAGGATTGAGCCCTGGGACACTCTACTTCCAAGCTATAGCCTCAGCCCTTTATGTTTTAGTTTTAAGCAGGGACTCACCAGGTTGCTGAGGCTGGTCTCAAACCTGTGGCACTCAGTGTTGGCCTCCCAAGCACTGGGATTGCAAGCTTGCGCCACTGCGCTGGCTCGAGGAACATTTCTGAGTGGCATGGGGAGGCCTCTGCTGGATCCTGCTGGGTCAGTGGTGTACCGCGCGGACAGCGGCGGTTCCGCTTCCTCTGCTTCGCTCTTGGCTGGTGCTGGGTGTGGTGCGGTGGGTGATGTGTAAGGTGTGTTTTCTGGCCCAGCCCACAGCAGTCTACGGCAGTCAGGGACCAACAGGAGCCTGGACGTGACTCGTCCAGTCTGCCCCAAGGCCCCTCTGCTGCCTTCGACTGGTAAGGCTTCCTGGCTGCGCCTGGTGGTGAGCCTCGGCTCCCGCAGGGGCGGGATGGCTGCTTTCTGTGAAAGCCCCGGGGTTCATGGTGTCTTGGCAGTGACTTGGCACTGAGCGATGGCTTGCTGAAGCCCAGGTGATCTCACAGGCCCCAGGTTCACCACGGTCCATGGGCCAATGGCCACCAGCTGTCTTTGTGCATAGTCTTGCTGGAACACAAGCATGCCCATCAGTGACCATGGCCACGGAGGCAGATAACGCCTGAAGCGGGTTGCAGACACTGTTACTGCATTGCTACCCTTGTACCATGCGCTGCTCCGTCGGTGATGGGGGAGCGCGAGGGCGCGCCTGTCTCCACCTGTGTCCTCCTGCCCCGTCCTGCCTCTCCTCCTCTGCCAGGGCTCAAGGGAGACCTCTCACGTTGGAGTCAGGGCTGGCTTCTGAGCTCCGTAGACGCTCTGCCAGCGACAGGGACGCCTCGCTAACCCAGGTGCAGGGAGGCACGGGCTACACTCCTGGAAAACCAGCCTGGGTCAGCTCGCAACTGGAGTGCGAGCAGGCCTGGATGACCGGGACAGACCACAGAGGGGGCTGGCCCAGCCAGCACCGTGTCTGTGACCTTTTCACCTGTTTTAGACCCCATCTTCCAGGGTTTTGGCAACTTGAGGTGGGCGTGTAATGGCATCCAGAACCCTTTGAAAGAGAAAGGCAGCGGGTGAGGTTGAGGACGTGGCCGGGAGGCCGCAGGGAACTCCTATTGGTGCTCTGGGTCAGGCCCAGCTGGCCAGGGTGTGGGAGGACAGCCCCAGGAACAGGCTCAGCAGTCCCACTCTTAAGTGAGCTGCGGCTGCTGCTCCTCCGCCCTCCGCCGGGTGTGGCGCCGGCCTCCCTCTAGGCGAATGGACTACTGTGCTGAGCTTGGGTGCTGTCCGGGGCATGCTTCTGTTCCTGCTTGTTTGAGGACTTGTTTCAAGAACAGGTGGGTTCCAGGAGCCGTGTTTGGTGCTTGTTTGGACTCCGAGGAAGTGTTTAAAGGTGCACTCGTGTGTCAGGTGACTTTTGCTCTACTTGTCTTTCAAACCCACGTGGCGTTTGTGGGTTCTTGGTCCTCCCCAGGATCAAAGGGCTCGCATGCCTTGGGCTGTTCAGGGCTGAGGTGAGGGGTGAGAGCGGTGGGTGGACAGGGCCACCGTTCACGTCCAAAGCGGCCCCTCCGAGAGCTCACCTCCCCACAGTGGGTGGGCCTCTCGGGGAGCTGCTTGCTTCTGGGTCTTTTGAGACATTTCTCCTTCATTGTTTCCTGAGCCGCAGGAGAAAAGGTGGCTGTGCCCCAGAACCCACCGGAGCCCGCAACACAGGAGGCTGGGCCGTGAGGCTCTCAGGCCGGCAGTCAGCTGCTGTAAGCCGGCCGGTCTGGGGCGCCCAGCGACGTCACGTTACCAGACGTTCCGCTGTGTGTGCACTGGGCGCAGGCTGCAGAGGGGCTTCTGTGGTGCACCTCGGTATCTTCCTAATCATTGTGAAGAACACCCTTGCTCTTTAAGACTCCAGGAGTCTGTATGGGAGGCAGGGCTGGGTAGGTTCCTTTTCCAGATGAGTGTGGGAGATGCTGGGTTAAACCACAGTGAGGTTTCTTTCATTTCGGGTGCATGATGCTTAGAATTCCAGTGTATGCTGTGCCGCTGCAGGTGGGAGGCCACCTTCAGGACTTCCCAAGTGTTGCCTGATCACCCCTCCCCATTTTCCCTCCAGTGGAATACCATTTGCAGGGTCTGGGGGGCACCCGGAGCTCGTGGGCCTCCAGGTCCTCCACCAGTCGGTCCTCCCGCCCTCCAGACGCCAGATGTCTTGCAGCCTCTGCCACAGCTGGCCTGCACTGGCCCGGGGGAGGCTCATGTCCAGGTGAAGATGAGTCTGGGTCTGTGGTGGGCCAGGCTGTATCTGGTGGAGGCCTGAGGGGGGGTCCAAGCCTTCCTGGCCAGAGCTTGGTAACCCAGCAGCTCACCCGGTGCCTAATGAGCTGCAGGCTGCCAGAGGCCCAGGCCTGGGCGCAGCCGCTCTCCTGCGTCCAAATCCAAACAGCTCTCAGGGCGTTGGGAACATCCTTGAAGCTTCAGTGTTTGACTGTTACTTTGTCTCCTGAAATAACTAAGAGAATCAGTTTAATGAGGGGGAGTCTGAGGTGCACACAGCCCTGTGGGTCCCCCTTAAGTCCCAGCAGCGCCCCTGGGGGGGGGGGCTGGAGGGAAGACGGTGGGGGGGCTGTGCCGGGGGCCGGGCTGGCGTGGTGTGGGAGAGCAGGTGTGCACTCTAACTACCAAGCAAGTTCTCAGTAGCTTTTTTTTTTTTTTTGAGGCACTGGGGATGGAACCCATGGAACCCATGGCCCTTCTTCTGAGCTACACCCCAGACATTTTTTTTTTTTTTTTTTTTTTGGTGGTACTGGGGATGGAACCCAGGGGTTCCCTCCAAGCTACATCCTGCCCTATATTTTTATTTTTTATTTTGAAACAGGATCTCACTAAGTAGCTGAGGCTGGTGACAGACCTGCAATCCTCCAGTCTCAGCCTCCCAGGTATTGGGATGACAAACACGCACCCACATACCCAGCTCCAAACAGTGGTCATTCCTTTGACCACCTTGAACCTTTTGTGGAGGAACCTGGTCTGAGAAAATTAAAAAATTACCAGGCTTTACTGTTTGTGCAGTTTGCACGTGGGCCGGGTCCCACCATGTGCTTTGCCGTGGTAGCGCTGTTTTCTGTGTGTGCAGGAGCAGCACCAGAGCGGCCCCTCACCTCTGCACCAGCCACACCCAGCTGTGTGCGCGCACCCCCCCACCCCCCTGATTTGGCAGAGCTTGGCTGCACAGAGCTACATTTCGGGCAGGCAAGCCAGCTCCATGCCGGCATCACCGGCCCATCACCAGCCCCGCACAGAAGCCTGGCTTGAGTCACACCTGTCCTGGGTTTCTTGAGGCTCCTGGTCTCGCAGCGCTCCTTGAAGCAGATGTCTTGGTGAACTTTGTAGACTTTTTTGTACCTGTTGGCAAAGAAAGCTCTATGAGCCGGGAGTGGTGGTGCATGCTTGTCCCAGTACTTGAGAGGTTGAGGCAGGAGGATCGCAGGTTTGAGGCCAGCCTCAGCAACTTTGACCCTGTTTCAAAATAAAAAATAAAGTAGGAGCCGGGCGTGGTGGCGCACGCTTGTAATCCCCGCGCTTGGGAGGCGGAGACAGGAGGATCGCGCAGGTTCGAAGCCAGCCGCGCTGGCTTAGGAGACCCTGTTTCCAAAAATAAAAATAGGTCTGGGAGTGTAGCCCGGAGGGAGAAGGGCTTCCAGGAACCCCAGTACCACCAAAAAAATAATAATAATAAAAATAATAATAATAAATAAATAAATAAATAAATAAATAAATAAATAAAGTAGGGCTAGGGGTGTAGCTCATGGGTTTCAATCCAAAAGAGCCCTATTGCCAGGCGTGGTGGGCACGCTTGTAATTCCAGCAATCGGGAGGCTGAGACCGGAGGATCGCAGTTTGCGGACAGCCTCAGCTACTTAGTGAGGCCCTGTTTCAAAATAAAGAATAAAAATATAGGGCAGGATGTAGCTTGGAGGTCAAATGCCCCTGGGTTCCATCCCAGACCTGCAAAAGAAAAAAAGAGCCCTATGAACCAGAGGCTGAGGCAGGGCATTGCCCTGCAGCCCAGCCTAGGCTTCACAGACCATAGGTGACCGCAGAGGTGTCTGAGGGAGAGACCACTGTTTTCCTAATAAAATGTTATCTCCTGGGCACATTAAAATGGCCAAAATAGGCCGGGCATGGTGGCGCACGCTTGTAATCCCCGCGCTTGGGAGGCGGAGACAGGAGGATCGCGCAGGTTCGAAGCCAGCCGCGCTGGCTTAGGAGACCCTGTTTCCAAAAATAAAATAGGTCTGGGAGTGTAGCCCAGAGATAGACGGCCTTCCAGGAACCCCAGTACCACCAAAAAAAAAAAATAATAAATAAATAAAAATAAAATAAAATGGCCAAAATAATTATGTGGCTTTCTAAAATTTAACTTGGAAAAATACACCCATTTGCAGTGCATTCTGATGAGTGCTGACAAAGTCACACAGTGTTCAGGGTAAATGTGAAGTCTCAGAGGTGGGCCTGGGGCCGGGAGGTGGGACCCACTATTGCCGGGCACTTGGGGGAGAGGGGAGGGGTGCAGAGGGAGGGGTGCAGGAGGCCCAACTGCACGCCGCCTCTTCCCTCCTTAGCCAGGCCACTTAGAGCAGTTTCCTAAAGTCTCAGCTTTGAGTAAAGTGGCTCCTCGACCACCTTACAGCTCTGAAGAAGCCAGGAATGGGCAGGCATCGGGCTCTCCTCGCGGCCCTCAGCGCAGGAGCCATTTGAAAGAAACCTGGAGAGTCGGATGGCAGGGTGGAACTGAGGAGCTGGGCACGAAGGGCCACAGTGGAGCCCGCCTGCCCATGAGAGCTTGTTTAATAGGTCTGTTCAGCCGGGCCTGGCGGGCACGCTCATAATCCCCATACTTGAGAGGCGGAGACAGGAGGATCGCACAGGTTCGAAGCCAGCCACACTGGCTTAAGAGACCCTGTTTCCAAATAAAATATAAAATAGGTCTGGGAGTGTAGCCAGAGGTAGAAGGGTTCCATCCCCAGTACCACCAGAGGGGGGGAAAAAGTCATTCACAGAGACTTCTGAAAGCTAAGCCAGAGATGGGCCAAGCTGAAGCTGCCCACAGACTGCCCCAAGGGGCCCACGCTGCCCACGACTGCCTCGCAGAAGGACTTTCTGCTTCTTGTTTGTGTGGGACTGGGGGTGGAATCCAGGGGCATTCTGCCTCTGAGCTATACCCTCAGCCATATTTTACTTTTTATTTTTATTTTTCTCTCTATATTTTTTTTTCTTTTTTTTTTTTGTGCAGAATTGAAGTTTGAACCCAGGGTCATTCTACCTCCAATCTACACTCCCAGCCCTATTTTTTATTCTTTATTTTGAAATAGAGTCTCACTCATTTGCAGAGGGCCTGAGTAGCTAAGGCTGTCCACCAACCGTGATCCTCCTGTCTCAAGCCTCCCAAATGCTGGAATTACAAGTGTGCACCACCACGCCCAGCCTACTTTTTATTTTGAAACAGGGAGTGTCTCACGAAGTTGCTGAGGCTGCCCTTGAACCTGTGATCCTCCTGTTTCAGCCTCCTAAGTACTGGGATTACAAATGTGTGCCATCATGCCTGGCAACATAAAGTTTTTAATGTTTAGCATCCAATAAAAAATACCTTAAGACATTCAAAGAATCATGTGCAGAAAACTGTGACCCCTAACCTGTTGAAAAACAACTAAATAAAAAGATCCAGAAATGAATGTGTTCACAGAACAGACTAAACCTTATTACATCTCTTATGCTGGGCATGGTGGCACATGCCTGTAATCTCAGCACTCAGGAGGCTGAAACAGGAGGATCATAAGTTTGATGCCGGTCTTAGAAACTTAGTGAGGCTCTCAGCAACTTAGCAAGACTCTGTCTCAAAATAAAAAAATAAGGCTGGAGGGGTGGCTTGGGGAGAGAGTGCCCTGCTTTCAATCCCCAGTGCCCCCCACATTTGTTTGCTGCACATGTTCACTGATCTAAAGGAAATTATAAACATGAGGAGAGTTTTGGAGAACTGAAGGGAGAACCAGACAGAACTGCTGGGGTGATACGGCACAGCATCTAAGGTGGAAATTGGCCGGCGAGGTGGGTGCGCTTGGGATCCCAGCATCCGGGAGGCTGAGACAGGAGGATCGCGGTTGGAGGACAGCCTCAGCTGCTGCTTAGCGAGGCCTCTGCAACTCAGTGAGACCTTGCTTCAAAATAAAAGAATCAAAACTAGGGCGGGGGGAGTGTGTAGCTCAGAGGTGGATGACTCTGGGCTCCATCTCCAGACCCGCAATAAATAAGTAAGCGGAAGCTGAGTGGAACAGTGTCAGTGCTAGGTTACCTGGTCAGAAGAGAAGGCCAGGCGGGCCCTGAGGGACAGTGATGGGCCTTCACACCCGAGAGCGGCATGCCGCCATTCCCAGCCCCTCACAAGTCTGACGCGGTCGTCATTGGAGTTCCAGGAGAGGAGCGAAGCGGAGGGGCAGAAAGGATACACTCCAGATTTGATAAGAGCTCCAAGCCCAGAAACATAGGAAGCTGGACCAACTCCAGAGCGTAGAAACACAGCCACAGCCTGATGAAGCTGACCCAGACCAGTACCGGGTAAACTAAGAAGCAGCCAGAGCCGGGGGCGCGGGCCGTAACCCAGCCAGGGCCAGCTCAGCAGCCAGTGGGGCTGACGCGCAGCCTCGTGAGAGTGAGGCCGGTTCAGGAAACAATGGGCTGGGGCGCAGCTCGGCAGCACCACAAAGACGCGTCGCGCTGAGTCGTGTGGCGACCGTGGAGGAGGAGGCGGAGACTGCCCAGCGTCTCCCAGAGCGGCTCCGAGGTGAGCAGCATGCTGCGCCGTTCACAGCGTACGGAAGTGGGAAGTCGGAGAGAAATTCAAAGGGTGAGGGGGTCAGAATGGGCTGTGGGAAGTGCCCACCATTCTACTGAAGTTTTTTTTTTTTTCCAGTACCGGGGATGGAACCCTGGGGCATTCTACCTCCGAGCTACACTCCCAGCCTTCTTTTTTTAGTCTTTATTTATTTATTTTTTGGTGGTACCAGGGTTCCTGGAAACCCTTCTACCTCCGGGCTACACTCCCAGACCTATTTTTTAAATATTTTATTTGGAAACAGGGTCTCTTAAGCCAGCGAGGCTGGCTTCAAACCAGTGCGATCCTACTGTCTCCACCTCCTAAGCACGGGGATTACAAGCGTGCGCCACCACGCCCGGCTAGTCTTTATTTTTTGAAACAGGGTCTCACTGAGTTGCGAAGGGCCTTGCTAAGTAGCCGAGGCTGTCTGCGAACCACAATCCTCCGGTCTCTGCCTCCCGAATGCTGGGATTACAAGCGTGCACCAGCATGCCCAGCCCTCTGAAGTTGTTTACTAGAAAGTGGAGGTAGATTGTGATAAATTGAAGATATACTGGAAATCCCAGAACAACTGCTAAGCAAATGAACAAAAACATCTGAAGAACTATAACTAGGAAGCCAACCATGGAGGCAGGATGGAATCCTGGAGCATAACTAACCCACCATCAGGCAGGAAGAGGACGAGCGCAGAGGATAAACAGGACACAGGTGTCAGCACAGTGGCCTTAGACCCACCCCTTGGCCTTAATACTGTGTCATGTGAATGTTCTAACTGGGAAACGTGGAGATGACTGGCAGGACACAAGACAGGACGCTAGATGTTACATACAGGAGAGCGCCTCCAGAGATGCAGGTGGGCAGATGAGGGAGGACTCCTGGAAGGCCCCTGGCTCCCGGCGGCAGGTGCCACGTAGCCCGCTGGGCTGGAGGCCAGGCTCCTGGGCACGGCTGCCCTTCAGAGCCCCAGGCTGGCCCCCACCAGCCTACCGGCCCTGGGTGGCAGTGTCTCTGTGGGTTCCTGCGATGACACGCTCACTTCTCATCAAGTGATGCTGTATGCCTGTCTGTCCTGGAGCACCAGGCCTCCTCTGCTTGGGGAGCGCCCATCCTCTGGGGATGAGTCCTGAAGTGCCCTCTGCCCTCTGTCACCTTCTCCAACCCCGCACCACACCCCAGTACAGGCCATGGTGACGGAAACTCTCTGGAACATTCTTTCCCCACACCCCTCCTCCATGTCTGTCCAGTTTCCTGCCCCTTCTGCGAGGCCCAACCTGGCACCACGTGGGGCCCGGGGCTCTTCTAGCCTCTCTTCACCTCTGTCCCCTCAGCACTCTTCCTCTGCTGCCTGGGGCTCTGCGGGCTCTCACTCAGCCACGGCACACTGCCCTGCCCGTCACATGCGCGACGGAGTGAGTAGGCGCAGCCCAGTGACGAGTGTTAGCCAGGAGCTTCCCTGGAGACCCGTGGCAGCCCCCCCTCCACAGCCCACACCACAGATGGGGAAACAGGCACGGGGATTTGCCCAGGGCCACGTCATGAGTCAGTGGTAAAATGGGACTGAAGTTCCTATGTGCTGTTTCTGTCCCAGGGCCTTGAAGGAAGAAGAAAAGGAACGCTCAGCTCTGGGATCCCTGTGTGTGGGCCCGGTCTCCTCTGGAGGGTCAGGGCCTGGGGGGCAGGGCCGGGGAATGGGGGCCCTGGGATCCCTGTGTGTGGGTACGATCTCCTCTGGAGGGTCAGGGCCTGGGGAACAGGGCTGGGGAATGGGGATCCTGGGATCTCTGTGTGTGAGGTCTGTTCTCTGGAGGGCTGAGGGGGCCCTGGGATCCCTGTGTATGGGCACGGTCTCCTCTGGTGGGCTGAGAGGGCCCTGGGATCCCTGTGTGGGGGTGTGTTCTCTTCTGGGGGGCCAGCAGTACCCTGGGATCCTGGTATGTGGGTGCGGTCTCCTCTGGGGGCCCTGAGATCCCTGTGTGTGGGCGTGGTCTCCTGGGGGGTCCAGGGCCTGGGAGCAGGGCTGGGACGTGGAGGGCCCTGGGATCACTGTGTGTGGGTGCAGTCTCCTTCTGGGGGTCAGGGGGTGGCCTGGAGTCCCTGGTGTGGACATGCCTCCTCTGGGGGCCAGGGGGACCCTGGGATCCCTGTGTGTGGGTGCGGTCTCCTTGGGGGTAGGGGCCGGGGCATGGGATCAGGCTGGCTCCTATCAGCTAGTTCTCCCAGGCTGCATGGACCCGGGCGAGTCACACAGCCCCTCTTGGCCTGCAGTGGACTGAGTGGTCAGAGCCAGAGCAGCTGCAGCCCCGGTCCTGTCAGCGCTGGTGAGAAAGCGCTTTGGACAGGTAGGAACACCACCCAACCCGTGTAGCGAGGCTGGGAACAACTTACACGTGGTGGCAGACGCCTCCCTCCCAGACTGGGAAGGACTTGGTCTCTGAGAAGAGCCGTGTGCAGGGGCGCGGCACCTTCTTACAGGCTGCGATGGAAGGAGAAGGCGGGGCGTAGGAGGAGGCGCCGGTGCAGGCCCCCTGCTGCGTCCCCCCTGGGAGGCCCTGGCAGCCCACCCCATGGGCCCGAGGCCTGGCCTGGGACGTCCTGGCTGCTGGCCTCTGCCCTCCTCCTGGCGACCTCGGGCCGGGGCTGGCTCCCGTAGGGCTGCTCAGCCTTGAGGCCCTGCTCAGCCTGAGCCTCCATGCCCCCGTGGCGTCCTTCAGGAGCCCGTGCCCCTCCCAGCCATCCCAGTGCCTCAGGGGTCGTCTCCGAGGCGCCTTCCGTCAGCCATCGGCCCAGTCCTGAGCCTCCTGGTCTGGAAGGCCATGCCAGCCTCCCAGAGCCGAGCCAGGCTGTGGGTGCAGGTGCTTGGAGGCTAGGCCGCTGCTGGCCTGCCTGACTCACCCAGCTCACAGCGCCTGCCTTTGAACCCCGGCCCGCAGTCACAGCTGTGGGAGTCGGCACCTGGCACACACGTGCCTCCATTCTGGCAGGCGTCTTCTGAACAGCTCCCAGGGGTGCCTGGAAACAGGTCAGGAGAGGTTAGCCTCCGGCCTAGGGGGCAGGTGCCGCAGGCCACGTCCTCAGTGGCCTGGCCAGGGTGGCGACCGCGACAGGCCTGCGTGGTGAGCTGCAGTGTGTGCCTGGAGCTAGCAGAGGGGAGGCAGGCCTCTGCACCCTCGGACTCCTACGAAGGAGGGAGGGGCGAGTCCTCTGACCCATGCTGAGCCTCCATGTCCCCCTCCCTCCCCACACCTCTGTCCTGCTGACTCTGCCCCTGGCGGGCTGCAGAGCGGGCTGTGTGTCCTGCCTCTCTGTGTCCTCATGCTGCCGCAGCAGAGGCCAGCACGGAGCGGTCAGCAGTGCCGCCAGCGAGGAGCGGCCAGCCCCCACGGGACGCTCCCCTTATTATTCTTTAAGACACCTTGTATTTAGCCGGGCGTGGTGGGCACACTTGTAACCTCAGCATTCGGGAGGCTGGGACAGGAGGATTGTGGTTAGTGGCCAGCCTCAGCTATGAGTGAGGCCCTCTGCAACTCAGTGAGACCCTGTTTCAAAATAAAGAATAAAAAACAGGGGTGTAGCTTGGAGGTAGAATGTCCCTGGGTTCCATCCCTAGTACTGCCAAAAAAAAAAAAGTATATTGTATTTTAGTTTTTAATTTTAAAAACACTGAAAATCCACAAAATAGTTGTGCCTTTCCAGCACATCGAGTCCCAAAGGCTCAGCCTCCACCCGTCTAGTCCAGGCCCCACCTGTCCGGCTGGTCACCGCACCGCCCCCTCCGTCCTCACGGGCTCCACTGCACTGTGTCTCCCCTCTGTCCTCTGGGGCTCTGCTTGTCTTTCTGTCATTCCTGATGTGGTTAAAGTGAGCTGTGGGCTTTTCAAAAACAGCCCTTTGTTATGAAGTGTCTGGAACCTGCTGCGTGCAGGGAAGAGCAGAGTCCAGCTCTCCCATCCCGGGCCTCCCACCTCTCTGTTGCCCTCTTTCTCTTGAAGAATCACAAGGCCACTTGCAGGTTCCAGCTCTCCCTACACTCGTTGGCAGGTGTCTATCACAGGGCTCATGTTCTCCTAGCCACATCTTCGGCTGCAGGTTCCCAGGGGTTCCTAGCAGCACAAGACATTCCAGGCCCTGTCCCAGTCTTCCTGCTTATCCTGAAATGTCATTTACAGCTGGCCTGAGAATCTAATCAGGGCTCAAAAGTGCTCACACGGCCTGTGTTTGGTGTGTCTCAAGTCCCTCTTAGTCTCCTTTAGTCTTCTGGTCTTCATTAAGAAACCAGGCTGTTACCAGTAGAGTTCCCTCAGGACATAACTTAGGCTTTTTTTTTTTGCGTGAACTTGTCCCTCACACCATCTTCCCTATAAACGCTCTAAAATCAGAGAAGAGGGATCACTGGGGCCAGGTGTGCGTGGTGGTCCCTGCATACCCTCAGCCACACGGGAGGCATGAGATGCCCCAAGTCCTACTTGATCAGGGCTCGGCATTGGCAGCCCAGTCAGACCAGAGTCAGGTCCTCGTGTCTCGAGCAGGCCAAGGTCCCTGTCCTGGCTGAACTCTGATCTGAAGCCAAATCTAAGGTTGTGTTTAGCCTTGAGTCTGCTGTTACACATGCACACAAAATAAAACCAGAGAGAAGGCTGTTTTGAACTGGGTGGGGGCAGCATGTGGCCACGCGCCAGGCAGGACTGGGCCGCCTGTGCAGGATGGAGGACCAGCAGAGCAGGTCAGGGGACAGTGCCTGCCTGTCTTGGGGCAGCCACCCACACCATCAAAATAGTGTGCAAGGGGATACAACCAGGATGGTCCAGAGCCCCATGTAGTGGAGCTGGGTCACTTGACAGTCCTAGCACTCTTTCACACCTCCCTCCAAACTCCAAAGTCTTGGGGACCCATCTCCTCTCATGAGACTCTCCCTCAGACTTGAGGGTTCAGTCCTGACCTGGGCAGATGCTCGGTGAGAAAATGCCCATTGGGAATATTAACTGTGCTTTTGGGGTACCTGGGGGCTCTCTAAGGTTTTCCTTTCCTTGAGAAAGAAAAGTCTAACAGCTTCTAGGGAGGAGGAGCAGATTATCCGACAGAGAAACAAGAACAAGATTGGTGCCAGAGATATCAAGACTGGATCCAAGGCCTTTGAATATGGGATTTTATACCCAGCCGCGCTGTCCTTCACTGTGAGGGCTAATAGGAGTTTTTATAGGCATTCATGGTCTCAGAGTTTGGCCATGTGAAGTCCCAACAAGTACTTGGTGAAATCCCAAAAGCTCTCAAAGGGTGAGATGGGAGGATCGGCTCTGCAGCCTCGCAAGTCAGACCAAAGGCAGCATCATTAAACTGGGGGCACGGGGCACATGCTTGTGATCCCAGCAAGCATTCGGGAGGCGAAGACTGGAGGATCGCACTTCGTGGACAGCCCCAGCTACTTAGTGAGGCCCTTTGCAACTCAGTGAGGCCCTGTTTCAAAATAAAGAATAAAAAATCGGGCTGGGTTGTAGCTCAGAGGTAGAATGCCCCTGTTAAATCCCCAGCACCATAAAAATAACAGAGTCCATCATGTTCTTAAAGGCCCATCAGGACTCGGGAGATGACCAAGATGCCTGAATCATCCTGTGGTTACTGGACCGATGCCACCCTCACACACCTCCTCCCGCTCACTCCTCCCCAAGTTCCCTATAAAAGAGGAGCCATGCGCCCCAGTGCGCCTGTCACTGGAGATCCACACACTCCCTTGAACGCGCGTGTCTCACTTTCCTAAGTAAATCTGCCGGCAGCTCCACTCTCTGTCTTGGAAGTTCTTTTCTAATCCACAGGTGTGCCTGCAACAGATTGCTCCTAACCTGGCAAGACTGGGGCCTGGAGCGCGTGTGGCCACACCTGTGGGTCACTGTAGGCGGGTGGTGTACAGAGGCGTCGCCGCTGAGAGACCAGTCAGCGTCCTCTTGGAACATGGCACTCACACCCGATGCCGCGTCTCTGCGCTGGCACAGGCAGCAACAAGAACACAGCTCGCCGCCTTGCTGGGAGCGCGCGCGCGCATGTGTATGTGTGTGTGTGTGAGTGTGAGAGAGAGTATCACTCCTGCTGTCCACTCCAGCAAGACTGAGGGCCACAGACTCAGCGTTCAGGGTTGTGCACCTGCAGGGAGAGCCCCTGGGGAGCACCGGCAGGACCCAGTTCCTGCCCACCTTGTAGTTCATGGCTGGGTTTCAGATTTATCACAGGCTAACTAAGCTGATGAGAGTCAGCAGGAGTCTGGACGTACAGATCATGACTCATTTGCACACCTGGGGGCCATTAAGGATTTGTTTTTTCATATTGAAATCATCTGCCCCGGTGCTGGCGAAAGCTTCAGGATGGCAGTGGCCTCAGGCCAGCCCTGCAGGGGCCCCGGGTGGCTGCTCACACTCTTATTTCTGATTTTTATGAAATGGAACAAACTGAGTGGTGAAACGTCTGTTTTATTCACTGGAGGGGCTGCTCCTCAACCAAGGTCCTTGGCTGATGGCCGCTGAGGCGCAAGCCCGTGCTGCTGGCGACGGGGCCGTGAGCCATTCAGACCTCAGCAGCCAGGGCAGCGCTGCGCTCGGGCTCCTTGGAGCCACTGTCTGTAACCGCACCCTTGGGGGCCACAGCTACTCTGGACTTGAACACCCCTGAGCTGCTGGGCACCTCCTGGAGGTGCTAGCCTGAAGGGACATGCTTGTTACCTGGCAGGGCACAGGACCAGGGACTGTCCAGCCCTGTGTAGCCATGCGCCTGCCCAGCCTGGGAGGCCCCGCCCACTGATTCCCATCATCCCCCTCAGCGCCTGGGCTGCAGGGAAGTGAGTGGTGGCTGGGGCCGGCTGTGCTGCACTTGGAGGCCGGCGGGCGGCCATCTGTGGGGGCAGTGGTTGGGCCAGTCTGTCCAACACAGCCCCTGGGTGGACCGGAAGGGGCCTCCCCCACCTCTTCCCTGAATGGGGTAGGTGGTCTGCCCCCCTTCCCGGGCTGGGGTGCCTGGCTGTCCAGGGGCAGGCCTGTTCCCCGACCCCACTGAGGGTGGCCCGGGAGCAGTGGGTCGGAGCCCCTCCCACTGCCCTGACTTACTTTCGTTGTCCGAGTCGCTGCGCTCAGGGAGCTGGAGGGCCTGCTGGGGGGCCTCCTCAGTGACCGCGAACGGCACCAGGGTGGTGGGTTCTACGAGAGGCCAGGGTGACCACATGACACACCGCAGCTTCACGCCAGCAGGGTGTGCGCTCCCGGGGTGCCCGCGAGCCTGTGCATCACCTGGCCCGAGTTACGAGCCAGATGGAGGCTGGCAGCCCGCGGCTGTTGTTTCCTGGAAGCTCTAACAAGGCTGCTGGTCCAAGGCCCACACTCCAAGTAGCAAGGCGTGGCCCATCACCGCGTCCATTACTGCGTACTTAACAGAACTCGGAGCAGGTTCCGGAGAGCTGTGCACCTGCTTCTAGTGTTTTTGTCTCTGTCAAGTCCTGAGGGCAGCCCGCTCCTTCAGCTCACAGTGTGGGGACCTTTCCAGCGGCCCTCTGTGGTGGGCGGCCCGTGCCCTTGGGCTGGCCCAGGATCCCAGAGCCTTGCTCACGGTTAGGGTCAAGGCCCGTGGCTGGAGATGGGGCTGGGCACTGGGGGTCTTTAAGACCAGGCTCAAGGGCCTCTCCACTCAGGTGGGAACAGGCTGGGTGAGAGTGGCTACTAGAGTTGACCCCAGGGGGTCCTGTGGGGATTGCAGCACTCACGCGATTTCACAGTCACTGGTCTGCTGGGCGAGCCACTGAACCTGGCACTCGCTCTTCCTCGTCCGTCCATGAGCTCCGAGAACCTGCAGAGTGGGTGGGAGGGTCACCACCTGAGCCTGGCCAGGACCGTGGCAGGGGAGGCTGGGCATTACCTGGGGGGCTGGGTGGGCGTTGCGGGGGCACTGTGGGCGTTGAGTGTGCGTAGCTCTGGCAGGCGTGTGAGTGGCGGTCTGTTTCTGAGCACCCGCGGGCGGTGTCCTCCCTGGGACCAGCGTCTGTCGGTGCCACTGGGACCTTCCCTGGGGGCTGTGGAGCAGATGGGGGGGTGGGGAGGCTGGTCTGGGCAGCCTTCTGCTCCTGTCCCAGGCCGCTGCAGGGACCAGGCAACGCACACTGCCAAGTGTTGGGGGACGGATGGGGTGCTACTGCACCCTTCTGAGGACAACCTTGCACTGGACATGGACACACACTGGCCCAGGAGGCACCAGGACCCATGTGTTTTTCTCTGAAGGCTGGGCTGGCCCCAGGCGCCCTGGACACAGGCCTGCTCTTCAGTGGGCCTTCCTGACCAGGCCTGAGAGTAGGGCCCCAGTGGTCACCCCAGGAATCCCTCAGTTCCTGGTGGGGCACCTCTGTCCCTCATCCCAGCTCTGACTTGCTTGTGGGGACTGGCTCACAGGCAGGCACCAACCTGCTGTCCATGAGGCAGCATGCCTGGAGCTGGACGGTGGTGGGTGCGTTGAGCTGCTCAGTGCGCCCTCCGTCCTCCCTGTGAGTGCTCCCTGAGGAGCCCAGTGGGCTGGGAGGAGGCTCCCTCCATCCTCCCTGTGAGTGCTCCCTGAGGAGCCCAGTGGGCTGGGAGGAGGCGCCCTCCGTCCTCCCTGCTCTGGGCTGTTCTGTCTGCCCACTCTGTTTTCCGGCCGCTCCTGCGAGCTCTGAGAATACACGCAGTCCATGTGGGACTCTGGTGACCCCCAGGGTACCCTCTGCACTTGGGCACAGACGGCCTGGCTATGTGGTCTGAGCCTCCCACCCATGCTGAGTGGGCTTCCTCCTGTGCTCCGGGCCCTCTCCCTGCGCTCTTGTCCAGCGGCTCCTCGTGGCAGCCTGGGTGGCAAGGCCACTTCTGGGGCCTTCCCCATGCTGCTCCTGGGCACCTGGATCTTGCTGGCCCTTGGGTCTGTGAGGAGCCGTGCAGGATGGGGTGCCACAGGCTAGTGTTCCCGAAGCCAGTAGCCTGCCGCCCAGCCTCAGTTTCCTACTTGAGCACCCTCTACCTGCACGTGAGCTTCCTGTCTAGACTGTGGTGCCCAGGGGCCGCGGTGACCCACCCTCCTGGACGAGGACGCCAGCCCGGGACGGGCCACGGAGCACTCACAGGTGACAAGGTAGAGATGCGCTGGCTCGCTATGCAGCTGGCCCTGCTCCGTGCTCTGCACGGCCGTCACCGAGAGCTGGTACCGTCGCCCCGGCAGCAGGTCACGCACCAGGTAGGACACCAGCTTCCCGTTGGGGACGTAGCGGCTCTTGGTGCTCAGGCCGGTGGTCACATTGATGACATAAGCCTCCAGTGAGCTGCCTGGAGCAGGGGCATCCCAGACCACGTGGGCAGAGGTGGCCGTGACTCGGGAGGCTGTCAGGTTTGCTGGAGGCAGGGGACCTGGACAGGTGGGAACAGCAGAGGGGGTGAGGGCTGGGCGGAGGGCACCGGATGGACGAGGACAGAGCCTGAGACCTGAGTGGAGCTGCAGAGTCCTGGCCCGAGCCAGATGTGGAGGTCATGGACTTGAGAGCGGTCTGGAGAGTCCATCTGCCGTCCTGCAGAGGGCCCTGTGTCCAAGTCCTCCTGAGCCTGGCTGCACAGACCTTCCCTGGGACGTGGAGGAAAGGGGGCTGGAAAGGCAGCCGGGCTCCTGGGGGCCTGTCCTGGTGTCTCCTTGAACCCCCCGCCAGGTGGGCCACGTTCCCCACCAGCAGAGCCCGGGAGGCAGAGCTGTCCCTGCAGGCTGGTCCTGCACAGACTCTAACTTCTCACAGGCCCACCTCCCTGTCCACCTCTGACTGGCTGCTCTCCCTCCCCAGCCTCTGAGGGTGGCACCAGGGAGCTTAGCAAGAGCTGATTACGCGGCCCAAGGGCCTCGGGCAGCGCGGCCTCCTTGGCCGGTGTGTTGTAGGGCCCTCTGCCCAGGGTCCATTGGGTAGCTGCCCCGAGGAGCCTCCAAGGGCGCTTGTGTGCCGGGTGTGGCCTTGGGTGGTATCCCTGGCAGAGGACCCAGCCAAGCACAGGGGTTCCTCCCGGTGGTCAGGGTGAAGAGGCTTCCGGGAGTCCAGGGGCTGTATTCCTGGCATGGACACTTTTGAGAGGGCTGGAGATGCTGGAGGAGCAGGACGCGCCGCGGACAGAGGCCAAGCCGGCCTACTCACGGGTCCACACGTGCAGCGGCGCCGAGGCCTGGCTCTCAGCGGGGTGCTCGCCTCCTCTGGGCCCACTGAGCGTGGCCACCTGCACGACATATCTCCTTCCCGGCAGCAGGGCCCTGCCAGGGGGCGAAGGGCAGACACATTGAGGGCCTGCGGCCAGCTCCACCCTCAGGTGTGGGCTCTGTGTGGGAAGCCCCTCCACGGTCTGCCTAGGCCTGCAAGGGGGCCGAGGAGGCTCCTGTGTTGGGGCTGGAGCAGGAAAGGGGCAGCTGGAGGTCACTGTGCAGGCCAGGGCCACGAGGGGCCGGCTACTCTCCCCAGCCAAGAGGCTCCAGTCCCCTTGAGATGGACGAGCTCCCTGAGCTGAACTGCTGCCCAGAGCTGGTCCACAGAGCCCCGCCCTGCTCCAGGGGTCTGCAGTTTCATACCACCAGGGGGTGCTGTGCCCAGCCCCACACAACCCTGAGCAGGACTCTGGCAGCCCCGAGGGGAGCATTCTGTCCTTGACCTGAACTCCTGCCGGGACTGGGGGTGCCCTGTGGGGGTCCAGGGGAAGGGCCTTGGGAGCCCACACCCGTCCCTATGCTGTGGTGGGTCTCTGCTGCAAAGGCCACTCTGCGCCCAGCCCTTCCGGTGAACATGGCCAGGGTGGTGTTGGGGCCTCCAAGACAGTAAAGAAGTTGCCCCTTGGACCCCATACGTGTCTCTCCCTGGGCCTCCTCGAGTCATTCTTTGGAAGAAGCCAGGATGTGAATCAAGAAAAGTCATGGCAACATTTAAAACACAGTGAGCAGAGGGTTCTGGGAAGATGGCGGAGTGGGAAGTGGCAGGAATCTCTCCACCTGGACAAGAGCCAGGCAGGCTAGTTTCAATTCTGAGCGCAGCAGCCACACCCACCCTCACCCCTGTGGCACTTGCTCCTGGAGCGACCTGCACTCAGCTGCCGGAGCCAGGAAAGGGAAAGGCCTCTCCCCAAACTTCAGGGAGCTACTGCTGCTTCTGATCCCAGGTGGACGCAGAGGTGGTGGCGCTCCCTGGTCAGCCTCTCCCCCAGCTAACCCCGGGGCTCAAAGGACCCTGCCCTTCAGCCTCCTTTTCTTTTGGTCTGGAGAGCCATACATTAAGGACAGGGACATTTAAATGCATCTGCACCTCTGGGGAAGATGAGAAGGCGTGAAATTGCCCCTCAGCTTCCAAGCATTAAAAACTAAAACTGGAGCCGGGCGTGGTGGCGCACGCTTGTAATCCCGGCGCTTGGGAGGCGGAGACAGGAGGATCACGCAGGTTCGAAGCCAGCCTCGCTGGCTTAAGAGACCCTGTTTCCAAAAATAAAAAATAGGTCTGGGAGTGTAGCCCGGAGGTAGAAGGGCTTCCAGGAACCCAGTACCATCAAAAACAAAACAAAACAAAAAACAAATAAATTAGGAGTTGAGGACATAACTCAGTGGTGCAGTACCCCTGGATTCAGTATCTAGGACTGAGAAAGTAGGAGAGAATCTGAATTCCAGTGGTCCCCCATCAGCGGATTCAAATGCCCAGGGTTAACCAAGAGTCACAGTGTACAAAGAAATACAGCACATTCAAAGAAAAAGGATCTGGAGGCTGCCTGGAGAAGACACACCGCCGGCCTGCTAGACGGACTTTGGGGCGAGAGTCCTGGAAGATGTGCGGAGATGCAAGACAGCCGTGGGGAAGCAAGAACAATCCCAGATAGAACCAGAAAGGAGTTCAGGAGCCCAGAGAAGAAAGCAGTCCTGAGCACGGCTGAGCCTCTGCATGGAGGGGAAGGACCTGTCACAAGCTGGGAGAACAGGCATGCCACTTCTGCACGTGACCCACGTTCAGAGGGGAAGACGGAGCGGCCTGAAGGAGCGTGCCAGCTGGCCTTGCTGGCCAAGCCCGACGCCCCCCTGGACGGGGTTGTGCCGGCCTGAGTTGCCGAGATGGCCCCTCGAAGCCCGCTGGAGCACCTGCTGTCGGGACTGCTGCCCAGGGAGGGGGCTCAAGATGAGGCTTGAGCGTGCAGGGGACACGGAGGGGCAGCTGGGGAGGCGCCCCTCAGCTGCCCTGAGCCGGTGCGGGGTCCCTCTGTGGCAAGGCGCCCCGGAGTTGGACCTTTCCCTCTGACCAGCCCCACTCGAGCCCTGCAGGAGCCTGGGCTGCGCTGGCCCGCCTCCCTCTGCCGGAGGCGCTGCCCGGGCACCAGGGGTCTCTCCACCCTTTCTGGGCCTTCATGTTCTCATGCTGCACCGGGGCCCAGCCCACCTGGGCAAGGAGCACGGGGGCTTAGGGACACACAACCACTCAGAGGCCCCACACCCCCGGGGTCCCTCTCCTACCCAAATGTGATTCGGTCCACGCTCCTGTCCACCTCGGTGGTCTGGGGCTCAGCCTCCTCGGGGTGGAGGATGGACACTCGCACCCTGCTGACGGTGGCGTGGTGAATCCTGTGCAGAGCCCACCGGACCGAGATGGCGTCAGCTGTCAGGTTGGTGACCTGCACGTCCTCCACAGGACGGGGCCCTAGGGGCAACGGGCTCCTCAGCAGGTGCTCACCTGGCTCTGGGAGGGGTCCTCTGAGCTGCCCAGCAGGACCTGGGTGATGGGGTGCAGGCTCCACCTGAAGGGGTGGGCGCCACACTGGGCCAGCCAGGGCCTAGTTTAGGTGTGGCAGTGGCATGCGGGGAATTGTGCAGGGTCCTTCCTAGCCAGGCTGGCCAGGGCACCCTCTCTTCTTTGTGCCGGCTGTGTTGGCCCTAGCAGTCGACCTCAGTACCTGCTGGGCTCCGAGGGGTGCAAGGGGTGGAGCCCTCCAAGACCACAGGGAAGGGTGGCCGCTGAGCTCCCACCTTTAGAAGCTCTAACGCTACTGCTGAGGGCTGGGAGGGCCCCACAGCCCAGTGGGTGCTGCTCAGATGGTGGGTCCTCCCACACATCTGGGTCTCCTGGTGGAGGTCCCGCTCTGATGGGCGGGGAGAGGCTCCATGTCCTCCAGAGCCCTTGAAGGGCAGGTCCACCTCGGGAGCCTGGCAGGTGCTTCTTTCTGAAGCTGCTCTCGGGATGAGTTTGCCCCACTGCTTGGGCCTCGATGGCTCCAAGGACCACCTGCTCCATGCCACCCTGTGTACGTCCCAGGGCTCCCGTGGCCAGGTGCACTGTGTCCTCGAGTGCTGGAATCTCTGGCCTTTAGCACAAAAGGTGCTGTGGGCTCCTTCCCTGCCCCTGCCATGGGCTTGCTGTCTTGATAGCCTCATCCTCAAGAGTGTCCAGGCAGGGTCTCCTCGGGCTGACCAGTGGCCCCTCCCCAGGCCTCACCGCCTGCCTCGCCCCAGGAGCCTCACTCCGCCCCTGCACAGGGGGCCGCCCCACCCCCGCTGCACCCTTCCCTGTCCCCCAGGCCTGGCCAGGCCCCCGCAGGGCTGAGTGGACTCACGGGTGCGGGTGAGCAGCGCCGCGGGCCTGCTGATGTCGTTCTTGTTGTTGGCGTTGCGTTTGACTGAGAAGACAGAGATGTTGTAGGCCCGGCCGGCCGCCAGGGCCCGCAGCTGGTGTGAGGAGCGGCTCCTGTCCACAAAGTCTGTGCGGCGGTAGGAGCCATCGGAGGAGGCGTAGGTGACCGCGTAGCCGTCCAGCACCTGCCTGGCAGCGGTGCCCTCGGGCGGGCTCCAGGAGATGGAGACCCCGCTCTCCTCCACTCTCTCCACCCTGAGGGCCGTTGGCGGGAGGAGCTCTTCAGGGTGGGGGACACAAGAGACGGAGGGTCAGCTGCGGCCAGGGCAGCCTGCCCAGTCAGGCCTGCCTCCCGGCGCCTGAGCATCAAGGTGGCCCCCGGAGGAGCCCTCTCCTGGCCCTGCCACCCTGTGGGTGCCTTCCCTTGGGCAGGGGTCTGCCGCCTGGTTCTGGAGGCTCCCTCTTCTGGGCAGGTGGCCACGTTTATGCCCACTCTCAGGGAAGGAGCCTGGGGAGGCAGCACTGCGCGCTGAGTCCTGGGACCCTGGTCTGCCCATCGGGCCCTGCCCTGCTCCCCTGCTTCTCCGCCCGGGCGTCTCCCCTCACCTTTGGCGCAGTCCTTGCCCGTGAAGCCCACTTTGCAGGTGCAGCTGTGGGACCCATTGCTGGCCAGGCAGTAGCCGCGGCCCCCGCAGGGGCTAGAGAAGCAGGGGTCACTCACTGGGGAGGAGGGCAGCAGTGAGTCTGGGGTGCCGACGGCCCCTGGGCCCTGGGCACGGGTGTGGCTCAGGCGGCACCCTGACCTCACCTGCCCCTGCGATGCACCTCCAGCCTCCCTGTGCAGCCAGGACCGGCCTGACCCGGACTGACCAGCACACGAGGCTCCTGGCCTGGGCTGGGAGGGGAGACCCAAGGCTGGGGGAGGGGCCGGGATGTGATAGAGGAAGGTTCTGCTCTGGGAGGAGGGTGCTGGGCAGCGTCCACCCCAGGGAACCGGCCTGGAGACCTGCTGGAGGCCCCGCCTCCTGCGGGCCGATGAGGGCATATCTCAGAGGAGGGGGCAAGTGCTGGCCCTGGGCTGAGGGAGCGTGGACACAAGGCCATAGCGGATGCGTGCAGAGGGTGAGAACTGGGAGGCGTCATGTTGGGGACCGAGGTGGCCAGGAGAGGCCACAGATCTGGGGCGTAGGCCTGGTCCTACCTGTCTCACAGTGGTAGCCATAGAAGCCCTCTGGGCAGACGCACAGGTAGGCCCCCGCGCTGTTCTCACACCGCCCTCCGTGCCGGCAGGGGCTGGAGTCGCAGGCGTCCACCTCTGGAGAACACCCAGAGAGTGGGCCCAGGCTGCAAGGGGGGCTCTGGGGGAGGGAGGAGAGGACAGCGGGAAGAAGGGCCGGGGAGGCGGGGGTGCAGGCCGGGAGGGCTCTTGGGAAGCCCGCAGTCCTCCCCCACCTCCTTCCCTCCCAAGGCAGCCACAAGGCCCTGCCTGTCCCTCTTGGTGTCCTGTCCAGCACGCCACCGGCCCGCCCACCCCGACCTTCCAGCGGCCAGGCTCTGTCTCGGGGAGCGGGACCTGCCGGGATCCCTACCTGCCTCACACTGCGGGCCAGTGAAGCCCGTGGGGCACTGGCAGACATACGCCCCTGGGAGGTCTGTGCAGGAGCCCCCGTTCCTGCAGGGCTGTGCCAGGCACTCCGCGGTCTCTGCACAGACAAGGGTGTCTCCGCCTCAGGCTCGGCCTTCTGTGTGCTTGGGAAGGAGCCGCCCAGGGGCTGGCCTCTTACCCAGTTCGCAGCGGGCTCCCTCGTACCCGGGGCTGCAGAGGCACAGATACCCAGCGACACGGTCCTGGCAGGAGCCCCCGTGCAGGCACGGCTGAGACTGGCACTCGTCCACCTCTGAGGGAGGAAAGACCACAGGAATGAAGCCATGCGGCCATTACTGGGCCACAGAAAGATGGACACAAGTTAGTTTTGAGCTGGACAAATTCCCTGACATGTTTGGTGCTGGACACAACCCTAGAGGTCAGAGCCGCGCCTGAGGTGAGGTGCTCGTGACCACCTACAGGCTCACACTGTGGGTTCAATTCCAACAGCTCTCAGGTGGACAGGGACAAGGGACTTGAGTCCTGGCCAAAACGGCCTCTGCCCAGTTTTGCCATCTCGACATGCACCCGTCACGTGTGGAGCCAGTATATTTGGGGGCAGCCTGTAGTTTTAGATTTCTTTTAAACTGGGAGCTGTGCTCCGGAGCTTAGATGTTCAGTGTGAGAGAAGTCAATGTTTGTACTTAGAAAGTCAGAAAAGCCGGGTGTGGTGGCACACACTTGTAATCCCAGCATTTGGGAGGCTGAGACCGGAGGATCGCGGTTCACGGACAGCCTCAGCTACTACTTAGTGAGACCCTGTTTAAAAAAAAAAAAAGAATAAAAAATAGGACAGGGGGTATAGCTCAGAGGTAGAATGTCCCTGGGTTCCACTACTGGCACCAAAAAAAAAAAAAAAAAAAAAAAAAAGGAAGTCCATGGTGAAGATCTAATGGCTAGAATGTGGCATGCTCGTCTGCCAGGCTCCTCCTCAGCCTGGCCATACCTGCTTTTGTGTTTACTGATAAAGCACTGAACTAGAAACATCCTACCTCTGAGCTACACCCTCAGACACTTATTTATTTGTATTGAAACAGGGTCTTGCTAAATTGCTGAGAGTCTAAGTTGCTGAGGCTGGTCTTGAACCTGAAATCCTCCTGTCTCAGCCTCCCAGGTATTGGGATTACAGCCATGACCCACCACACTTGCCTCTGTCTTTGCCTTATAAAAATTACCTTTTAAAGCCAGGCATGGTGGCACACTCTTGTAATCCCAATATTTGGGAGGCTGAGACTGGAGGATCCCGGTTCGCGGGTGGCCTCAGCTACTTAGTGAGACCCTCCGTAACTTAGTGAGACCCTGTTTCAAAATAAAGAATAAAAAATAGAGCAGGGGGTGTAGCTCGGAGGTGAATGCCCCCTGAGTTCCATCCCCAGACCCACAAAAAAAGAAAAAAGAAAAAGAAAAATCACCTTTCAAAACTTTATGTACCACCTAAACAATATATGGCTTTTTTTGGTGTGGGGGTCTGGGGATGGAACCCAGGGGCATTCTACCTCCGAGCTACACCCCCTGCCCTATTTTTTATTCCTTACTTTGAAACAGGGTCTCACTGAGTTGCAAAGGGCCTCACTAAGTAGCTGAGGCCGTCTGCAAACCGTGATCCTCCTGTCTCAGCCTCCCAAATGCTAGAATTAGAAGCGTGCACCACCACGCCCGGAATATATGGCTTTTTGACCGTGAACTTTAATACGAGGCCCGTGCTGTGTAGATGGCAAATCGCCAAATCATTTTCCAAGTGCTGTACCGAATCTCAACCCCACCGGTAGTGTACAAGGAAGCCGTTGGTCTACCTGCAGTCTCACCCGCCCAGGCGTCCTGGATCTCTGAAATGTTGCCGACTGGATGCATCTCATTGTGCCTTGCTTTCTGCTCCCTAGTTATTGAGGAGGTAGCAGGTTTCTTTTTTGGGGGGGAGTACTGGGGCTTGAACCCAGGGGCATATCCCCAGCCCGATTTTGTATCTTACTTGGAAACAAGATCTCACTGGGTTGCTGACAGCCTTGCTGCATTGCCGAGGCTGGCTTTGGACATGTGATCTAGAATCACGTTTCTTTTTGTGTGTTTGACCCCCTAGTATCTTTTCTTCTAAGAATGCCCATCTGTGTGTCTGCCTGTTCTGCACTGGGCTGATGTGATGGTTAGTCTGGATGGTCAGCCTGACTGATCGTCAAACACCTAGGACTCGGGGTGCTGATGTGGTGATTGGGTCGTGTAAGGGCAGGTGAGGGGTTCTGCCCTGAATGTGGGCAGCGCCGTTCTGACCGCGCGAGACTGGGGTGGAACGCGCTAGCCGCGCGAGGGTGTGCATGGTTCACAGAGAGCCAGAGGAACCAGCAGCTGGTCGGGCTGAAGAAAGCACATCTGCTGGTGTCTAAGATTTCACCCTTCAGCCCTGCAGACCCAGTCTTCCGCTATCGTTTCTCTGGAGCGCGTCCTGGCCCCTGCATCTTGGACTGGGCCTGAGCTCGAGGTCGTTCTGATTGTGAGACCCCGGCTCCTGGGCCGCTGACCAGTTGCTGGTTCCTCTGGCCCCCACGTGCAGTCAGACATCTGGGGCTACACTGCTTGGACTGGAAGCTGATTGGATAAATCCGCTTTGCCTTACACCTGTCCTGTTAGTGCTGTTGTTTAGTGGACCCTGACCAACACAGCCGATTCTTCTTGTCTTATTCATTAGCGTTCTTCATGTAACCTTGAAGCTAGTCAAATGTAAACTATACAGCATACATGCATGCACACATGCTCCCAGGTTTCAGCTTAGATTTCACTTTATCTTCAAGGTCTAGGGACTTTGGTTCCTAGTTTTATACACTCGAGTTAGCTCATATATTTTTTACAGTACTTTTTGTGGCTTTCCTTGCCCTAAAGTAAAAAAGATATTTACCTATATTTTCAAACATAATTATATATAGTTTGGGGACTTTTTTGAACTGGGGATTGAGCTTGGGAAGCACTGCTACTGAGCTACAGCCTCGGCCATTTTTATTTTGAGACAGGTTCTCACTAAGCTGCTCAGACTGCTGGTCTCCAATTTCCTCCTGCTTTAGCCTCCTGTTACAGATCTCTCTCCCTCTTCTCTCTCTCTCCTCTCCCCTCTCCCTCCTCCCCTCCCCTCCCCTTCTCCCTCTCTCTTTCTCTCTCCCTCTCTCTCTCTGGTACTGGGGATTGAACCCAGGGGCACTCTACCTCCGAGCCACACCCTCATCCCTCTTTATTTCGTGTTTTAAAATTGTCTTGCTAGGTTGCTGAGCGCCTCCTTACATTGCTGAGGCTGTCCTTGAACCTGGGACCCTCCGGTCTTAGCCTTCCAAGAGCTGCTGTAGCCTCCTGCTTACAGGATTTAGCTGGGGTTACAGGCGTGCACCAGCACACTTGGCTTACTATGTAGTTAAAAATCAAGTCTTTAATTCACTTGGAATTAATCAGTGTGTATGGTGGGTAGGGAACAAATGGGACATTTTTCCAAGTACGTGATCATCTTATTGTAGCTGTCATGATTTATTTTCTCATATTCTTTTTTTTTTCGGGTCTGGGGATAGAAATCAGGGGCACTTGACCCTCGAGCTACACGCCGTGCCCCAGTTTTTATTCTTTATTTTGAGACAGGGGCTCACTGAATTGCAAAGGCCTAAGTAGCTGAGGCTGTCCATAAACCACGATCCTTCAGTCTCAGCCTCCCAAATGCTGGGATTACAAGCGTGAACCACCATGCCTGGCTTATATTATTTCCTTTTTTATTTTCATATTTTGAAACAGGGGCTCACTAAGTTGCAGAGGGCCTAAGTTGCTGAAGCTGGCCACGAACCTGCGATCTTCCTGTCTCAGCCTTCCAAATCCTGGGATTAATGCGACCAGCTTCTCACATGCTTTCTTATGAAGTTATGGTTTCAGCGCTTGCATTTGTGTGTATAATTCTTTTCACACGTTAAAACGTCCATCTTTTTGATGCTACCGCGCGCGCCGTCCTTCGCTCCTCGAGCTCTCATGGCCGTCTGTCCTACCCACTACCCAGGTGCTGGCGCTGCGCGCCGTCTGCGGACTCTCTTGGGGTGTTCTGCTCACACAGCGCCTTCTCTCGCTCTTTCTTCCCCACAGCAGTGGACCCCGTTCCCTCCTCTCACCTCGGCACCGACGGGTGGCACAGAGTCTCAAAGCCGGGGGTCCTGCCCCTGCCCCGGGTGGCGGGAGGGGAGTGCGGGAATGATCCGGGCCAGCAGTCGTCTCAGGGAAGCTGGGGCGCTGGACTGAAACAAGGGAGCAGTGGTTCCAAGACCTGGGCCTCGTCGCAGGTGAGGAGGCTGCTGCCTGCGGCGCTGGGAGCCCAGCCCGGCGGCCTCGTCCGTAAGCCAGGCTCGCCCTTCTCAGGGGGCTCTCCTCCGCAGCGCAGGCTTTCTTCTTCTTTCCTTTTCTCTGCTTTCCCTTTGCCTTTCCGTCCTGCAGCCTAGTTTCGGCGGTGCCCTGCCCTGCGGCGTTCTGGCTCACGTTTGTGTGACACTGGCGCGTGACTTCCATTCACCCTTTGGAGGTCCTGTGTCTTCACGATTCTCCTCCAAGACTAGAGTGTGTTTGTAATAAATCTGGCAATGTTTTTAACCTGGAGAGTTTAGTCTACTCATTTGTCTGTATTTTCTCTCATAATTCTTTTTAATTTTAATATCTGCCACATTTTTTTTTTGCAGTACTAGGGCTTGAACTCAGGAGCATTCAACCTCCAAGCTTCGCCTCCAGCCCTACTTTTTATTCTTTATTTTGAAACAAAGTCTCACTGAGTTGCGTGGGCCTCACTAAGTAGCGGAGGCTGGCCCCCGAACCTGCGATCCTCCTGTCTCAGCCTCCCAAGTACTGGGATGACATGTGTGCACCACCACGCCCAGCTATTTGCCACTTGTCCTTTTTATGGCTTTTCTTCTCCTTTTAGATAGTGATGAACCTTCCCATGGTAGTTAATAACTCTTCTTCCTCTTATCTGGTTAATCTTACTAATTTTCTCTCCTAAAAGGAACCTTTTGGCTAAGCCTCCGAGGCGGTTTGCATGAGAGTATTTTTATTATGCGTCTGCTTCCTGCTATCACATCTGAACAATCTGACGAGAGACTTTTTAGGTATTAAGTTTGTTTATTTCACTATTTATCCTGTTTGGGATTGGCTGAGCTTCTTGGGCTTGTGGGCTGATGTATTTCTTCAGTTTTAAAAAATGCTCAATGATTATCTCTTGGGATATTTCTTTTGCTCATTCTGTCCTGTTTCTGGGACTCCGGTTATGGGCTCATTGCCTGTTCTATATTGTCCCGCAGATAACTGATTTCTGTCCTGTTTTTTTTTTTTCCTCCTTGCGGTACTGGAGATAAAACCCAGGGGCATTTGACCTCTGAGCTATACTCCCAGCTCTATTTTTTATTCTTCAGTTTGAAACAAGTCTCGCTGAGTTGCAGAGGGCCTCACTAAGTAGCTGAGGCTGTCCTCGAACCGCGATCCTCCGGTCTCAGCCTCCCTAATGATGGGATGACAAGCGCACCCACCACGCCCGGCTTGTCCTCTTTTTCTTTAATGTTATAATTCCTTGCTTCGGAGACACGCTGTGTACAGGAACCAGGGAGTGCCACGTGGCACCTGCGGCCTCGGCTTTCCTTCCCCTTCGTCACGTCTGGCCGCTGTTGGGAGGCGAGACGCCAGCCTGGCTCCTTTCGCTTGGTGGTGCTTTGTCTTCCCTCGGGATGCCCAGGTGTCCCCGTCAGTCCAGGGCACTCCTCCAGGTGACTAGTGAGCGTGGTGCGCCCTGGTTCCCGGTCAGTGGGAGCTGCTGCGCCCTCCCGGCGCCCACGCTCCTCTTTCCAACTTTCCCCTCTCCTTCCAGCTGTCGTTCAACTTACTGACTTACTCTCCATTGATACCCACTTCTAAGTGATGTTTGTTATTTCAGTTCTTATCATTTAAATTTTTTTTTACTGTATTGGGGATGGAACTCAGGGGCATTCTACCTCCGAGCTACACCCCCAGCCCTATTTTTTATTCTTTATTTTTGAAACAGGGTCTCACTGAGTTACAGAGGGCCTCACTAAGTAGCTGGGGATTTCCTTGAATCGTGATCCTCCTGTCTCAGCCTCCCAAACGCTGGGATTACAAGCGTGCACCACCACGTCTGGAAATTTAAAATTCTTTTATTCCTTCTTGTTAAAAGTGATCTCTTGATCCTGTGCTGTATAGGCAACACCGTGTTTGATTTTGTTTCGTTGTCACTTTATAAAATACATGTTGTACAAAGTATGTGTCCGATGCGAAGCGTGCGCGGTGTAAGAGGTACTCATTATCCTGTGCGCTGGTCTGTCTGCCCCTCGCCTCAGGTGTATGCCGTCTGGCTCACTCTCACTCTTGGAGGTAGCCGTGCTTCTCGGGGCTCCCTGTCTTCCTCGGCTCTGTGGACACTGGACTCTCGTCCGGCAACATGCTAGGGAGAAGCGCACTGGGAAGCATCTTCTGACAGCCGTGCGGGAGCCCTGGCCTTGGAAGGACAGCCACAGAGGCAGGCTCTGCGGGGCCGGCGCAGGGGAGGGGTTGGGCTTTGGAGCCATTTGGGAGGCAGCAAAACACTTAAACACTCCATTCCTCTTAGGTGCCATTACTCCCATCCCCGAGCTCAGTTTTATGAAAATCATACTTAAAAAAAAAAGAAAATAATACAATATCACATGGCTTTTCTGATGGATGGAGTTGCCTCAGGGCCCTGGATCTCCAGGGCTTTGGTCAAGGGGACCTACCCCAGCATCGCCCCAGCTCTGGATACAGACCTGGGTAGAAGCCCAGGGCCACGCTCTGGGCAGCCGTGCTCCTCGGATGCTGTGCGTGGGGTCTAGTTCACATGCAGAGTGTGAGTCCACAGGTGTGTGGGGGCCGGGAGCAGGAGGCAGGCCCTGAACCTGGCCCTGCCTCTTTAGGGCCTGGCCACGCTGCTTCCTCTGCGGAGTGGGCTGTGGGTGTTTGACCCCCTGCCTTGGGTTTCCCTGGGGCAGGGAAGCCCTGAGTGGGAGTGGTCAGACCCCAGCTGACAGTGGCCCTCGTTGCTGTTGTCCCAGAAACCACAGCCCCACTTCACAGAGAGGAGCTGAGACCCTGTGCTCTTCCACGGGGCTGGGGAGGAGGGTGTGGCCCCGCCCAGGGCCCACAGCATCACCTAGGCACTGGGGAGGCGGGCTCCAGACCCCGTGCGGCTGGCAGATGCGGACGTGGCTAGGGGCTCTCAGGCTGTAGCCGTGGTCGCACGCATACAGGGCCACGGCGCCCACGCGGGTCCCGTTGAGACGCACGGTGGCATGCTCCACTTCATCTGGGTGGCCGCAGTCCGCTTCTGCAACGGCACAGCTGCCTGTCAGGAGCTGTGGGGCCACCCGGCCCCTCACCGCTCTGCTTGCCCTGGTCGCAGGGTCCGAGAGGCTGCTTCCGCCCTTCTGGGTGGGGGAGGCACTGGCTTCTGGGGATTGGCCCTCCTAGGGGCTTCCTTCCTTCCTGCCCTGCTCCTGGGAGACTAGGGGAAACCTCCATGCCCTCAGCCCCGTCCCTGCTGACGCACCTGCTTGGCACCGGTGGCCTGTGAACCCTGCTTGGCAGTGGCAGGAGAAATCCGAGCCTAGCTCCTCACAGGTGCCCCCATTCACACACGGGCTCCAGAAGCAGGGGGACGGCACTGCCGGAATGGGGAAGGCCCGTCACGATGGCTCCCTCGGCGGTACCCTGCGTCCCCCCCCACCCGGCCTGGGCCAGCCCTGCTCACACGTACAGAGGAAAGTGCCCCAGCCTCCCCGGATCTTACCTATCTCACAGTGTCGTCCGGAGAAACCTGGGGGGCAGTCACACTTGTATTTGCCGATGTAGTGGAAGCAGGTGCCACCGTTGTGACAGGGTCCGGAGGCGCAGGAGTCTGGCTTCCCTGAGAAAAGAGGGCACCTGGCAGGGTCAGGTGCCACGGCCCATCCCCGCCCACTTCCCCGACATCCTGGGCTGGCCTTCAGGATGGTGCTTCTGGAAGATGTACGGTGGGGAGGCTGGGGCTCAGGGCTTCAGGTTGGAGCACCCCCACTCTGCTCAGGCCGATTTCAGCTGGTGGGACCCCAGCCCAGGCTCGCCAGCCCTCCCTTGCCCCGCCCCAGGGCCACACCGATTTCGCAGTGCCTCCCGGTGAAGCGGTAGGGGCAGCTGCAGTGGTACTCGCCGCCCGCCTCCTTGCACGTGCCCCCGTTCCGGCAGGGTCCCGAGCTGCACAGGTGTGGCCGGGCTGGAGGACACAGAGACATGGGTGCTCGTGAGCCAGCCGCCAGGCCTGCTTCTCGGCTGAGCCCCAAGGCGCAATGCATGGGGCAGGCTCACACTGGTAGACCCCTGCCTGCCCCAGGTGGGCCCTGTCCGCATCTTCCCCTCCCTGACCCAGCACTTCCTGGGCAAGAAGGGCCCCAGCACAGGGCGCTTCCTCCTTCCTGCCACAGTCGTGTGGCTCGTGACCGGGGCGGCCGGCTGCGCTGGCAAGATGCTGGCATGGGCAGCAGTGGGTTAGGGTCTTAGTGTTTCCTGTGAGCGTACTGGCAGGGGCATGTCTTTTCAGAGTCCTGGTCACTTTTAGGCTTCTGAGGAGCTCAGGCACCTGCCTCTGTTTGGGGCATACCCTTACTAAGTTACAAATGGATGGCAATCACTAACCCAGACCCAGCTGTCCTCGGGACTCACATCTGGGAGCAGACTCCCGAGTCCTCCCTTCCTCCCCCTCTGAGCTCAGAGGCAGCCACGCCGTCACCTATGTGCTCTCAGGAGCAGGGGCCTGGGGGTGGGCTGGGGGACCATGCAGTGCCTGAGGTGGGCACAGGGTGGTCGGGGCAAGGGTGCTGGCGCTGGGGCCTGGCCTGGAGAGGCCTGGGGCTTGGGGGGGGGTGCTCTCAGAGCGGTGCCGCCCTCAGGACGTGTGTAGCTGGAGAGACCAGAGCCTTTTCTGGGCAGTGCCCAGATGTGGGCATGGTGGTCCTAGGAGTGCTTGGAGGATGAGGGCACAGCAGGCCCGGGAGGGGACAAGCAGGGACGCTTCTCTTTGGAACCCCGTCTCCTGCTGCAGGGTAGGAAAACCATGGGGTCCTGGCTTACGTCCATGGGCAGCTCCTTGGTGAATCTGATACGGTCTTGGTTCTCCAGACATCCCAGAGCTGTGGCCTTGCCCAGGGCCTGCCTGAGGCAGAAGAGCAGGCAGGGCTCCGGCCAAGGGGTGCTGAGACCCAGGTCCACTGAGCATGCCTTCACATTGCAAGGGAAACAGTCCCGGGTGTGTGTGTGTGGCACCCGCAGAGCTCTTGGGGAGGAATGCTGACATTCACAGCAGATAATGCTGTGAAATGCCTGTACTCTCCAGGTCGTATTAAATTTAACAAAACCCTAATGAAATCAGGGTTTTTTTTCCCGGGTGTGGTGGTGCACATTTGTAATCCCAGCGCTTGGGAGGCTGAGACAGGAGGATCGCACAGATTGAAGCCAGCCTCAGCTACTGAGTGAGGCTCTCAGCAGCTTAGTGAGACCCTGTTTCCATATAAAGTATAAAATAGGTCTGGGGGTGTAGCCTGGAGGTAGAAAAGCCCCTGGGTTGCACTGCCAGTACCACCCAAAAAAAAAAAAAGAAAAGAAAAGAAAAGACAAAGAAAAAAATCAGTTTTTAAAGTTGTGTTTTTTTTAAAATGCAATACAATGATTCTAGGATCTATTTAGAAAATATATTGAGCAGAAACAAAATGCAGCCAGTTCTGGCGGATGAAGATCAGACCAGGCGACAAAAGCAAAGCCGACAGGACAGAGGCTGCCCTGTGCAAGCTGTGCGCGCAAGGGAGGCCAGAGTGAAGGAGGGATGGGAAAGAAAGCAAAACCGCTGCGGGCGGCCGCTCTCCAGGGTGCTGACGCCGGGCGGCTCCGCCTCCAGCTCCAGCTCCGCGCTCCAGCGGGGTGCTCCCCCCGTAGCCCCCCCCACCCCAGGACCCTGCAGGTTCTCCCCTTCCTCTAGTCCCTCCCAGAGCATCCCTGCAGGCCCCTGGATGGCCTCCTGGTTCATTAGCTCAGACCACACTCCCTGCGGGGCACTTCCGCATCTCTGCAGGAATCCACTCTCCCTCCCGAGAATCCCTGCTGCCCCGCCCTGTGCTCCCACTAGCCCCAGCCCAGCATCCCCCAAGGGCCATGCGGCCCGCCCTGCCCCCGCGCCTGCAGGCCCTTCCCTTCCCTGGCACCTTTCTCGCAGTGTCTGCCCTGGAAGCCGCGGGGGCACTCGCATGTGTAGTAGTCCTCATGAGCATCACAGGAGCCGCCGTTGAAGCAGGGGTCCGAGTCACAGGGCGAAGGCAGGGCTGCGGGGGCAGAGGGCGGTCCTGGGACAGGCGCTTGCCAGGGTCACCCTGACATTCTGCCTGGAACCAAGGCCACTTAAGACGCACTCTGCAGGCCGTCTGGATCCCCACCTCTGCTGAACGCCCCTCCTCGGAATTTCTCTCATTCTTGATTTTAGCAGAATTCATCCTCCCTCTGCCGAGGCAGCTTTGGGCTGGGACACACTGCTGGCGTTATATGTAATGACACGGCACGTTTGTGATTAACCACCCTCATGCCAACAAGGGATGGCAGTGCACATCCCGTTACACAGATGCATGTATGCATCACATACCGGGGACCCAGGAAGACAGCAGCTCTGTGGCTGAGGCTGCCGGCTAGCGGGGGAGAGCCCTGGTCTGCCGCCCCTGCCTCCTGCGCCTCCCCCCCCCCCGCCCACCGGGAGCACTTACAGTGGCTGACGTTGTGGTCGGTGTGGCAGACACACAGGTAGCTCCCGCCATACTCCATGCAGTAGCCACCGTCAGGGCACTGGGTGTTCATATTGCAGGGTGTGGCTGTGACCTCTGCAGGGGAAGAGACTGCTCTGAAGCCCTCCCATCTTCCTTGACCAGAGCGGGGCTGCCTAAGACCCAGTGACCCACCAGGGGCGCCTGTGCCCGGCCCCCAGGGTCCAAGTGGAAGTTCCAGAGCTAAGGTTGAAGGTCCGGACCATTCGTGCCTGGGTTATGTGGATACCCAGGGACGAGGCAGGAAAGGTGCCCCTCCCCCAGCCCCGCCTGGACATTTACGTACCAAATTCGCAGAGGAGACCAAAGAAGCCCGGGGGGCACTGGCAGAGGGTGGCATTGGCGCCCAAGCACCGACCTCCGTTGCGGCACTCACAGCTGTGCGGGATTCCTGCCACAGAAAGGGGGAGGGCTCCCGCTGTAGGTCACAGGGAGGCGGGTCCTCCCTCCACCCTGCTGGGTCCTTGCTACCCTCCAGCAAAACTGCCACCCCCCCCTCCCAGACCTGCATTTCCTCTCCCGGAGTTCCTGGATGCACCACCCATGGGTGGACCCGCTCCCGACTCTGCTGCCCAGAGGCAGAGCGCAGCTCCATCCCGGGCCTAGGCCACCTCCCCGGAGCC
Organism: Muscardinus avellanarius; assembly: GCF_963383645.1. Taxonomy (NCBI): domain Eukaryota; kingdom Metazoa; phylum Chordata; class Mammalia; order Rodentia; family Gliridae; genus Muscardinus; species Muscardinus avellanarius. The sequence continues at coordinate 866,214 of NC_137787.1, forward strand.
CTCACGCACTCTCCCTGCACTCCGGGCCCATGAAGCCTTCTGGGCACTCGCACACGTAGCCCGGGTCCGCGTCCACACAGGTGCCCCCGTTCTGGCAAGGGGCTGAGAGGCAGGCATCGGACACTGAGGAGCTTCCTGCAAGAAAGACGGTGGTCACCAGTGGCCACCCAGAGGAGTGGGCAGAAGGCAGACTTTAGTGGGAGAAGCGGCCTTGCCACCCAGATCCCGTGCTTTCCGTAGTACTCCCTGGTTTCCTCCCCGGGCCAGGACCGAGCAGGACTTAAGCCACAGGCATGGTTTTCAGAAACTGATTTATAGCAGCTCTGCCCCCTGCCCCAGCTCAGCACCTGTGCCAACCCGAAGCCAGGGGCCTCCAGACACCTGACCAGACATTCCCAGCGATGAGGTGACATTTCCCAGGTGTCTTCCTGTGGTCAGAAACAATCCTTTTCAATTTGCGGACCCTTTTTGGGCCCATCATGGGGACGCTCCAGGACACTTGAAGAGAACATGTGCACTCTTTAAATGTCTGCGAGGCCCGGTCAAGTCCTGGCAGTCTTCCTGATAAAAAAAATCTGTGGTCTATGAATTTCTGAAGCCTCCGGCCCATCGGCGGGCCCGTTTCTCCTCGCGGTCTGCCATCTGCTGGTCAGGCACTTTGATTCGTGGCAGTCGGTGTTGACAGGTACGAGGATATTTTGAGTAGGTCCTGATGGATTGATTCCTTTACCATTATGGAAGGCCCCTCGTCATGTCTGGTGCCCCTTCTTACTCTAATGAAGCCTCTAGCCTCCTCTTGCTTACATTTGCCAATCTATTACTCCCCCACAAAGTCCAATATTTCCTGTCCTTTCAAAATGTATCTTTGTAAAATGGTATACAGTAAAATTCCTGTTTGGTGTATGGCACCTGTATGTGTGGACCCCAGCATAGTCAGGGCACAGAACGCCCATCACTCTATGTGCAGACGTCCATGTTCTAACTCTGGGTCGAAGCCCCTGCCCCGGTCCACCCCTCACCACAGTGCTGCCCTTTCAAGAATGGCAAATAGGTGCGGCCGGATGGTTGGGGTTGGATCTGAAATGTCCCCAAAGCCCCCATGTGGACGCTTGTGCACAGCTGACGCTGCTTCCGGGAGGCGGTGGGAGCTGCAGGGTGTCAGGAGTGCTCCTGAAGGGGAGCCTGGGGCCCAGCCCCATCTTCTCCTTACTCTCTGGCGGCCCCAGTGGCAGAACCCTCTACCTCCGCCACCCCCACGGCTGCAGGGCCAGGTGACCATGGACACCCGGCAGGTGTTCGTCACAGTGACAGGAAGCTAACCCACACGCAGTATGCCATCGCTTGAGCCTGGCTCCTCCCACTCAGCATAGTGCTCTGAGATCCACCTGTGTTGTGTGTATCAATACTTAGTCCTTTTTTAATTTTTAAAAATTTATTATTATTTTTGGTGGTACTGGGGTTCCTGGAAGCCCTTCTACCTCCGGGCTACACTCCCAGACCTATTTTATATTTTTATTTGGAAACAGGGTCTCTTAAACCAGCTGAGGCTGGCTTTGAACCTGCGCGATCCTCCTGTCTCAGCCTCCCAAGTGCAGGGATTACAAGCGTGCGCCACCACGCCCGGCATTAATGGGCCATATTTTTATGGATCTAATTCTAGATTCTCTCTTCTGTACCATGGATTTGGTGGGCATCCCTTTGCCAATAAAATGTGGTCTCCACCATTGTAGCTTAAAGTAAATCTTACTATTTGGTAGTGAGGTTCCTCCATATTTCTCTTTTCCAAAATTGTTTTGGCTATTCAAATTTTATTTCCATTTCATATTAATGTTAGAACCACCTTTTCTATAGCCTAGAAAAATCCCACCAATATTTTGGTTGGAATCACACTAAACATATTAATCATTTGGGGAAAAAAGACATGAAAACTATGTTGAGTTTTTCTCACCCATGAACGTGGTATGTCTACCCATTTTCTTAGATCTTCTTGGGTTTCTTTCACCAGCATTTTGTAGCTTTCAGCATACAAATTCTGTGCATGTTTTGCTAGATTTATATCTAAATACCTCATATTCAGGGAAGCTATTATAAAAATAGTATTATTTAAAAAAGTTTGGAGCAGATTACACATACCTAACTTGGGGAAGCTCGAGAGTTCATACATAACTTTCTGGAGTTGCTGTCCAAAACCCATCCTCTCTACAGTCTTCACAGCTCTCTGGGGCCACCCTTTTTGTTTCTCTGGCTGGAAAGCTGGGGCTTTCACTGTCCTACCCTACTCCTTGTGACTGTACTCATGGCGGGGCCAGGTGGAGGGGAAGACAGAGAAAGAGGAAAATGGTAGGAGTTTGCCCTTTCAGAACAGTGGCACCTCCAAGAGGCCAGGGCGGTCCCCTCCCCCATGGTGTGAGGTCCTGTGGCCCCCACCTTGCCACTGTTGGGTTGGTCCTGCTCCTAAAGTCTGGCTAGAGGGCGTGTCCTAGGCGCTCTAATGTGTGTGCTGCGGCTCACTTTGGGTTTGGGGTGTCTTTACATCCAGGCTGAGGGGATGCCAGATTAAAAAAATGGCAAACTCTCCACTGGCTTGGCGGGCTTCAAGGCTTGGGCTCTGTCCCCAGTTCACATGCTACTGTTTACTTCCAGAGTCCTCAGATAGCGACTCAGCTACTCCCCGCATCCTGCCCCGGGCTCAGGGCTGCATTCGGTGGGAGAGACGGGATGCAGCCTGTCTCTATCTTACGCAGGCCAGACGCCCACCGACACTCTGAAATGACTTGCACCCTGCACGTAGAGTGGGTTTCTTTAGTGAGTGTAGCAGGGTCCTGCTGTCCAGTGCTCGCCAGCCGCCTCTGAGCTGGAGCGCTGGCCACCTCGCAGGCTAACGCGGCAACCACAGGCCCGAGTGAGCGGGCCGGCGCGCACCGGGTCCCTCCGTTCCACTTCTTCACCCCTCGTCCCTTTGTCTCGTCTCTGGATTAGCAGCAGTTTGAAAGGACTGTTTTCCCCACAGTTGGGCTGGCTGTGACTGATGATGGCCGCCGTCTCTAGGTTCACAGTGTCTGTGCTTTCCTCACACGCCGCTTAACATCATCCTGCCTCTGCATTGTGCTCCCGTCCCCCGTCCTTTAGCAGACATTGGTGAACTCTGGCCACAGAGCAAATCTCGCTTGCCACCGTTCTTAAAGTTCTGTTGGCACAAGCCAGGGTGGCAGCTCACCCTGTGCTCCCACTGCTTGGAGGGCGAGGCAGGAGGGCCACAGGTCTGAGGCCAGCTTCAGCACCTGAGTCGATGCCGTCAAGGAAACGGAGGCCATGTTACTTGTCTCTCTACAGAAAAAGTTTGCACACTCTGGTATGCATTGTACTTCTACATGTGTGACCAACCCCGTAGTATGTATGACTTCTTTACTTATTCTAAAACTATCTTAAAAAGACCTTAAAGGGAAAGTGTGTGTGTGTGTATGCATGTATATGTGTGTATGTGTGTGTGTATGCATGTATGTGTGAGTGTGTGTATGTGTGTGTATGAATGTATGTGTGAGTGTGTGTGTGCATATGCATGTATGTGTGAGTGTGTGTATGCATGTATGTGTGAGTGTGTATGTGTGTATGTGTGTATGTGCATGTATGTGTGAGTGTATGTGTATGTGTATGTGTGTATATGCATGTATGTGTGTATGTGTGCATATGCATGTGTGTATGAGTGTGTATGTGTGTATGTGCATGTATGTGTGAGTGTGTGTATGTGCATGTATGTGTGTGTATGTGTGAGTGTATGTGCATGTATGTGTGAGTGTGTGTGCATGTGTGAGTGTGTATGTCCGTGTGTGTGCATATGCATGTATGTGTGAGTATGTATGTGTGTGTGCATGTGTGTGTGCATATGCATGTATGTGTGAGTGTGTATGTGTGTGTATGCATGTATGTGTGAGTGTGTATGTCCGTGTGTGTGTATATGCATGTATGTGTGAGTGTGTATGTGTGTGTGTATGTGTGTATGTGCATGTATGTGTGAGTGTGTGTATGTGCATGTATGTGTGTGTGTGTGAGTGTGTATGTGCATGTATGTGTGAGTGTGTGTGCATGTGTGAGTGTGTATGTCCGTGTGTGTGCATATGCATGTATGTGTGAGTATGTATGTGTGTGTGCATGTGTGTGTGCATATGCATGTATGTGTGAGTGTGTATGTCCGTGTGTGTGTATATGCATGTATGTGTGAGTGTGTATGTGTGTGTGTATGTGTGTGTGTATGCATGTATGTGTGTGTGTGTATGCATGTATGTGTGAGTGTGTGTGCTACTGGAAACTGAACCCAGGGGCATTCGACCACCAAGCTACACCCCCTTTTTTTAAATCAGTTTTAGTTTGGAAATGGGGTGTTGTTTCTCAGTTGTGGCTGAGCGTCTCACTATGTTGCTGAGGCTGTCCTCGGACCTGCAATCCTCCTGTCTCAGCCTCCAAGTACTGGGATTACAGGTATGTGCCACTGCCCACCATTATGAAAAAGTTTTGTCCTGATATCCTGTTTCTTTTTTTCTTTTTCTTTCTTTTTTTCTTTTTTGGTGGTACTGGGGTTCCTGGAAGCCCTTCTACTTCCGGGCTACACGCCCAGACCTATTTTTACATTTTTATTTGGGAACAGGGTCTCCTAAGCCAGCGCACGCGGCTGGCTTTGAACCTGCGCGATCCTCCTGTCTCTGCCTCCCAAGCGCGGGGATGACAAGCGTGCGCCACCACGCCCGGCTGATATCCTGTTTGTAACACTTCATTCCTCTGTGTAGATCCATGTTTTTATCTGGGACATTTTCTTCTGTCTAAAGATTTCCTTTAATGTTTTTACAACACCGGCATGTTGATGAACGCTCTTGGCTTTTGCTAACGGGCAAAGCCTTTATGTCATTGTAATTTCTGAAGGGTAGTTGCTGGGTGTGTTCTGCTAGGTTGAGGCTTTTCCTCCAAGCTGCCCGGCTGTCGCTGCGGCGCCTTGGCCTGCGTGCCTGGCTCCTGGAGCCTCTGCCGAGGCTCTCCTGCGTCTCCTCCGCTGCCTGCGAGACGCGTGTCCGCGTGGTGTCCGGTGGAGTGAGCGTGTGTGGCTTTGCGCAGCTTTCTTGATGCTGTTCTTGGGAACGAGCTTTACTTTGCAGCAAGCCTGGGGAATGGTTATTTCTTCGCTGCAGCTCCCTCTCCCGCCTCCTTCCTCCTCCTTGACGCCGAGCGCTTTCTCTTCCCGTCCCCTTCCCTCAGTTACGTCTCATCTGTGTTACTGCTCTCCAGGGCAATCTGAAGATTCACATGTACCTTTTATCACTACACTTTCTTTGTAAATATTTTCTGCTTCTCATTAAGCTCCTCCTTTCCCCTGGAGAGCCTGGAGCACCTGCAGCACATTCACGAGGAGATTAAACGGATGTGGCCCATTCTGCAGTCTCTGTCACTTTCTTCTCCGGTCGGTTTTCCCTGGATGTGGCCTGACGTCGCTGGTGGAGTGTTAGGATCCTGGGTTTTGGTGCCCCTGCTTCCCCCGTGCTGTGCTGTCCAGAGACCGCAGGCGGGCTTCTCAGAGAGCTCAGGGCAGTTCAGCCGCGGGCGGCGGGCACCTGTTTAGAAGCCAGTGTTCGTGCCTGTGGGGTGGACAGGAGCGTGCCTTGGTGGCCTGAGGGCCCTTCTGTCGTTTCTGTTGTTTCCAGCAGGTCTGGACCTCAAGGACCCCAGCCAGCCCCTCTCCAGCCCCCCATGCTCGGCTTCTGTGTTTTATTATTCCCTTTCACTTGCGTTATTACTCTGTATAAAATGTGGTCTCCTGGCAAAAACCTTTGGAAACCACTTACCCATTTTCTGACAGGAGTTTAGTGAAATATACTGATCCTTATATAATGGCTTGGGCAAAGTGGGCTGTGACAACACGAGCAGACTTTAAAGCAGCTAAACAACTCACCCCCCACCCCCGTCCGCACACCATAGCCCACCCTCCCTGGGGACTGTGTGGCCGTCCCCCTGCCTGGTGGCCCTCCACACAGAGATGGATGGAAGGTAAGGTCCATCCGCGCCTTATTTAGGGGTAAAATGTAACTTCCTCTCTCTTTTTTTTTTTTTTTTGGTGGTACTGGGGTTCCTGGAAGCCCTTCTACCTCCGGGCTACACTCCCAGACCTATTTTTACATTTTTATTTGGGAACAGGGTCTCCTAAGCCAGCGCGCGCGGCTGGCTTCGAACCTGCGCGATCCTCCTGTCTCTGCCTCCCAAGCGCGGGGATTACAAGCGTGCCCACCACGCCCGGCCCCTCTCTTTTGGTTGGTTTTTGAAGTACTAGGGGTTGAACCTAGGGGTACTCTACGACTGAGCTACACCCCATCCATCCAGCCTTTGTGTTTTTATTTTGAGGCGGGGTCTCCTACGTTGCCCAGGCTGGACTTGAACTCGCCACCCTCCTGCCGAGCCTGGCTGCCTCCAGCCTCCCGGGCCAGCTCAGTGGGCCAGGCCCTGGGGAGGGGCAGTGGCCTTACACTGTACTTTACAGTTCCAGCTGGCCTTTCTCTTGGTCTACAAAGTCCTAAGCCGCATTTAAAATGTATGAAATAACACAGAGAAGAGATTTCCTGACACGTGGGAAAGCCACTTTTCTTTCTGGGTCTGGAAGACGTTAAAAGCTAAGTATCTCCTGAGAAGAAGAGGAGCCTTGGGACTCCTGTCCCTGCTTTTTACAGATGGAGACAAGGCCCAGAGAGGGGAGATACTCTTTGGCCTCACGCAGCTGGGCTGTGCGTCCCATTCTGGAGTGGGGAGAGGCAGAGCGCTCCCCACGGGAGAGGAGAGGCAGTGACATCGAGGGCTGGGCCGCACACGGAGGCAGGGAGGGCAGAGACGTGGTGCCCGCTGGCTACCTGTCTCACAGCGAGGTCCCTCGAAGGGCTCCGCACACAGGCAGGTGTAGTTCCCCACCAGGTCCACACACGACCCTCCGTTGAGGCATGGGTCCGAGCTGCACTCGTCCAGATCTGGGGACAGAGGCAGAGCTGGGCCGGAGCCAGGCGCACCCTGGGAGTCTCCCCTCCTGCTGCTCACCTCCCAGCTGAGGTGGGCTGCTCACCTGTCTCGCAGGTGGTCCCTGTGTACCCGCCCTGGCACACACACACCGCAGAGCCACCGTCCTCCTGGCACTGGCCGCCGTTTCGACACTCTTTGCTGTCACAGGGGGACTGGGCTGCAAGTAGGAGGGTAGAGGGGACCCTGGACCCTGCTGAGCTCCTGGCGGGCAGAAGCCCTGTGGCCCTCCCCCGAGGGGCCTGGCCAGGGCAGCCGCGTGTGACCTGGGTCTAGGTGAGGCCCAGTGCTGGGGGATGCATGCACGGCACAGGACACCAGGCCTGCCTCGTGGGCGGACCCTCCCGGGCTGGCATGCCAGCAGACCATGAGAGAGCTGCACTCGAGGAGCGGGATTCCGAAGTGGGGGCTGCTGAAATGGCCACGAGCCAGGCCCTCACGTCCCTTGGGGAGCCTCACCAGACTGCACCTCAGAGGGCCTCCGGGGATGCGGGGTGCCCGTGTGCGGCTCCCAGCCTGTCTGACGCGAGGAGGGGCAGCTTCTTCCCAGGAAGCTCCATCCCACCAAGGCCACCCTCAAGGTCATGCCCTGCCCCACCCCACTGTGCTGGAGCACTTGCTGAGATGGGCGAGACCCCTGCGGTGGCTCCAATGCCATGGAGAGCCCAGTAGTGCTGATGTGTCTCGCAGCTGGTGGGCCCGGGTGGTTCCTCTTACCTGACTCGCAGGTGGGCCCTCCGAAGCCAGCAGGGCACTGGCAACTGAAGCTGTTGACTCCATGGGTGCAGGTCCCACCGTTCTGACATGGGTGGGAAGCACACTCGTTCACATCTGAAACACAGGGCCGTCACAGGCTGGGACACCAGCAGAGGAAACGGGTTGGGAGGACCCACCACGGCTTCTGCTGGGGGGCCGACGGGTGACGGGTGAGGATCTACCCTCTGCTGGGGGGCTGATGGGTGATCCCTGAGTGTGGCTCAGAGAGGGTGTCCAGGGCAGTGGCAGCAGCGCCTACCATGCCCCCTGCCACAGCCAGAGCTTTTGGCCCCCAGAGCCCCCCCACGGTGGGGACAGACTCTTGACCTAGGCCCTGAGGCACCGGCTAGCCCGCTGCACTCCCCAAGCCCACCCAGGCCAGCACTCACCCAGCTGGCACTTCCGCCCGGTGAAGCCGGCGAGGCAGGAGCAGGTGTAGGAGGGGTTGCCCGTGACACAGTCGTCGATGCACTTGCCGCCATTGAGACACGGGCGCAGGGCCAGGCACACGGAGGCTGCAGGCAGGGGAAGGAGCCTCTAGGACTGGGCAGGAGCCCCAGTGGCCCCGTCCTCTTCCTGCCCCTGCCCCTGCCCAGAGGGTCCCTGGGGAGCACCGCTGTGGCTGCACCCCACACCCCACGGCGCACTCTAGGTCTGCGCAGGGAGCCCGTGACCAGCAGCTGACCCTGTGTCCTGAGCTCCAACCCTGCCTCCTCGGAGGCAGAGACCCCAGAGCCATGCCACACATCCCTCTGACCCCCCAGCCCTACTGTGGACAGCTCTGGAGGCTCAGGCCTGTCCCGGCTCCCCTCCTGGTTTCCTTCATAGAAGGGAAAGGCCGGCTCCATTTTCAAAACCAGTTTTCCCATGTCATGGAGGTCACTCACGGAGGCCTCAGTGGCCCCCACACCCAGTAGGGTGCCAGGGCAGGCAGGCATGGCTCAGCCAGTAAACATGCCCGGTGGGCGAGTGTTTCACCAAACACCAGCACCTCTCAGCGACTTCTCCCTGTGCTTACCACATGTGCCCACCCAGCCTGCCAGCCGCATGGCCACCAGCAAGTGGTGGCTGCCTACTTTGTCAGGAACCAGACTCCAGACAGTCCGTGCTGCACTGCCCCCCTTCTGACATGGCTCCTGAGCCCCAGGGACTTGCTGTGTGTCGTGCCCACCCCACCGCACCCTGCGCGAGCGCCTCTGTGCACGCTGTTTCTAGGGCTCCGCCCTCTGCTGGACAGTGAGAAGCAGAGGAGAGCCCTCGGGGTTGGCCAGAGCCTGTCCTGAGGCCCCATTCTCAGGCCCGCCTGCCCACCCAGCCCCACCTGCGTGCTGCTCCTCAATGCCACCCAAGGCCCCTCTGCCCCACAGGCTCTGGTGTGTCCAGCCTCAGCCACCACCCTCCCTTCCCCAGGTGGCCAGCAGGCGCCCAGCCCAGGGGCTTGGTCCTCGGCCGGCCTGCCTCTCCGGGACTGAGGGTGGTGGCTCCTGGGCTCCCTCCCCTTGAGCCCCCTACTCCCTCAGCTGGGGTTCAAGCTGGGGCCCAGCATGGACACGGAAGCCCCAGCTTGCGTGGGGATTGCGTGGTTGGGGCAGGAGGGGACCCGGAAGTGCCTCATTGGCACGATGTCACACCAACCCGCAAGCACACGCCCTAGCCGTTGGTCCTGAGGACCTGGAGGCCCCCAGGGCGCTACTCCCACCCCTCCCCGGCTGAGGGGAGACAGGCTCCTGCTCCTCCCTGAGGACCCAGGCTCCTGCGGCGAGCCTGTGGTCACAGCAGCTCGAAGGCCCCTCCAGGGAAGACAGGCATGGGGGACCCACTGTGATCTGCTCGAGCTCTCGTGCCTTTAGCCGGATGGACTGGTCCAGGTGCCCGCTGGGCTGCGCTGCACCGGTGCTCCTGTCCCCGGCGGGCACTGGCCCCTCCTCCCTGCCATCCCCCAACACAGCCCGTGCCTCACCCCGCCCTGGGTCTCGCTCTTGTCCTCTTACTTGTATGGCCGCAGCCCCCCACGCGCACCTGGGCATCATCGATTCTGAACGCCCAGCGCCCGGGCACGCCCACGTTGGTGGTGGTCTCCACCTCGGCCATGTCCGTGGTGCGCGAGCCGGGGATGTTGAAGTAACGCTGCCCGTCTCCTGCGTTGAAGCCCGCCTGGGGGTGGGGGTAGTGAGGGGGGCAGGTCTCCTTAGGGTTCCTGAGACTCCTCCCCAGGTGGACAGGGCCAAAGATGGTGGGGGAGACGGCCTCGTAAGCCGGGGACTCCATAGGTGCTGGTCTTGACAGCCAACAGTCCCTCCAGCCTAGGAGAGCGCTGCCCTGGCCCCCTCCCACACTCCTGCAGGGCTCACCTCTGGGTTTCTGGGCAAGAGCGACCCCAAGAGGAAGTAGGGGCAAGGAGGTGGGTGGCGCAGCATGCTGGGTGGGGTCTTCCTGCCGCCGTGCAGCTGCAGGTGCCTCTGGCTCTGAGGATAGTGGGGGACACTGGACATCTCCCATGGTGGCCACATCTGCAGAGCACTGGGGGTTCTGCCTGCTCTGAGCCCAGCCTATCTCCTCAGCTCAGGACAGTCCTGGGGGTGAACAGAGCCCCTGAACACCGAGCGCCAGCCCGTGTTGGCCTACCTGGGCTGCGATGCCCCCCAGGCCCTCGGCGTTGCCCCCGCTGCTGGCGTGGGTGCCGGTGGTCCAGGAGATGGACTCGTAGTTGAAGATGGTGAAGGAGAACCTGCCATTGGTGATGAGCACCGTCTGGAACGTGTTGACCTGCCGAGGAGGGGGCTGGATGGGGGCCTGCAACCCCCGACCCGCTCTGAGGTCCTGCCCTGGCTCCATGGCTGTCCCTCCTGGACAGCAAGGTGGACCTTGGAGGCCTCATCTGCCCGAGTGCCTGGGCACAGAGTCCCCTCTTGCTCCCCCTGGAGTGAGCCAGTGGCGGAGCAGACGGAGCAGACGCAGTCCCTGCCCTTGGGGCTCAGCTCCTGCAGGCCTGGGGCACACAGATTAGTGCTCACAGGGCCAGAGCCACAGGAGCTCCTGTGCAAAGAGAACAGAGCATGAAAGGAAAATGAGGAAGGTGGAGAGGGAGGGAGGAAAAAGCAGCTTTTACTGCTATGAGCTCTGATCCAGAACACACTGGACTGGGAATTGTGTGTATAAGAGGTGCCATTTCAGATGGGGGAAGGACAGGATGGCTCAGAGATGAGCTTGGGACAAATAGAAAACTCTCTGAAGAATGCAAAATTAGGACCCTCCTTTATACTGCATATGGAAAGAAATCCCTAGCCAAGTATGAGTGTAAAATAAAATCTTAAAAAATAAGCTGGGTGGTGCACGCTTGTAATCCCTGTGCTTGGGAGGTGGAGACAGGAGGATCGCGCAGGTTCGCACAGCCGTGCTGGCTTAAGAGACCCTGTTTCCAAATAAAAAAGTATAAAAATAGGTCTGGGAGTGTAGCCTGGAGGTAGAAGGGTTTCCAGGAACCCCAGTACCACCACCAAAAAAAAAAAAATCTTAAAAAATAAAACCATAAAAATTCTAGAAGAAAAAAATACGCCAATGTGTATAGCATATCCAGGAAGGGTTTTTTTTTTTTTTTTGTACTGAGGATGAAACCCAGGGCATTTCACCTCTGAACTACACTCTCAGCCCATTTTTTTTTTTTTATTCTTTATTTTGAAACAGGGTCTAAGTTGCAGAGGGACTCACTAAGTAGCTGAGGCTGGTCTCGAACCTGTGATCCTCCTGTCTCAGCCTCCCGAATGCTGGGAGGTAAAAGACTTTAAGGTGTGATATTAATTAACAATAAAAGCCAAAAGAGAGGCTTATGCATTCGAGTACAGGAAGCCTCAGGAACAGGTGCTGTACTATCCAGCTGAACGGCAGTGAACTTAGCATGTGGCAGATAAAGCTACTGACACCCTGGATTCCAGAAGAGTCTCTACAGACCGGTAAGAAAAGACCAAAAGTTTTCCAGAAATATGGGCAAACGTATGAACAGAGACATCACAGTAGGCTCCAAGTAGCCAATAATACTAGAACAAATCCCACATCCCCAGAAACCAGAAAAGCCCGTACTGTCGCAGGGAAGGAAAACGATGGTTCTAGCGCTTAGCTGGGGTGCGGGGTCCCCGCAAATGTGCCTATGTAGGTGCACCTGCTGAGGGCCGATGTGGTTCAGAGGCGTGTCAGCTGCTTCTGCTGAGGCACCCAGGCCACACGGGCCACCTGTCTCCTCAGAAAGGAGGGGAGCTGCCCAGCTACTTTCTTAAATAAAAGCGGATGCAGGAAACCAAGCTCTCCGCTTCAGGGAATCAAGCTCGAGTGCTACCACTCAGAAGACAGAAACCAAGAGTGGAGGGCCAGGCCTGTGGGGAGTGGAGGGTGAGGGCCAGAGGTGAGCGGGGAGGGGCAGCGGACGCGAGGCGGACCCTGCCTTGGGGAGCCGGCTCCTGTAGGTGCCGCTGGACATCTGCGTGGCGTCTGGGTTACCGGCTGTGCCCCTCACTCGTCCTCTTTGCTTTGGTGAGGGCTGCTTCCCATCCCTTGACAGCAGCCCTCGGAAGGCGCCTTTAAAGAGTGCTCATGGAGATGTGTGAGCAGGCCCTGGGCACCACGGTGCTGCTTCCTTGAGAGCTTAGCACTGTCTGGGTGCGGTGTTGGGCGGCCACAGGAATTCCTGTGTTGGTGTTCCTGCTGGCTGCCCTTATTGAGGGGTGAAGCAGAACACCCCAGCGGGACCCCTTCGGTGCCCCTCCCGACCTGCGTCGTCTGCCTGAAGTCCCCAGCGTGCGAGCCACTGGGCAGGGTGCGCGATGTTTCCGTGTGCTGGGGCGGGGAAGGCCAGGCTCCAACTCCTACACCCGAGCCCTGTGACCTCAGCTAAGAGGCTTGGGCCTTGAGGTCTGTTTTCCTCCCAGTATGACCCAGTGACCGTCTCTGACCTGCCTCAGTGGGGATCCTAGCCAGACACCCCTCCCAGGCCGCAGGCTGCGACTCACAGGGGAGGAGGAGCTGCCTCCGAAGAAGGTCACTCGGTACCACGTGGCGATAAAAACCCAGGTGGCAGAGAAGTCTGGGAGCTCGGGGAAGTAGCGCCTGACGTCGTCCGTGGCTCTGCGCAGCGTGGCGGGGTCGGAGGCCTCGCGGTAGTAGACATCGCCCGCCCGCCGGTTATCCACGTCTGCCCAGAAGGCGGCCACCACGCAGCGGTCCTTGGCGATAGGGAAGGCCACGGGTGTGAACTGAGAGACCTCCTTCAGGAAGGAGATGACGCCATTGTTGTTTACCTGCGAGACAGAGCCGACGGGGAGGGACCAGGGCTGTGGCAGGTGGCTGGCCCCGCGGCCTCCCCGTCCCCACCCGGGCAGTCTGGGAGGGGGAGCCAGCCTTGGGCAGGCACCGGAGGGCAGCTGACGCACCGTGGCCTGAACCGGGACCATGTGCCCTTTCCCTTCCGCCCCCAACCCAGGCAGTCCGTGTGCCCAGGCCGGCTCTGACCTACGGGGGACCCAATGATCTGCGGACTGCCCGGCCCTGGGCTTCCACCATGAGGCCCAGCGAGGACTTGGCCTCAACAGACAGACACACAGCCCTGCCTGACAGCCCGGCTCCTCAGCAAAACCTCAGCCAGGGACCTCGGAGGGCGCAGCAGTGCCCACAGGGAGCCGGGCCTGGAAGGGGAACAGGAGGGGCAGGATGGCAGTCTGGGGGCTCGGGAGGGGCCGAGATGGCCAAGTGGGGAGTCTGTGCCCAGGCCTCCAGTCAGTGGGGGCCCCGGAGGCTTCAGAGAGCGGGGCCTGTGCAGCAGCTCTGCATCCAGCAGGCAGGGCTCAGGCCTGAGGGCACCGCTGGCTGTGCTCCTGCTTCCCTCATTTGTGAGACTCAGCTTATGCAGCGGCCACAGACTGAACATGTGCACCCCCGAATTCACATGTGCACCCCGCCAGTGATGTGCTAGGAAGCGGGGCCTTTGGAAGGTGATGAGGTCATGAGGGTGACCCCCACCAGTGGGATCAGGGCCCTTCTAAGAGAGGCCTGTGTGCGGGACACAGAAGGCCACCCAAGGACAGGCAAGCAGGCCTCTGTAGCACCGGAAGCAGGTAGCCCCTGGATCAGGGACTTGCTGATCTCCAGAGCCAAGGTAGAGGCGCTCCTGTTGTTTATGAGATGCCCCGTCTGAGGCATTGTATTATAGCGGCTGAGTGAACGGGACGCTGGCTCATGGCGGCCGCGTGGTGCTGTGTCAGCCATCCCAATATGGGGTCCACCTTGTTTATCATTCGATGCCGGGGAAAACGTGCTCAGAACTGGGCCTTTGGGAAAGGCCCTGGACCTCCCTCTGGGGAGGACATACTGCATGGCTGGGCTGGGTGCAAGGGTGGACGCACGCGCCAGGCTGAGCAAGCCAGCGAGGCTGCTTAGGGCCCGCGGAGACGGCGGCCATGGAGGCTTGCCACTCACACTGCTCCTGAGCGGGACTGCAGTTTTAGTAGCTCAAGGAAGGAGAGGGAACGGTGAAAGTTCAGGGCTAGCCCCAGTCAGGAAGCCCGATACGCCTGCGAGCTGAGCCAGGTCAGTCAGGGAGAACCAGAGCAGCAGCCCCAGGGGACTTGAGTCCCCGGTGTAGGACGGTGGGCCCAGGCTGGCAGCTTCCCTGCCTTAGGGAAGTGTGCTTGGAGGAGGGTGCCATTGCCTCGGCTTCCAGGTACCCCTGAAAATACTGTACAAAATCCTGGACACACAGGTAACCGGGCACACAAGAAAGCCAGGCACCACCAACAGGAATCAGCAGAAAGAGAGAAACATCAGCAAACTCAGGCTCTAAAATAACTGGGTTCGAAGAGTAAGTGGCCAGCTTTAAAATCTCATCAAGACAGTAGTCAAAATGTAAAGTAAGAAGAGAGTTATAGGACTCACACTTCCAGATTTCAAAACTTACTCCAAAGTGACAGCAAAACAATGCACTACTGGTATAAAGATAGACTTAGAGACCGAAGAGAGAACGGCGAGCCCGGAAACAGACCCTTAACCAGGCGTGGTGATGCGCACCTGTGAGCCCGCTACTCAGGAGGCCGGGGCCGAGGACCTCAAGTTCAGGGCCAGCCTGGGCAGCCTAGCAAGACCCTATCTCAAAAAAAAAAAAAAAAAAAAAAGAAAAAAAAAAAAGGTTGCCGGGCGTGGTGGCACACGCCTGTAATCCCCACGTGCAGGTTCGAAGCCAGCTGTGTGTGCTGGCTTCAGAGACCCTGTTTCTAAATTAAAAAGTATAAAAATAGGTCTGGGAGTGTAGCCCGGATGTAGAAGGGCTTCCAGGAACCCCAGTACCACCACCAAAAAAAAAAAAGTTAGACAAGAAATAGAACGACTTTGGGGTATATTCATTCGAGTCACCCCTCCATGCCACTCTGGCATGGGGCTGTATTTCTATTTTCTGTATTTCTATCTTCCTAATAAACTTCTTTAAATCGTCAAAAAAAAAAAAAAGAAATAGAACGACTTTTTTCAAAGGATGCCAGGACCAGTCAGTGGGGTAAGGACCATCTTTTCAACAAATGGTGCTCAGAAAACTGAATATTTGTGTGCAAAAGAATGAAGTTGAACCCTTAATACTGTGTACAAAACCTGACTCAAAATAGATTAAAGACCCAAGTGTAGCAGATAAAACTTTTATGAAACTCTAAGAAGAAAACACAGTAAAAAGCTTCAGGACATTGGCTTTGGCAGGGACTCTTGGCTCTGATGCCAAAGGTACTGGCATCAGAACAAAAGAAGACATGGAGAATGGGGCTGCCTGACAAACTGTGTGTGTCAAGAGACGCCATCAACAAGGGAAAGGGCGGCCACAGGATGGAAAAACAATATCTGCAAGTCATAGGTCCGGTAAGGGACTCGTACCAGAATATCCTGAGAACCAACGACTAGACAGAAGCGGCCCAATCCAGAAGAGGCACCAGGGCCTAATCACCCACAGGACCCTGCTCCCTTGCTACTTTGCTTTGATGGAAACCGAGTGTTTCCTGCAGGTTTACTCATAAATGAAAACACTGCAGGAATACCAAAGATAATAGCGTTTGTGTTCGTGTTTCATAACAGCAGCATGGAGCCAGGCATGGCGCACATTTAGAATCCCAGCACTTGGGAAGCTGAGACAGGAGGATTGCAGGTTTGAGGCCAGTCTCAGCAATTTAGTGAGATTCTCAGCAACTTAGTGAAACCCTGTTTCAAAATAAAAAATAAAAATGGCTGGAAGTGCAGCTCAGAGGAAGAATGCCCACAGGCTCAACCCCCCAGTACAAACAAAACACCAAAACAGTAGACTGGTGCCAACATCGAATACTGACGGCTCCCTCCTGAGACCCTGAGACTTCTGGGGTGCACCTCGCTGCCTGTGTGCCTCACTTCAGGGGTCACTGGAGGTTTGGGGAGCCTTTTGTTCATGTTTTCTTCAAGTTTCCTTTCTGTGACACAGAGATTGCCAGCCGCTCCTTCTTCTACACTGTGCCAGAAAGAACGCTCTTAACACCATGATTGAAACATTTTGCTATTTCCTTCATTACACTTGTAAACGTCTTCTAAAGTGTCTGGGCTTCTCTGAATTTAAAATGTGGGGCAGGTCATGGTGCTGCAAGGTGTGGGATCCGGTAGTCACACTGAGCGGCTCGCGGTGGTGTGTGACCCGAGTCTGTGTCCTGTGTGCGGTGCCTCCCAATCCTCAGATGAAAAGGCTGTCAGAACAGTGGAAGTACTATGATTTGACTTAAATGTCTTCTCAATAAAAAAATTATGTACTCTTAAAAATAAAAAAAAAAATAGGCCAAGGACTGCAGAAGATATTTCTCCAAAGAAGACGTCTGAGTGGACGGCAAGCCCAGGGAAGGAGGCTGAGCAGCTAATCATGAGGGAGATGCAAGTCAGGGCTACGAGAGACACCACCACACGTCCACTGGGATGGCGACTGGAGACAGACAGACAGACGACAGACAAACACATCCCAGGAAGTGAGGCTTGGGCACGGACGAGGAGAAACGGAGCCTCCTGCACGGCTGGGGGGCCTGAAGGTGGAAGGTCCCTCAGAACACTAAGTGTGGGAGTGCCACTCGGCTCAGCAATTTCACTCTGGGTAAGAGACCAAGGTGCTGGAAAGTGAGGCCTGAGGAGTCGCGGGTTTCAGAACCGCCCACGGCGTGGCGACCCCAGGAGCCAACAGGTGCCGGTGGCCTGACAGCCCCACATCCCCTGAGAATGAATTAAACGGTCCAACTTAAAGGCAAACTGTCTAAATGCTGGCCAAAGGAACGCTGGTGTGGTCAAATGAGGATCAGACAAGGCAGGCCGCGGGGCAGCGTCGTCAGAGGTGGGGCGGTGGAGACGGCAGGACTCTGCCCTCAACGCAAGGCCAGGACCTACACAAGCCAAAATGGACCAAAGCCCTCGGGCCGCTGAGGACCGCGGCAGGACACCCAGCGCACCGCTGGTGAATGTTTGGCTTCAGCAGACCAAAGGAGGAAACCGTAGGATCATCTTAACAGGAGTGGAGATCGTATTTCATGAAAGTCAACACTCATCAGCGATAAAAATCCCCAGAGAGTGGGTCGTCAGGGACTTGGATTGTTTTTTTTTTTTTTTTTTTTTTGGTACTGGGGATGGAACCCGGGGGCCTTCTACCTCTGAGTGACATCTCCAGCCCTATTTTTAATTCTTTATTTGGAAGCAGGGTCTCACTGAGTTGCAAAGGGCCTCACTAAGTAGCTGAGGCTGGCCGCGAACCCAGATCCTCCTGTCTCAGCCTCCCGAATGCTGGGATGACAAGTGTGTGCCCCCACGCCCGGCTGGTCGGGGACATTCTTAACCTGGTGAGACACAGCAAAGGCTGTGTTTATTCTGAGACATAGGACACTTTCTTTCTGAGATGAGGAACAAGTCAAGGACTCCGCTGGCACCGTTTCTGCTAGATGATTCACAGACTCAAGCAACAGCCGGGCGAGAAAACGAGTCAAAAGCTAAAACTCTCTTAAAAACCAACTATCCCGAAGGGGCACCGCAGGCTGAGTTTGCCCAGGACATGAATGTGAAAGTCCAAGAGAAACCGCAGATGGGCAACTCCTTCACATCAGGGAGAGATCTGCTTAGACTGTGGGATGGAGTCAGGAACACCAGGAGTCCTTTGTAATTCCGTACATCAGCAACGGAAGGCGATCAAAGAAAAAATACCATTTACAGTGGTAAACAAAATCAAGGACCTGCGAGCACCTCTAATAAAGGGTGGGCAAGATCTGAAACGCTTACAGCTTGCTTTTTGTTGTTGTTGTTGGTTTTGGTTTTTTTTTTTGTTTTTGTTTTTTTTGCGCGTCTGGGGATAGAACCCGGGGGCACTCAACCTCCGAGCTACACCTCCTGCCCTATTTTTTTAATTCTTTATTTTGAAGCAGGGTCTCACTAAGTTGCAGAGGGCCTCACTAAGTAGCTGAGGCTTTCCTTGAACTGCGATCCTCTGGTCTCAGCCTCCCAAAAGCTGGGATTACAAGCGTGTGCCACCACGCCCGGCTACAGTCTAGTTTTATGACCCTGTCCGTCAATAAGGAAAAAAAGTAACTCATAGAAAAGAGCTGGTCACCTCACAAGGGAGAGCATCTGATGGTAAACAGACGTGCCTGCTCAGCCTCATTTAAAGGGATGCCAGGCTGCCTGCCCCACGCTGAGGATGTGCGGCGAGGGCCAGGCACCGGGGCTCCTGCATGCTCTGCGTCCAGCAGGGCCCAGGACCGGCATGCCACGCACCCGGCCTGGCCCCAGGTGGGTGTCACAAATGTGTGCTTGTATGCGTGGGGACGCGCCTCCAGGAGCTTCCAGAAACAATGTAAGAGGAGCCTACAACTAGGAACAGCCCCACCTCAAACAATTACAAGCAGAACTACCATATGACAGACCCAGCATCCCACTTCTGGGTGATACCCACAGAGATGCAGTCAGCGCCTCACGGAGACACCCCACCGCCACCCCGTTCACACGGTCACAGAGCAGCACACAGTACGGCCAGGATACAGAATCAACCTCAGCATCCACTGGCGGAAGAAGACACACACACACACACACACTATTCAGCCATAAAAAGAAGGAAATCTTGCCATTGGAGACGATATGGTTAAACCCAGAGGACAGTATATTAGGTGAAATAAACCAGCCACAGTAAGACAAGCGCCACACCACCTCCCTTTATGTGGATTCTGAGAACGCTGGACTCAGACAGAGGGCAGAAGAGGCCACTCGGGCGGCAGTGAGAGGGGAGGCAGGAGTGCAGGCCAAAGGGTCCGTCCACCCTTTCAGCTCCACACAAGTGAGTCTGGGGTCTCCTCTGCAGGAAGAAGCTCTCTTAATCAGGCAGGATTGTTTACCTGAGGTCTGCTAAGAGACTAGATCCTCCTGAGTGGTGACTGTGGCCAGGGTGTTAACGCATTTGGTCATGGAGACCATTCACAGTGGATGTATATCAAACATCACCTTGAGTAACCTGAGTATAGACAATTTTATCCGCCAACTGTATTTCAATGAAGTTGGAATCTTTAAAATTAAAACTAGCAACAACCCCAAATGTCTTCTACTGTAAGTCAAAGTAGCAAAAGATGGCCCTAGACCAAGCCAGGGAGAGAAGGCGGAGCACTGGGGTGCCTGGCTGGAGGCTGGGTGGGCTGGCAGCTCTGGGCCTCAGCGGGCGCTCTGGGTTTGAAGTCCATCGCTTGTTTCCTGCACATTTACCAAGAACCCTTTTCTGCACGTGTTTTGAAGGAAAGAGTTAGACTAGAGGTCACGGGTGGGAAGGTGCCTCTGGATGGAGGAGGAGCCATGGGGTGGGTCCACCCTGGGAGGTCCCTGAGGATGGCCACCAGCACCCCTCCATGCTCTTCTTAAGGCCCCCTCCCGAGTCCCGCCTTCCTCCTCTTCCTGAGCTCAGGCCTGGGGTCCAGGAAGGACGCAGAACAAGCCGGCCCTGTTCCTCTGCCAGGACCACAGGCGCCCTCACTTGGGCAGGGGCCTCCTGGACTTCCTTCCTGCAGATGGAATGTTGTACTTTCTGTGGTGGGTAGGGAGTGAGGCCGGGCCAGGGGTGCTGGGAGCCGCGTGGCAGCCTGTCCACCTGGCACTGGGGCCCTTCTCCTTCAGGGCTGGGCACAGGCTACTTCCCAAAGATGTCAATTTTGTTACTGTTTTCTGAGCTTGCAATAGCGCTTCATAACAGGCAGTATAAAGGAGGGAAACAAGGATAAGGGGCTGGAGTGCAGCCCTGCAGGCTGCCCGGGAGCCATGGGCATGGGCGCCAGGCACTGAGATGGTCCCAGTCCTCACTTGGCAAGGCAGGACCTGCTCAGCTGCTGGCACCTCGGAAACCTGGTGTTGAAGCCAGTGCTGGGGTCTAGGGCCTGAGCCAGCTGGCCGGCCTTCAAACCAGCCACATTCATACACTCGCAGCAGCACCCAGGGACCTCCCACCCCAGGCAGGGAGGGAGGTGGTGCTCTTGAAGGGTCTGCAGGCCGGGCTCCCGCCCTGCCCTTCCTGCCATCCCGGGCCACCTCCTGTCTCTTCTGGGCCTGAGGCTCGTGGTCAGCTCTGGCGCTGGCCTCCTCCCAGCCACCTGGGAGTCATGGTCCAGGGCGGTGGCATGAGTTCCTGGGAAGGTCTCATGCCGGCAGCCTAGTGAAGTCTGAGTTGGACAGCCGAGTGGGGCTGTGTGTGTGTGTGTGTGTGTGTGTGTGTGTGTGCTCCTCACCCCAGCTGTGCCCCCTCCTCCTCCCGGGTTGCGCTGAGGGCCAGGTGCCTGGCCGTGGAGGGACTCTGTCCCCTTCCAGCAGACTGAGATTCTTGGTGGGGGTAGGGGTTCGCTGGTCAGCTGCCTGGAGGTGGCTTTTTGAGGGCCAGGACCTGCGGGGACCAGTGCAGGGCAGGCAGCAGAGAGAGGTGGTGCACCCAGCTTTCCAACTTGGATGAAGCCAGAGAACCCCAGAGACACGCCAGGGAGCCCCTGTGGCCTGGGCTTGGTTGCCTGTGGCTGCGGCTGCGGGCGAGAAGCACTCTGGACCAGTGGGCCTGGAGGGGACAGGGTCCCAGCGCGCTCAGAGGAGGCCCCAGGTGCTGGCGGAGCTGTGCCCAGCGCTGCCAACATCAGATCAGAAAGGTGGCACCTCGGCTCCCCGCTGCATCTTCTCTGCCAAGAACCAAACAATAAAGCCCCGAGGCATTTAATAAGCTTGTTTTGAAAAATGCAGGCATGTCTTTTATTTCCTGGCAGCTTTCCGGGTGGTTAGGATTCCTCCCACAGGCATGGAGGGGGCTGGCACCCGGGCAGAGGGCACAGAGCCTTGGCCAGCCGGCTTCACGCTTGGCCCCGGAGGAGGGCTGGCCCTGGCTGAGCACCCGGCAGGGCTGGGCCTCAGGGAGCTGCCCCGGCGGCAGTCACCAGAGAGGGTTTTAGTATCCTACAAGGGGAGGGCCACGCCAGGGCTGGCAGGGCCATCTCCTGAGGGCCCAAGGCGGAGGGGTGGGGAGGCCAGGGTAGAGGGCCAGCCCCTCCCTGCCTCCTTTACCACCCAGGGCCTCCGCTGGGCCCCAGGCTGGACTGGGCAGTGAGGTCCTAGGGCTGCCTCTCCTCTCTCCTGTCCTGTTCTGTACAAACCTGTCCAGGTGCCCTCCAGTCTCATGTTCAGCAGGAACAGAACCCAGCTCTGCAAGGCCCCCTGGACTCACCTGGCCCACGGGCAGTGGGCCCACCTTGCGGGGTACCCTCACCCCATCCCTCACTGCTGGCTGCTGTGCCCAGGGCCTGGCCCTGCTCCGATGGAAGAGCTCCTCATGGCACCCTGCACCCCTGTACAGCTGCAGCCACAGGCGGGCTCCAGGCCATGCTGGCACGTCCCATGTTCCCCACACACCAGGGACCCCAGCCGCCAGCTAGACTCTGGGGAACAGGGCCACTCCTCCAGGACGCTATCCCAGGTCTCATCCCTCATGGTCTCCAGGGCTGGCCTCCCTCCACCCCCTCTGAACGGCAGCAGAAATGTTTGCTGAAGCCTAGTTCAGGGGCCAGGGGGCTGCGTCTGACCCTCAGCGAGCCCCTGCACAACCTCAGAGGACATGAAGATCAGGCTGTCGGTTGTGCAGGTTTAGGGTCAGGGTCCGGGGCCCACTGTCCCAGTCCTACTCATCACAGAGTCCAGGGAACCCAAGCACGAGCTGGATGCCAGGCACTGGGGAGAGAGCAGTGGCTGTACACAGCAGGTGCTTAATAAATGACATGTGTCTGGCAGAGTGATAACTTGTCCTGCTTCGTAAAGAGCCAATTTAAAGGTTTGAGGCTCTGAGCCTGGGGAACGTTGTGCCCCCACCCTATCTGCTGGTGTAGACGTGCATGGTGTTATCCACAGGACCAGGCTCTTCCATAGTCTGTCCTTGGGTCTGCCCCCCCCTTCCCTCACCAGTAGGACCAGCAGGACCCTGTCTGCCTGGAGGCCAAGTCTACACGAGTGCAGCGGCCGGGCCCGGGACCAGCTTCTCTGGCCACCCCTTCACCATAACAAGGTGGCAGGAAACGTCTGGAGCTTTTGGGATGGGTTAGGGGCTCAGGGCCACTCACAGCACAGAACGGGGGCGGGCCACCTTTGGGAGGTGTAGTGATGCTCGGATGGACCCTGAACGGGCCCCGGGGACACAGGAGGAAATGCAGGCACTAGGCTCACCCTGACCTCAGATGTGCGGTGCCTCCGTGATCCTGGACATGGCACACAAAGTCCTACCCTGGGGTGTACTGTCCTCACTGGGTGCCAGAGCCAGGGAGGGGCACTTCTGGGCTTCTGTGGCACCTTCACTAGCAAGAGGTGTAGATGTGACTGTTTCTCCTCTGGGTGGCAGGACACAGTAGGGAGGCTCCCTGCAGAGCCCCTGCCTACGGCCAGGGAGCCCTCTGGGGGGGACCGGTTGTCAGGTGGGGGCCCTGCACAAAGGTGTCGAAGGGCAGATCACACCACAGCATGGTTAATTCTGGAGAGGCAGATGCCGGCACACAAGTCAACCGCCAGTGGTTGGTTTAAGCCACTTACAGTGCACACCTAGGGTGGAATGTTATTTGTGGTTAAAAACTGTGGTGCCAGTTGGGTGTGGTGGTGCACACCTGTAATCCCAGTACTTGGGAGGCTGAGACAGGAGGATTTCAGGTTTGAGGCTAGCCTCAGCAACTTAATGAGATTCTCAGAAACCTAGTATGAAAGACCCTGTTTCAAAATTTAAAAAATGGGAATGGTGGTGTACCCCAGTAATCCTAATATTTGGGAAGCTGAGATGGGAGGATTTCCGGTTTAAGGCCAGCTTCAGCAATTTAGTAAGACCCTGTTTTGAAATAAAATCTAAAAAGTGTTGGGGGTATACGTTTGAGGTAGAATGCCCTTGTTAAATTCTCAGTACAAAAATTCATAAAGTACAAAGGGTTGAGGGTATAGCTCAGAGGTAGAATGCCCCAGGTTCAATCCCTAGTACAAAACAAAACAAAACAAAACAACAACAACAAAAAACACAGCTGCACAACAAATTTAAGGCATGAACTAACAGCAAGAGAAACGTGCAAACGCAGAACTCTGTCTGTGATGACAACCCCAAGCTGGTTCGATAAAGCTCCAAACAGCTTGAAAACAAGCTATTTAGGAAGAAAGCCATTCACAGTTGTGATGGAATTATGGATGTGACATCCCAGCCGTCAGGAAATGAGTAACAATTATTTACCAGAACCTCCGAGGAGCTGGCACGTTCTGGAGGCACGGTGGACAGACAGACAGAAAGCTCCTAGCACAGAAGGAAGACACGGGGCTGCTACGGAGGCAGGCCCAGCAAGGAGCCGGGGTGGGGACAGCAGGCGCACGTGGGAGGTCCGCAACAACGCGCGCCCATCACTTCCACACCCGAGGTCCAGCGTCACACCGCCTCCAGCGGCTGGGGAGCGGGGCACGCGGGCAGACAGGGCTGCCGGGCAGCGCAGGCCTGGCGGGGAGGTGGTGGTCAGGGGCACGGTGCTCACAAGGGCCTTCATTCTGGTCACATCATGTGATGTCAAACTTCCGGAAATGTCAGGGAACCGTGACTCGCGGAGTGCCAGCCCTTGTCTGCGCTGGCTTTCTCTCTCCCACCTCAGTCAGTAGGAGCCCATCTCCCCTAACCGCTTAGAGCAGGCTGCAGGCAAGATGACCCTCACCCCAGTCATTGTGTCGTATGTTTCCCACAAACAAGGACGTGTGAGCAGATACAAAGACTCAAACCGGAAATTCAACACGGATGCCGTAGTATTTAGTACTACTTTCTCCCCATTTAGATGTTTAGTCATTTATTTACCTACGCCACTGTGAATGCACGGATCCTCCTTTATTTAGCAGATTAAACCTGTGAGTTTGTTTGCTTGTTTGTTTATTTATTTATTTATTTATTATGTGGTACTGGGGATGGAACCCAGAGGCCTTCTACCTCTGGGTTATACCCTCAGACCTATTTCATTTTTTTATCTGGAAACAGGGAGGGTCTTGCTAAGTTGCTGAAAGCCTCACTAAATTGCTGAGGCTGGCTTTGAACATGTGATCCTCCTGTTTCGGCCTCCCATGTACTGGGATCACAGGCGTGCACCACCATGCTCGGCGCCATTATTTACTTACGGGTCAGTTTTTCCAGACACGGCTCGTGGAGCCCCTTCCAGTGGCCTGTGTCCTGACGTCTCCATTCTTCTCTAAGCACATCTTCATTTTATGGCACAAGGTGTCTTTTTCCTGCCACAAACTAGAATCTCCAAAGAGCCTGTTCTTTCCAGGGGCTCTTGGTAGTTAGAAACCAAGATCTGAGTGGGGGAGGTGCTCACTGGCTGCTACCGTTTCCATTTCTCAGTGGGCAGAGCTAGGAAACACAGTCATACACCACTTAACCACGGGACACATTCTGGGAAAGGCATCATTAGGCAACTCTGCCACTGGGCAAACGTTACAGAGAGCACTTACGCATGCCTAGATGGCTTAGACACGGCCTCTTGATGCCAGCAAGAGACACAGGCACACGGACGCATGCTACCAGCCTAAGATGGCTTCAAGACAGCAGACGGGGTGCAGCTAAAATAACAGAAGCACAGTGTGGGAAAACATAAAGCAGTAAGAGCTGTTCATTGCACTATCAAGTACTATGGACTGCACGGCGTGTGTCATACTTCACTTTGAGTGTACAGTGCTGGGGATTGAACCCAGGGCCTCACACACCAGGCCAGTGCTCTCCCACTGAGGTACATCCCAGCCCTTGGTGTGCTCTACTTCTATATGACTAGCAGACACCGGCATCACCACAAACACACAGTGCGCTGCATATGATGTTCTGATGGCTCTGACATCACTAGGCGGTGGGGAATTCTCAGCTCCTTTGTGATCTTACGGGACCACCATGGCAGTGTGAGCAGCCAGTGACCAAAGCACTGTTATGCAGGACATGGGGCTATAGGACGTATGCATGAACACATACATATGTACCAGTGTCCAAATCCACCTATCACAGCTGGGCATAGCAGTGCACACCTGTAATCTCAGTACTTGGGAGGCTGAAACAGGAGGATCATAGGTTCAAGGACAGCCTTGGCAAGTAGTGAGACTCTCATCAACCTGCTGAGACTGTTTCAAAATTAAACAGAGTAGCTCAGAGGTAGAACACCCCTGGGCTCAATTCTTAGTACCAAAAACTAAAATAAAAATAAGCCCACCTATGTACATAAGTGCACAGGTATGTGACAAGTGTATCTTGACATGTCCGATTTAAACCCACACAGAATCACTGGTTTCATCTTGTGCTTTCTCTCTTCTGCCTCTGCAGCTCTTCTGTCAGCAGTGAGGCTCAGATCACTCTCAGTCCGTCCACTCACTCACTCAGTGGCTCAGAACTGCTAACCGTACCACTCTGAACAACTGGGCTGAACTCGGACTTTGCCATCTGTTTAACATTCTTCATGTTTACTTTGCAGGTATATAGTCAAAGTATGGTATTTAAACTACTTGCTAAGGTGAGTAAATAATGAAACTATCATAAATATTAAAATATGTTCAGAATATGAGAACATCAACATGGACAGTAAAGAAGAGAAAGATGCAGAAAGGATCCAAATAGAACTTCTGTCAGTAAAAAAATAACTGAGATGAAGACACACTGAATGGGATTAACAGCACGTTAAACAGTGCGGAAGAAAGAACCTGTGAATTTAAAGACATAATAATAGAAACATTCAAAATGAAGGACCCAGAAAAAAGAAAGTTCCAATGAGTCTTGAACAGTTATATGCACTTTGATGTCAAGTCTTCAAGAGGAGCAAAGAATAGGAGAAAAAATTTATGAGGGTGTCAGTTTTTAAAAATTTTTTGATAACTATGTACCCACAAAGCATAAACCCAAACAGAAGAAATATAAAAGAATCACAACAATGTACCTAAAAATCAAATTGCTGAAAAGCAGCGATAAACAGAAAAATCTTGAAAGAAGTCAGTGGAAAAGATGCATTACGCAGAGATTGGCAGCAGACTTCTCATGAGGAACTATGCAAATCTGAAGACAGTGGGACTTGTCTTTACCAAACTGGAAACAAAACAGAAGCACCCCAACCCACACAATCAACTCAGAATTCCACACACACTTAGCAGAAATATCTTTAAAATTTAGACGTAAACAAATAATTATCAGATAATGTATACCAGGAGGCCTACACTATAAGAACATTTCAGGAAGTCCCTCAAGCAGAAGGATGATAGTTTTATGGAAATTTGGGTCTACCCAAGGAGACTGGACATGGTAACGATGGAAGCAAATATAAAATACTTTCTAATTTTTAAACCTGTTCAGATGATAATTTTTCACAGCAGAATATTAACAGTGTATTATGGGGATTATATACAAAGGGACATTCATGGAGCCAATAGCAGGAAGACCAGAAGAGGGCACAGATGCTTACTAGAATAAGGTTCTTACAGAGTGCTTGAAGGAGCATTCTATTATTTGAAGGTAAATAATCTGAAGTTTAAAATGCACGTGAACCTAGAGCATTCATTAAAAAGCAAAATAAAAGCCGGGCGTGGTGGCGCACGCTTGTAATCCCCGCGCTTGGGAGGCGGAGACAGGAGGATCGCGCAGGTTCGAAGCCAGCCACGCTGGCATAAGAGACACTGTTTCCAAAAATAAAATAGGTCTGGGAGTGCAGCCCGGAGGTAAAAGGGCTTCCAGGAACCCCAGTACCACCACCAAAAAAAAAAAAAAAAAAAAAAAAGTAAAATAAAGAGGTAAGTAATGAGTAAGCCAATAGTAGAGATAATATGAAATCATCTAAAAAGTTCCAAAGAAGAAAATGGAGAACAGATATGAAAAATAAGATGGTAGGCTGAAACCAACCATATCTATAGTCACACTAAATGCAAACAGACTAAGGACTCCAATTAGAAAGGGGAGTTGTCAGGCTGAGTAGACAAAGATCTAATGCCATACTTTTTAGGCCTTTACCAGAAAGAATTAAGGCTACAATCTTCAAAGTAGGCTTCGCTGAGGATTTTATCGGGAGACAGAACAAGAAATCATATCTGCCTGGCACTGGCTGCAGTCAAGTCAGCACTGCACCAACCACACGCACATTCCTTCCTCCCATAGCCTTCCTCGGAGCTGGGAGTGCCCTCTCCCCTCTCTCCCTCCTCTCTCTCCTCCTCTTCCTCGTCCTTCCCTTCTCTCTCTCCTCTCCTTCCTTCCCTCCCCTCCCTCCACGTAGAGGCCAGCAATCACAGGGGAAGAAATCACTGCCCACTCCTCACAGGTGGGGAGCCACAGGTCATGCGCTGCCTGCCAGGTGACGACACTGCCTGGGCCATGTTCCAGGTGGACAGGGCTGGGTCCATGCTCTCAGAGGAAGGTCAGCACAGGCTGACAGATGGGTGTGGACCAAGCTTCATGTCCTGGAGCCTGAGCGCTGAGGTGCTGGCCAGCAAGAGTTCAAGGCTGAGTCGACTTTCAGTATTCCTTCTTGCCTGTGGGCTCTTGAGGGACAATACCCACCCCTGACCCCTACCCATGGGGGTCTTAGACTGGCCCCCAGGTTTTTTGGGACTGGCCCCACATTTCTTGGACTGGCCCACTTGAGGCCCAATGACAGGAAGTTAAAGAGTTCTAAGATACAATGGTCAGGGGCTGTCACTGTGTGAGGGCCCCATGGCGGAGGAGTCCTGGGGGATGGGTATACGGGGTCTTCCAGGGACCCCTCTAGCACCCTGCCTGCCCCCTGGATACGCTCACCTGGCACTCCCTTCCCCCAACAATGACGAGCAGAGGCTGAGGTGAGCCACCCATGGGGCTCCTGATGCTAACAAACCCGGATCTTCTCTAAGGCTCTGGAGACCCTCCCTAGGGTGGGGCCCCACCTGGGGCTGTGGCTTCAGCTCCAGGCAGAAGCAGGGCTCCCTCTCGCTGCCCACATCTGCCCCAGGGGGCCACTCCACCTCCACAGTCCCACAGCCCAGCAGGCCGCCTCTACCCAAAGCCTGGCAGTAGGGTTACTACTGTTAGGGTGCAGAACTCCACCCCGCCCCCACAGCCATCCCGTCTGTGTTCAGAACCTCCTAAGGAAAAGTACTCTCAACTGTCCAGAGCCTGCACTGCCATGTATAGCTGCCATGACGTGCCTCCCGTGAGGTGAAGCCAGGCCGTGTCTGCGCGCTGCCGCACTGAAGACGCAGAGCCCGCCTTGTGCCGGCACTTGTGATCTGTGCTGTGATGGTGGGCGGGGCAGAGGGGCGAGCACTCCCCTTCCACCAGGGCCAGGCCACTGGCCAGGGGAGCAGAGGCCTCCTGCGGGGCCTTTTCCTGCTCATACAGTGCCCGCTGGGGGCTGCTGCTGAGCAGCCCTGCCCCTGTGAGGCAGGCTCCTCTCTGCCTGGGCGGCCTGGGAGCACCAGCGAGGCCCGCTCCCTCTGGAGTAAGGGCCTCCTCTCTCATCTGGCTGTGTGCTCGCCTGTCTCCACACCCTGCACCCTTCCCTCCCTGACCACAGAGCACTCATGCCTATTTTAGGCCAGGTGTCCTGGACGTGGCTCCCTGAGGAATTCTTTCCCACTGACCAAACAGGAGGGTGAAGTGTCCTGTGCACACTATGTTCACACCCGCAGTGTGTCCAAGCAAACGCTGAGTTTCAGGAAAGCTCTGATGGAGACATCTATTTTGCTAGCAGCTAGAGGTTCGTTTCTGAAGAGATCATTTGTTTTGATAACGTTTCTTCCCACTTTAGAAAGAATAGTGTTTCCCATGGTTTGGGCAAAGGCAGCTGTTTTTGGCAAGGCTGTGAAGAGGACCAACTGGTTTAATAATATTTTCACCTGTGATTTTGAGTGGGAAAGTTGAGCCTGGTCAGATGCCTGAGAATTATTCTACAGTGTCTGTTAGGATGGCGCCAGGCTGGGTTCTCCCATTCCTAAGGCGTACAGGCCTCTTCTGGCAGACAGACCTCAGCCCTGCTCTGCCCACCCACTGTGTACCTCCAGGAGCCCTGCTCCTCTGCCAAGGCCTGGCCCAGAGGGCTTTCAGGGGTTTACAGAGAAAGGGTGACCCCACCCCGGGAGCATCGGCAGACACTGCCACCCAGGTGGGGACGCCTTCCTGGTGGCCAGGGGCAGTCAGCGCAGGTGGCACGGCGATCCCTGTGGTGGGTGGTGTGGACGCTGCTGGGGGCTGCAGGGGTGCAGACTCTTGGGGTTGTGCTGCTCATGGATGGGCTGTGGGTGGGGTGGTCAGGTGGCGGGGGCGGAGGAGGTGGCCGCAGCTGGTATCTCTGGTAGCAGTGCTGCCGGGAGCTGGCGGTGCCATGAGGATACTTGGTGGTGGCGGTGGTGGGCAGGACAGAGGCTGTGGCTGGGTGGTGTTCTTGGGGCAACTGGGCCAGCCCGGCCTGGCAACCTGGGTGCCTGCGTGCTGAGCCCCCGACTCATCTCTTCCCCTGGCTGGCCTAGAGTAGTCACCCAGCTCTTGTCCCTCAGCTGGAGTTATCCCTGCACTCAACATCCAGCCCCAGACGATGGGGAGTCATGGCAGGGCGCGAGCTGGGGGGCTGGCCCCTGGACTCAGGAGCAGAGGGAGGGCTGTCCAGGTGGGTCTGCAAAGAAGAAAGCGCTACCTGCCGGGTGCCCCCGGGGCAACGGGGGCTGCTGAAATGGCCAGAGAGGGCTGAGAGTCCCAGGCCAGTGCCCATTCCAGAATCGGAGGCCAGAGGCCATGCCTGCGGCCACATCGCTGTCTGTGGAGGCGCCTGGCAGGGCAGGTCCCCACCGCAGCGCCGGGGGGCAGGCTGCTGAAGCCCCCAGGGCGGCGCGGGGCAGGGCCCCCCTCGCCCGCTGTCCGGCGTGCCCGCGCTGCCCGCCCGCCCCCGGGCCGCCGTCCGGCCTTGGCCGCCACGGGAGGAAGCCTGTCCTCACTCCACCTCTGGCCGCGCGGGAGCCAAGCGCTGGCGGGGCGCAGCCCCTCCTCGGCGCCGCGGGCCGGGCTACTCACGTAGAGTCCCGAGTGCTCGGCGCCGAAGAACGGGAAAGGCACGGACAGCGGCCGCAGCCCCGAGCCGCCGTCGTCCTGCTTGGGGGTGGCGGCGTCGCCGCGCTCCGGGCCGAACGGGTAGAAGTCGGCGAGGGCCACCGCGCCGCGCGCCCCGCGCGCCCCCAGCCCCAGCGCCGCGGCCAGCAGCAGCGCCCAGGCCGCGCCGCGCCGCATGGCCGGTCCTCGGCAGGTGGCCGCAGGCCGCGGCGCACTGGCCGCCCCGTCGGCGAGCTCGCAGCCGCCCCGCGGACGCGCTGCGGGCAGGACAGCGGGCAGGCCGGCCCGCCCCGCCCCGCGGCCGCGCCTTAAGTAGCCGCCCCCCCCCCCCCGCCACCCGAGGGGGCGGGGCGGGGCCATGCAAATCAGCCGCTCTTAAAGCACCAGGCCGCAGGCGCGCGGGACCCCGCCCCTGGGTCGGCTCCACTGCGAAGCCCAGCCCAGGGCCCTTGAGCCCGGCTCCCCTGGCCGGGCTTGGTGGGTGCGCTTCGTAGGGCAGGGCGTCCTCCTCCTCCTGGGTCCCAGCCTCCGGTCTGGGGCCAGCGCAGAGACCCTGTCCCTGGGCTCCCTTCCAGACAGAGGACGGGGTCAGTGCCTCGAGGGGGCACAGTCAGCAACACTTGCAGATAGCACCGGGACCACCCTGTGCTGCCCCTCCCCGCCCGGCCCAGGGCAGGCAGCAAGGCTAGGCCTGTCATGGAGTCTCCTCCCTGTCTTGGTCCTCTCGGCCAGCCCCGCCTGGGGACTTTAAGACATTAGACAGTCAATCTCCCAAGGGCATAACCGAGTTGGGGAGTTCCTGGGGAGGTATTCTGTGGGTGCAGGCACCCACGGCAGCCAGGAAGCGCCTGGGCAGGAGGGCGCGGGGTGCCTGCTGCCATAATGTGGATCCGCCCTGCCCTGCCTCTCGCGCTGCCCCGGGACATGGCTCTGTGAGTGTCTGTCCTTCGTCTTTGTCCAGTCTGTTCCCGCTGCATCCCGGGCGGCAGCCAAGATGACCCTGGGGCCTCAGTCCCCTGCAGTCCATCTGCCCTCAGATCCAGCTCGGGTGACTGGAGGCCGGCGGCGACAGCCCCTCAGGGGAGCTGCTGCTTTGGTTCAGCTGTGTTTCTCTGCATTTCCTAAGTCTTCAAGGAGCTCACGGCAGGGCTAGGAACGGAACCAGGAGCACTGCTTGCCGTTTTGCAGAAACGTGGAGGGTGGTCTGTGTGTCATGCTGGGGGTTCCCGTCACACAGGGCCTGGTGTGGTGGTGCCCCACTCTCTGACCCCAGCCCCGTGGCCAGGCTAGCGGACCCGAGGAGGCGCCCAGTGAGGCTGCCCGTGCTGATGCAGGCACCTCTGTAGGGTGCCTGGCTTGCTTTGCCCTGTCCCTGGGTGGTGTGGCAGTCCTGCCCTGGGGTGGGGCTCCAGCTTTGAGACCACCCCCACAGCTGCAGCAACGGTGGTGTGCTCCCACGCCTCACTGCGGAGGCACAGGGGTCAGGATGCAGCCCCTGCCACAGCCTTAAGGACAGGGGTGTGTTTTTCCTCTGTCTTTTTTTTCCTGTGAAAGCCTGACAGCCTCTGCCCTCTCTGAAGTGGCCCTGGGCCCCTGCTGGGAAGCCCTGGTCTCCTGAGAAGGGCAGGAGGCAGCTTCGGGGGCATGCACCCAGCCCAGAGCGCCCTGCACTCTTCCCATGGTGCCTCAGGCTCTGCTCTCAGGGCGGGCAACCACTCTTCAGAGCTGGCCTCTCCTGCCTCGGGGACCCTGGGAACACCCATTTCTGGCCTGGGTTTCAGTCTACCTGGGGACCTCTGGAGCTAGGTTTGCCCCAGGGCCAAGCACATTGGCATACAGTGGTGCTCAATAGATGCACCGAGTGGCATGGTGGAGTGGCAGGCCATAGGGGTCCTGACCAGCCAGAACTCATGGGCGGGGCCAGCAGCAGGCCACGCCCTCCAATCTTGGCCTCCCCAGTGACCAGCTGAGCTCAGCCACCCATCCTTACTGATCACCCTCACTTGGTCTATGCAGATCCTCAGCTGTGCCTGGGAGACTGGGGGTTAACACACAGCCCACCACTGCTGGGCATTACATTTCATTAAAAAAAAAGTGTAACTCCACAGGCAAAAAAAAAAAAAAAGAAGGAAAATGTTTTTTTTTCAGGTGCTAAAAATATGATCAGGAAATACTTTTCAGCAATGTGCTGTTTTAGGTTCCCCTCCGGACTCAAGGGCGCCTTTGTCTCTGCCACAGAAAACCCACATTTATCAAAACCCAAATCGTTTTATCAAGCAGGCTCATGTTCTGTGGCAGGAAACCCGAGCCTCCCAACAGGCCTGTGACACTTTAGTTTCGGGCCGAGTGTGTGTGCGGTTGAGATGCGGAGCCCCGGGAGTATCCTCAGGGTGTTCCAGGATGTGGACCCTCAAAGGTCAGGGGCACTCTCCCCACCTGCGCCTGGAGGCAAAGCTGGGTCAGGTGGTTCCATGGGGAAGGCCAGCGGCTGCGGCCCACCCCAACTTTCTCTCCTTCCCTCCTGGTCCCATACCCCTAAGCCTAGCCTCCGTAAAACCCACTGGTCCAGGAAGGCTGGGGTGTCCCAGGGTCCTGAGCGGGGGTGGGGGACAGGCAGGGCCCAGGCTTCTGTGAGGGCGGCTGGGGCTCGGTGCAGCTGGTCACAGAGGGACTGCAGATCTGACTCACTCCCGGGCACATACCCATGTGGTCCCCGGCCCAGGTATCCCTGACCTCTGACATGGCCTCTGCTACTGACCTCGGGAAGTGATTAGACGGCTCGGCATGTACCTCCGGAGACGGCCCTGCTGTCTCACTTAGTGTAGGGAGGAAGTGGAGATGCCATAGCTCATAGCTGTGGGCTCGGGCAAAGGCTCTCCCTGGCCCTGGGGTGATGAGAGACGCTGCCCATCCAGGCAGCCTCTTCAGTCTCCTTGAGTGTCCACATTTGCTCCTCTGTCCACTGGGGAGCCACGCCGGGGCTCCTGGGATGGCTTAATGCAAACACACGTGGCTCCGGGCTCCGCGTGGCAGCCTGGGAGGGCGTCCCTGCGTGGACAGTTCTACCCTCTGCTTCCCAATGGCTGGGGCGGGGGACATGGGACGGCCCTGTGTGAAGGCCCTGCAGGCTATAAAGCCGTGCTTTTGAGGCATCTGAATAGCACAGGAAGAGCTCTAATGACATCATGTCAAGTTAAAAATTTAAAAAACGCCAGGCATGGTGGCGCACGCTTGTCATCCCCGCGCTTGGGAGGCGGAGACAGGAGGATCGCGCAGGTTCGAAGCCAGCCGCGCTGGCTTAAGAGACCCTGTTTCCAAATAAAAAGTATAAAACAGGTTTGGGAGTATAGCCCTGAGGTAGAAGGGCTTCCAGAATCCCCAGTACCACCAAAAAATAAATAAATAAATAAATAAATAAAAAAATTTAAAAAACAAGCTGGGCCTGGTGGTGTAAACTTGTACATTTGGGAGGCTGAGACAGGAGGATTGCAGGTTCACGACCAGCCTCAGCTACTTAGTGAGGCCTTATGCAACTCAGTGAGACCCTGTTTCAAAATAAAGAATAAAAAAAAATAGAGTTGGGGCGTAGCTCAGAGGTAGAATGGTTCTGGGTTCAATCCTCAGCACTGGAAAAAAATTAATGTTTTTGAAAAAATTTAAAACAAATTAGTGAGGCCCTTTACAACTTAGTGAGATCCTGTTTCAAAATAAAGAATAAAAATAGGGCTGGGGGTTTGCCTCAGAGGTAGAACACTTCTGGGTTCCATCCCCAGTACTGCAAAAAAAAAAAAAAATTAATAAGCAGTATTCCAAGCATCCCATACTTGGTGTGACCTAGGCCACTGAGTTTGCGCAAGCTGGGTCTCACCTCAGGGTCTCTGTGGGTCATGCATTAGGGGAATAGTTATGTTCTTCTTTATGTTTCTCTGCTGATTACCATTATTTTTTGCAGTCAATTGACAGGATGAGGTTTTGATCAAGCATGGCCCCACATAGGGTGGTGATCCCAGGAGAACGTCTCCTAGGAAGACATGGCTCTTGGCTTGTGAACGTATGCTCTGTGACACCCTGCAGTGACAAAGTTACCTAATGACCCATTTCTCAGAACATATCTGGTCATTAAGCAACACATGATCTATTTGAAAAGTCAGAGTGTTCTGGGAGTCCAAGTAGGCAGAGCACACTGCTTCCGCCAGGCCCCTTCCTGCCCTAGCCACGTCTAGGCAGTCTTACCTCCTCCCCAGGGTCCTGGCCGCCCTCGGGGTGACATTCAGTTCCCAGGGCAGCCCCTCCTGGCTCTGGCCTGAACCCCCTCCACCACCTGACTGTGCTCCCCGCTGCCCTCCGCAGCTCCGTCCTGAGACACCTGGGAAGGTCGGTGCCCCCAACCCCAGCTCCTGCCCAGAGGCTGATGGGACCCTCAGTACCCCCTGCATGTCCCAATCCCCTGGGACGGGCCACAAGGGCAGTGACTTGTGGGGATTTTATGTTCTGTCACAAAAGAGCTGGGTCAGTGTGTGTGTGTGTGTGTGTGTGTGTGTGTGTGTGTGTGTGTGTACACGCGCGCGCACGTGGGCTGGGGAGAGCCAGCCCAGCCCCTCCCCTGCTCGCTCTGGAAGGCCCCACCTTGGCCTTGCCTCTGCAGGGGCCACCTCTGTCCTCTGGCTTTTCAGAACTAGCTGCCGAGCTCTTGGCCTGGCCCACCTCCGCCATGGTCCTGTGGCAGTGCAGAGGCAAGGCTCCCTCACCACTAACCAGGGCGCCGAGGGCCCTGTGAGGCTCCTCTGCCCCCTGCGCTGCAGGCATCAGACTCCAGGCTCTGCTGGAAAGAAGGGATTAGGCAAATACCAGTGTTGCCGTTAGAGAAAGCATCTTTTTCTAAATATATAACTGTATGATAAATAGGTAAAACCTGTGCTGATTTAATTGTTTATTAAAAATCTCAGAGAAAATCTCCTGCATTCCAGAAGCTCTCCATGAGCAGCCGGGGAAGGGAGGGTTCCACGTCACCAGCGGGCCAGCTGGTCACTCCACGGTGGCTTCCTTGGCGCTGAGAGGCCACCCAGGCCCCTCATGACTGGGTGGGCTCCTCTGTGTGCACCGGCCATGTGCTGCCGTGGGCAGGACTTCAGCCCCATCCTGGTCAGGGCCCTGCAGGGACGTGGATAGGAAGGTCGCGCCCTGGGGACACATGGGGCCCCTGACCAGGGTGGAGGTCATTCTGCAGGGCTGCAGTGTGGAGTGGCCTCACAGGAAGCTGCAGACCTGTGCTCTTCTCCCCAGAGCCTGGCCCAACTTCAGGATCCTTCTTAACATGGCCATCAGCCCTCAGGCAGACTGTATAGTGAAGCCTATCTGCCATCTCTAGCCGCTGGTGTAGTGAGGTTAGAATATATGGCAATCCCATTACAAAATCCAGTTGGACAACGGACCCGATACATTGGCCTATTTTAAGTGTGCTGTGATCTTGCAGTGGGCCCGGGGCTGCCACACACAGGTACTTGCTGCCCTGTACCAGAGGGCTTGCAGGGGGCCCGAGGCAGAGGCAGTGCCCCCAGGGACAGCCCGGCCTGGCTGTGCATGCAGGAGTCACCAGGCTGGCTCCTGTCCCAGAGATAGTGGAAACTGCTTCTTACAGTACCACAGAGGCCGCTTGACAGGCCCCTCTGGCCAGCACTAGTGGGGAGACGGGAAAGACAAGAGGTGGCCTCGAAGCCGACCCAAGATGGTGGCCGCGGCCTCCGCTGGATCACCCCAGCATTCCCAGGCTCTGGGGCAACTTCAGATTTCCCACCGGGATACCTCTGGTGGCTGGTGAGTCACGGGACCTGGATCTGAGTCATTTCCAGCCACCTGCCATGGGACAGGCCTGCAGCCCTGGACGCGGGAGCTTCACAGCCTCTGCGCGGGGCGGGGGCTGGCCTCACAGGACATTCTGTTTTTGGCTGCGGTCAGGGAAATGTTCTCCACGTGTTTCCAGAGCTGAGGGCGGGATGCAGCTGTGGCCGAGTAAGCCTGCCTGAGGGGCCTGGCCAGGGCGGCACGTCCGGAGGGAGGGGCGGTCCAAGCCTGGTGTGGGATGGGGAGGCTGCGCCGAGCCTCTGCCACAGGCAGGGTGTGTGTGTGTGGGGAAGCCAGGCAGCGAGTCCAGCCCAGCGAGGGAGGGACTGCCGCCCTGGGAGCCCAGGGGCTGGTGGACAGCTTTGCCAGTGTCTCCTGCGTGGTGCCCATGCCCGCACCACACCTCCTGTTTGGCTTGGCCGGCCTGAGCAGTGTTCAGGACCCCAGTTTTCCTGGAAGCCTGGGGCCCTGGGCCCCTGTCCTTGTGTGTGCAGCAGGGCTCACGGCTTGGCCTTGACGGCCGGGCCAAGCTGGGCCTGTTGC
Source organism: Muscardinus avellanarius (assembly GCF_963383645.1). Taxonomy (NCBI): domain Eukaryota; kingdom Metazoa; phylum Chordata; class Mammalia; order Rodentia; family Gliridae; genus Muscardinus; species Muscardinus avellanarius. The sequence continues at coordinate 902,992 of NC_137787.1, forward strand.
CGACGCTGCACTTCCTGGTCCAGCTGCTCCTTCAGGCTGGCCACCTGGAGACAGGCAGGGTGGGTCAGGTGGGAGGGCACGGGAAGCTGTGCAGAGAGGGTTGGGAGGCTGCAGCCCTTGGCTGCTGAGGGGAGGAGAGCCTGGGGAGAAACACCAGGCGGAGGTGCACCCACAGCCTCCTCCCTCCATCAGGGACACGCCCATGGGCGTCCTGAGGACAGGGAAATACGTGTGGCTTTGCTTATAAAAGGGGCAGTTGTGGACGCCAGCAGGGGTGGTACTGGCACCCGCTTTGCCTCCCCAGGCCTCAGTTTCCCCAGCTCTAAAGTGAGGGTTTAGACAGATGGCTCTAAGGGCCTGCGCTCTGGGCTCCGCGGCTGGCAGCTCAGCCCTGGCTGTCATGTGGTGTGTAGGTACTGGTGTGCAGTGCCTGGGCGGGCCCTGAGCAGGATTTGGCTGCATGCCTTTAGCCACTGGAGCCACGGGTGCCTGCCACTCTCTGGACTGGCTCAGGCCCTGCCCACTGTGTGCAGTAGCGGTGGGCCCAGCCCTTCACACACACAGTGACTGCCCAGCCTCTCAGCACCTCTGAGAAGACTGTCCTTACCACCCTGACAGACAGGCACCCAGAGGGGGAGGCAACCAGCCCGGAGCCCGCGCTCCGCCCTCAGTATGGGTGGATGAACCTAGTCTCTGTGCCCTGGCAGAAGTCCAGAGTGCTTGGCGCTGGGGCCTCTGAGAGGGGTCGCTTGGTGGCCCCTGAGGGTCCTGCGTGTTCCCATCCCTCCTCTGCCCACCAGGGCGGCGGGAGTCCCACCTGCTGCTCCAGTGCCTTCACCCTTCGCTGATGGATCTGTTCCCGGGACTCCGGGGCCTCTGTGGCCTGCAGCTGGGCCTCATGCAGCCGCCTGGCCTCCATAGCCAGGTCTTGCTGGTGCTGGACGGCCAGCCCGCGGGGCTGCCGAGTGTGGGCTCGCTCCAGCTCAGCCACCTGGGCCTGGGGCAAGAACGAGAGCCCTCACTGCCTCTGTTCAGCAGGGCTGCCTGGCCTAATGGCCACGGTCCCTTTGCTGCCCTCTGCCCCTGGCCCAGGACTGGAGTGGCCCCGGGATTAGGATACACACTGAGCCTGGCTGGAGCCCAGGCTGTAGGCCTCCAGGGTGGACTTGGACCTGTTCCCTTTTTAGATGGGCAAGCAAGGTTGGTGCTTGCCCATCTCCTGACAGGGTCTTGTCTGGGAGGGGTGACCAGTGTGGAGTGGGACACTGGGGCCCCTGAGAAGCACAAGGTCAGGTCTTGGACTGGGGGGACACACTTCTGTGTGGGGCCTTACCCTAGGGGCTGCCCAGGGCCTCCTCTGTTCCTGTAGTACTGTGCAGAGCCAGGCCCGGTCCCCACGGGTCCCCCACCCACAGGCCCACCACGCCCAAGGGACTTTGGTGTCTCAGGAGGGCAGGGCACCTGGAGAGAGTGATAGGTGGGACCCATGGATCTTCAGTCCTGGCACCAGCACCGCCCCGGGCCTCGGTGTGGCCCAGGTGCACCCCACTTCTGTCTGGGCTTCGCCTCTGCACCTGTCCTGCGTGAGAGCCAGTCCAGCTACTCTTCCTATGTGTACATGGGCAGCGTGTATGTGCACACGTGAGGCAGGTGCTGGGCCTGCCCCGCAACCTACACTCACCGGGGGTTCACCTGGGTACATCCCATGGCTGCTCAGGACCCAGCCAGCTGCTGCGTCTGTAGCCCCAGCCCCCCTGCGCCCCTCCTGTTCAGCGTCTCACACGTCGTCTGTGGGGTTGGTGGGGAACTTCGGTGTGAGGTCAGGCCTTCCCTCCAAGAACATGGGGTGCCTCTGGGAAGGGCTCTGAGTCCTGGTAACAGGTGGGCTGAGCACTGCCTGCCCCAGGACCACTGGCATCTGAAGCTAGTTTAAGAACAGGGCCAAGCCCCCGCCCCTCTGCCTCAGAAGAAGGTACCTCTCCTCAGGAGCACCCTGGGATCCATACCCCAGGCCTTGCCGGGCTCCTCCAGGCCTCCTGAACTGGGGTGCCTGCATGTCCCCAAGGCCTTCTGCAGGCACAGCAAGCTAGTACAGCCACCCCAGGCCCAAGAAATCAGTGTCCTCAGCATCCCCAGCCTGTGCCCAGAGGCTGCAGGCCTCCCAGAGGACCAGCCCTCAGCCACCCGCCATGACAGATCCTCCTGAGGGCTGCATATTGGGAAACTAGTTTTCCACATGATGGTCATCTGGAATGGACCACGAGTGGGCTCTCGGAGGATGCTTTAGAGTTTGGAAGTTCTCTTGCTGATGGGAGGGCAGCAGCAGAGGCCTCCTGCCCACCGCCCCAGGAGGGCGGGTTGGAAGCAGGGCCTGCTCTCCTGCCCGGCCGCCGCCCCAGCTGTGCGTGCCCCATGCATCGGCCTGCTAGGGCAGGGGCAGTGGCCTGGAGGGCCCACCAGGCCCGGCTCCCTCAGTCTGTGCTGACCTCCGCTGGCTGGGAGGCAGAGCGGGGGTCTCTCAGGGACCCTGACATGTGGTGGGTTGCTTGCATGGGCAAAATTATGGGTCCTGTGGCTGGAGCTTTACAAAAATCAGGACTCTTTCTTCTTCAGGACTCAGAAAAACAAAGCGTTCTCCTCCACTGGAAGAGAGAGTCCGGTTTCTTTAAAACTCCAGTTACACTCTTGGAAGTGCATGTCATAAAGAGAAAAGTGAAATCCAAAATAAATAAACGGCCACATCCGGGTTTCCCCTCCTGAGACACCAATAAAGGGTTTATGGTTTGTGGGCCCTCACAGCTGACCTCCTGGAACTCATTAGCTGTTCCTGCCCTCCCCCACCCGGGCCCCAGGGGCCCACGGCCGGCACCGTGCCCAGCCTGGCTCTGCAGTGCCCTCCGCAGGGTGGAGGTCCCCAGCGCGGGCTGGCCACCCTTCAGGAGCAGTGCTGGGTCCTGGGGACTGGCCCACTGGCCGCCCTCCCGGGTGAGGGCAGGTGGCTGGGGTGGACGAGGGCTGGTGGTCCGGCTCGCCGGCCTTTGTCTCCTGGCCTTGGGAGGGGCCTGTAGTGCCCCCAGCACAAAACCCCTGCCTTCCCACTCTGCAGAGCGGCGTGGAGCCCCAAAGGGCCAGGTGGCCAGCCCAGCAGAGGCTGCCTCCCTGCCCCTGCCCCACCCCAGCTGCCTCCTCTGGAGTCACTGTCCTGCTCTAGGACCCCGTGCACCTCCAGATTGCCCCTGGTCTGACTTAGCACCAAACCCCCGCTCTTTTAATTTTTTATTTCTTTTTAAAAAATTTGAGCTGGGCGTGGTGGTGCACGCTTAATCCCAGCATTTGGGAGGCTGAGACAGGAGGATTACGCAGGTTCAAAGCCAGCCTCAGCTACTTAGTGAGGCCCTTTGAAACTCAGTGGGACTCTGTTTTAAAATAAAGAATAAAATACAGGGCTGGAGATGTTGCTCAGAGGTAGAATGCCCCTGGGTTCCACCCCCAATACCACAAAAAAAAAAAAAAAAAAATTTGAAACAGGGTCTTGTTAAGTTGCTGAGAAGCTGCTAGGTTAGCCTTGAACCTGCGAACCTTTCTTGAGTACTGGGATTACAGGTACGCGCCCCCACACTCAGCTCACCCCTGCCCCCACTTCTGCGGGGTGTGACCCCTGACCTGCACCACACGGGCCTGCGCTGAGCTGAGCTGAGTAATACATGCAAAGGCCAGGGCGACATGAGCTTTTCCTGACCTCCCTGCATGGCCTTCCTGCTGGGACCTCCTCCATGGAGCTGGGTGGTCTCCTCAGAGGGCTCTGAGAGGCGACAGCCTCGGAGGGCCTCACAGAGCACTGGCTGGCTCCACAGGTGTGCCAGGCCTCATGCTCAGGGTAATGCCAGAACCCATTGTGGTCCTCAAGGACAGCCAGGGCAGGCATATGGCGACACCCAGAGGGGCCGCAGCTACCTACAGCGTCCCTGCAGGGCACTCAGCACCTTTTGGGTGACCCTGAGCTTGGAGCCATCCCCACTGGCAGCTCCCTATTCTGTTCCCAGCAGACCCTGCCTGGCCTCCCCGGGGATTGCCCCCTCCCTGCAGCACCCCCACGCTTCACCAAGGACCACCATTTCGCTCCCACTGAAGCCAAGTACTGTGCCAGGCAGGCGCACAGCGCCATGAACTCCCCCTGCAGGCACAGGGCTGCTGTCTGCAGAGCCCTGGCCGCTGCCTGCCCCTGGGCGGGAGGGGGCTGACATGGGCTGGGGATGCCCAAGTCCAGGCATCTCAGGTGTTCAGTTTGAAGCTGGCCCCCACTCAGTGAAGGGAGGCAGTGTCTCCTCCTGGGCCCTCACCTGCTGCGGCCCCTCGGCCTTTGGGCCCCTGTGCTGCAGGGCTTCCGGGCGCTCTTCCAGCCGCCTCCCCTTGTCTGTGCGGCCCTGGCCATGCCACCGGCTCTCCTCCAGGGCCTTGCCATGTGTGTCCAGTTGCTCCTGGGGAGAGGAGACAATGGGCCCTCCTGGGCACACTGGGGCAGGAGCATGGTGGCACAGGCCATCCGCCCAAGTCATCCTGTGGTCTGTATCTCGGGATGTGAATGTGAGAACTCTGCCAAGGACCACATGCCCTGCCTCGACTGGGCCGCTTGTGCTGCATCGCGGCTGTGAAGGAGCGTGACCTTCCGGGAAGCCTCGTCAGCTCGGCCTGGGCAGAGCGGGGGCTCGGGGCCCCTGCTGCGGTCTCAGCAGGCACAGCTGTGGCCCCTCCCTGCCCCCAGACCTTAGGAAGCCATTCCTGCCCCGGGAATGAGGGTCACAGCGGGGGCCACCAGGAGTCCTCTCTGGGAACAAGTCCTGCCCATGGTGATGGCCAGGCAGGCTCCAGCTTTCAAACTCCCCGAGTGGCCAGTCTCCTCTAGGACCTGTGGGCCAGGAAGCACCAGGAACCACAGCTGTCAGAGTCCAGTGCTGGGGTGGAGGGCAGGGGAGCTGAGCCTGGAGCCTCGCAGCTGCCGGGTGGTGAGAGCTGAGGCGGGAGTGACCGAGCCTCCAGTGTCCTGGGCTGGGGAGCGGAGGCCGTGTGGGCTCTGCAGACACTCTCTTATGTCTGACACTTTAGTACGCAATTTAAAAATTTTTTATTTATCCGGGACTGGGGATTGAACCCGGGGGCATTCTACTTCCAAACTGCATCCCCAGTGCACGCCCCCTTTTTATTTTTTACTTTTGAAAAAATTCCAGCAAGTTGTTGAAGGTCTCAATAAATTGCTAAGGCTGGCCTCGAACCTGCAATCCACCTGTCTCTCGGCCTCCCAAGTACTAGGATTACATGTGTGTGCCACCAGGCCTGGCTACATTATTACTTTAAATAAGGAAAAGTTGGGGGACAATGTTTGGATCCAAAATTTCGGTGTTTCACCTCATATATGATGTTGAACGTGGTTATTTTCTCTTGATGTGCATTTTCCAGTAGAAAAGTAGAAGTTTCCTTCACATATGGCTTAAATATTTCATGGTAGTTTTAAGAGGCCCCAAAGCAATGACACGAAGCATCCTGCTCCGCCTGTAACTGTAGTAATTGGACAGTTACAGGAGAATCCCCATGGCTGTGGCCCTTCAGTTCTTGGCGCCAGGGCTGGACAGGATGCAGGAGAGAAGCCTGAGGCTTGCTCGGCCTGAGGGTTAAGTGCTGCAGGAAAGAGGAAGGCCAGCCTTCTCCCCAGGGCTGGTGCCAGGCCCCAGGGAGCCTGAGCAGGGAGGAGCTGGGCTGGTGGGAACGCAGCTCCTGTCTCAGGGTCCCCGGACACGGGCAGGAGGCCATCTCACAGGGTTCTTTGGGGATGAAGGGAAGACAGAGGGTGGCGAGGGGCTGGTGGGGGTGATGTAGACTCTGACTCTGAGGCGCCCCTGAGGGTCTCGCGAAGAGCTTGCCTTGGTGGGTCTGGAACAGTTTCCAGTGCCAAGGGGGTGAAGGGTCCCTTGCTGCCCTCAGGGGCTGAGGAAGATAGACCAGGCTGCCAGCACCCTGTGCCAATGCTCTGGGCCCTTGGCCTGCGGGGCCCAGGTATGATGCCTTTTATCCATGGGTGACATGGATTGATTTAGTCACCATGGGCAAGTACCCTGGGCCCTCAGGACAGCTGAGCCCTCAGAGCAGCCAGGGGACAGGGCTGCTCCGGGGAGCCCTAGGTGCAGAGTGAAGCCCTGACCCTCAGAAGCGGGACTCTGGCCCCCACTGGAGTCCAGGGTCTGGACCACCTCCGGACTCTGCCCATCCACGCACCTCCTCTCCCCTCTGACTAAGCTATGCCCAGCTTTACCTTCAACATTTTCTTGGAAGATTTCAAACATCGACTCCTCCCTGTAAACTGTGTGTCCAGTTTCCCACTAAGTACACCACAAACAAATAGAACCAAACTGGAAAGCAGCAGATAGTCCCAGAACAGAAACAGACCCACCCCGCTGGTCAGAGGGCCATCGAGTGCCCAGGCAGCCTCCAGGGAGCCACACGCCAGAGCGCGCATGCGCAGCCTTCTCTCTCATAAGCCTCGAGCCCAGGAACAGCTAAGAGCAGAAATCCTAGAAGCCTGACGAGAAGGAAGAGCATTCACATTGGAAATCTGTGGGACGCAGACCAAAGTGGGGAAAATGTGGACACCATAGGTGCTTTCACGACCGAAAGGGAAAACCCAAAGGCGGATTGGCCGCTCATTCCCCTCAACAAATTACAGCAACAACAGACAACGAACAAGGGTGCTAATAGAGATGAAAATGGAGATGAATGGATGGGGCAAAAATTAGAGGAGGGACACAAGTTGGGAGGTCAGACGAGGAGAAGAAACAAGAACACGATGAGAACAGGAGCAGGAGGACTACGTAGGCACGAGGTCCAGCTACGTGTGCACGGCAGGCAGGACGAGGGACACGAGGTCCAGCTACGTGTGCACGGCAGGCAGGACGAGGGACACGAGGTCCAGCTACGTGTGCACGGCAGGCAGGACGAGGGACACGAGGTCCAGCTACGTGTGCACGGCAGGCAGGACGAGGGACACGAGGTCCAGCTACGTGTGTACGGCAGGCAGGACCACATAGGCATGAGGTCCAGCTACGTGTACGCCGGGGCAGAACAAGGGACACGAGGTCCAGCTACGTGTGCACGGCAGGCAGGACGAGGGACACGAGGTCCAGCTACGTGTGCACGGCAGGCAGGACAAGGACATGAGGTCCAGCTACGTGTGCACGGCAGGCAGGACCACATAGGCATGAGGTCCAGCTACATGTACACCGGGGCAGAACAAGGGACACGAGGTCCAGCTACGTGTGCACGGCAGGCAGGACGAGGGACACGAGGTCCAGCTACGTGTGCAAGGTAGGCAGGACCACGTAGGCATGAGGTCCAGCTACGTGTACACTGGGGCAGGACAAGGGACAAGAGGTCCAGCTAAGTGTGCACGGCAGGCAGCACCACGATCTGCCGGCCTAACAAAGGAGCATGAAGCAAATGTGTTCAGGAGCACCTAAAGATACACGATGACTTTCTCCAAGTGACACAGCCGTCCACAAGGGACAGAAGACCAAGACCAGCGACAGAGAGGCGGGGAAGGACCGCAAGGTGTGAAGCGGGAAAGGGGCCGCAACGTGCCGTTCAGAGCGGCAGGGAGCTTGCAGGGAGCTCAGTCCACCTTTTGAGACAATGTGAGTCCTGCACGATTTCGGCTGTCCAGGCAGTAGATAGAGAGCACCCAGTCCACTCCATGGCATGTGGTGGTCTGAGAACAAAGAAGCCGGAGCAGGACAGCTCCAGAAGGGATTGAACATTCCCCACAGATGCAAACGCGCGCCACGGAACACGCATGATCGACGCCAGCTGCGGCCCAGCATCCGCGGCGTGGGCCCGAGGCAGGCGGACGCGCCCGGACTTCGCTTCTAGAACCTGGGCCACGGCCCGCTGCAGCAGGAGGGGTGACGGGCTGCCATGAGGGGCGTGGTGTGTGTTTGGGCAGGAGTCCAGGAGGCTGTGAGGCCCTGGAGCCGCTGGGCCGTGACCCTGCGCCAGTGGTGGATAGCACTGGCAGCCTCTCGGAGGGGCGTGAGGAGGGTGTGGGTGACGCTGGGTGGGGGCCAAGCCCGCCCACTCGGAGGCTGGCCAGCGCGGTCCCCATGCTGCGGGCTGGCCGCACTGTTGTCCTACCGGGTTCCAGGAGTAGCCCTGGCAACGGGGAGGGGCTCACTCTCAAACAAGAGTTGTACTGTTTGCATAGCATAGCCTACCATTTAATTAGAAAAATATGGTTTTAATTAACTTTCTCTTGACAAACACGTTGGCTTATGTGAACTGGGGGCGGGGCGGGGTGGGGGGTCCGCGAAGGGGGAGAAGTTGTGTAATGCTTTCTCTGGAGTGTGCCCGCCCAAGGCCTGGCAGAGATGGAGGGCACCAGGCGGCCTGCTGGGGCCCAGCAAAAGCCGGCCTCGGGGGTCTGGCCACGTCCCCAGCCCCCAGCAGCTGGAAGCCCTTGGGCTCTGAGCTGTGCCTGGGGTTGCGGTCAAGAGGGGCGGTCTCCAGGGAGGCTGCAAACCCTGTCCCAGGTGCACACCAGTGACCAACACCTTACAGACCCTGGGAAGCCTCCTCCAAGGCAGACCAGGGCTCCGGGCTCCTGAGGGCACCTGGAGCTAAGACTCCCCTGGGTGGGGGCAGGGACACTCGCCGGAATCACAAGAGGAAAGTGACATTGTACCCACAGACCTCGGCACACTTCACCGAAGACCAGTGACGTCCACAGAGAGCGCTGAATGCAGAGCGAGGGGGTTTGGTGCCGCCCAGAGCAGCCCACGCACCAGGCGAGGAGACCCCAGGGGACACCAGCTCCCGAGCCTGGCTCTCGCTGTGGGCCAGGGGTCCCCAACCCAGCAGGTGAGCGCGGGGCTGTGGGAGACACCCCAGCTCTGCTACCTCACCGGGGATGGAGCCTTGCCCTGTGGATGAGCTTTAAGTGCCAGGGCTGCCTGGCTGCCATAGGATTGTGGAACCTCTCTCTGCCTGTCCTGGGGCTGGACGAGGACACAAACACGCCTCCAGCGGCCCTTCCTCTCTCCACTTTGAACACGATCAGAACTCTCTTCTGTAGAGACACGCATGGGAAAGCATCACACGGGGCGGCAACCTGAGGAGTCGGAGCTCCAGCTGCAAGGAGCCACGGTGGTCCCTGACAGCCCCAGGGTGGGCCGGGGGTGGGGCAGGGGGGCTCAAGAGAAGCACAGGGCGGGAGTTCAGGCCGCGCTCAGGAGGCGGAGGGCCGCAGGACAGAGCTGGGATGAGCTGCTTTTGGAGCGGAGAGAGCACGGCAGGTGTGACTCTGCCACGGAGAGGGCCTGACAAAATTCATGGAAGGAGCCAGTGCCAGTGACGTTTTGGTGGCATTTTTAAATTTCAAAGATGAACAGGTCTTCTGAACACCTCTCCGCCAAGAGTGGTGAGGGGAAATTCCACAGAACTACAAAATCCCACTCTTCACTCCTCTCACGCTCTCTGTGCTGGGGATTGAACCCAGAGACGTTCTATCTCTGAGCTACACCCCAGCTCTATTTTATTTTTTATTATAAAACAAGTTCTCACTAAGTTGCTGAGGCTGTCCTTGAATCTGCGATCTTCCTGTCTCAGCTTTCCAAGTATGGAGATTACACTTGTGCACCCCCATGCCCAGCCCACCCCGACACGTCTTGCACCATCTGAGGGGATGTCCAAGGGCAAAGGGCGAGCCAGGAGTCTAGTGGGAAGCGGCCTCTCCGTGACAGAAGGGGCAGACCGAAGGGCCGCTGGAGCCAAGCGGGGAGGTCCTGTGGTGGCCAGCTGTGTGCCCTGAAGTCACGCTGTGGCCACACCATGGCACACGGCACAGGTGTGTGGTGTGGTGTGCTTGAGGACGCCGGTCCCTACGCTGCATTGACCTGGGACAGACATTCAGGCAGCTCATCTAGCCACATGAGCACTTTTGGCCGGTGGCAGCTGAGCGGGCCATGAGGTTCACGTGAGGTGTGCGGGACTTGGTCCAGGTCCCGCTGCCTCCGCCTGGCTGCTAGAGGCCCACAGTCTGGAGCCAGGAGCCTCCCTACGAGCTGCGTGGTGCTCAGCTGACAACCAGAAAACAGAACCACAGTTCCAGAACCACAAGGAACCAGACCCTGCCAACACCCTGGATGAGCCTGTACTGGCCTTTCCCAGAGCCGCGGTGAGCGGGGCGGTTTGAAGTCGTTTGCCGGGGTGATTTGCCGGCCCACCGAGCCTGGCACTGTGGGTCAGGAGCCCTGGGTACGGCAAAGCCCTGGGAGCTTACCATGGCGCTTAGAGGAAGGGGTGGCAAGGGTCGTAGCGCCTCTCTGGGGGGCAAGTCTGGAGAAGGTCTCCCAGGAATTAAAGACCTCAACCCCCAGGACCCAGGCAGAAGTGGTCGGGAGCGGTGAGACCCTCCACCCTCTGGAGGTGCGTGGGAAGCGGCTCTGGCCCGGCCCTGGGGGAGCCCTGGGCACAGTTACACGACACACTCACCCTCAGCTCTAAAAGTTAAGGCACTCCGAGCCTGCTATCACCCCTGAGCCCAGGGAGCTGACCGAGAAAGGGGCAGAGGGGCCTAGTGAGCGGCCACGAGGAGGGGACTGAAGGCGCCAACCTTATAGACAGGACGAGCGGCGGCCAGGAGGAAGCCCGCGTCACGCGCAGCACACAAGTGGGGCCGATTCCCCAGGAAAGGCGAAGACACGGAAGTCTTGAAACCAGAGCCAGGCAAGAGAATGAAGGCTGAGGACGGAGGTAAGGGCCGAGGCCTGCCAGGGCTGCGGGGCTCAGCCTCAGAAGCAGGGCTCAGGACGAACTGTGTGGGACACCAGGCCATTCTCCGCTGGCAAGCAAGATGGAGAGACCGCGCTCTGCAGAGCGGCACATAGACTGAGCTAAGGACCCTCAGAAAGAGAAGGAAACTGTAGTGGGAACACTGGGCGCGACGCTCCGCGCTGCGACCCGTTCAAGAGATGCGGCGGCCGTGCAATATTCAAGGAAGGTATATGTCCAGGTTGACCGAAAAGGTATATTTCAAAATGTGTAACCTGTAAGCAACACATTCTACTCAGCCGTCCAGGGACCACACATAGGAGGCAGACAGCGAAAAGGGAACTTGAAGCCGGGCGTGGTGGCGCACATTGTAATCCCTGTGCTTGGGAGGCTGAGACAGGAGGATCGCACAGGTTCGAAGTCAGCCTCAGCTACTTAGTGAGACCCTGTTTCCAAATAAAATAGAAAATAGGTCTGGGAGTATAGCCCGGAGGTAGAAAGCCTCTGGGTTCCACCCTCAGTACCCCCCCCCCCACAAAATAATACATACATACATACATAAAAGGGAACTTGGCCAGCCCTGTCAGCCTGGCCCCAACTCCTCAGATCACACCCCCTGGGTGCCTCGCTAGCCCTGCACAGTGCCCGCCCAGGCCCTAGGGCGTGGATCCCCTTTCCTCTGCCCCAACACACGCCTTCTTGTCTAGGACCAGAGGGATCTCCCTGAACCAGAACTCCCCTTGGGAGCCCCTGCCCCTGCTGATGAGGACTTGGTACTCTCTGCCGAGCTCTGTCTTCCCCTCCCCAACAGAGCCCCCCCCCCCCCCCCCGCCACGGCCTCCAAAGGCCAAGTTCGTGTGGACTGAGAGTGAGCCCTGCAGGCAAGGCCTTCAGCGCTGCCTCCGGTCAAGGCCTGGATGGCTGCCCTGGGCCCCAGTGGGCTTTGCCCGGCCCTTGCTCCTGAAGCTCTGAAAGGCCAGCTCTCCCTGTCAGCAGGTCCAGGAGCCCCCCTTGGAGAGGGGTGACCTGCAGCCTTTGACCCACCCCGTGCCCATGCACCTGGCTTCTTCTCAGCACTGGGCCTGGGGCCCTGGTTTCCTGTGCGTCCGCAGCCTCTGCGGGCTGTGGGGAGGTTTTTGGGAAGGCCCCAGCTGTCCTCTGGCCAGATCTGCCCCGGAAAACCTTACTATACCCCTGGGGTTGCTTTGACATGAGTCCTGGGTGGGGTCTGTCCCCTGGGAGAGGGAGGCTTAGGCCAGCTCCTAGAGGAAAGGACGGGCCCGGGGCGGGGGTCCAACCAGCCGGTTCTGTGCCTGGGGCCAAGACCGCAGTCAGTTACTCCACTGTGGAAGAATAGGACTGAAACCAGCTCTTCCAGGAACATCCTGGGCAGGAGGCCCATTAGCCAATGGTCCTCTAGTCCACCTGCTCCAGCCTGCACCCCATGCTCACAGGGTCCCCTTGTTTACACCCTGGCCTCGGCCTGACCCCAACCCAGCTGCATCCAGGATGCCAGCCCATGAGTGCCCACCTGCCGCCGCCGCCTCTCCTGGCTAGCTGCACGCACACTGGACAGATGCTCCGTCTCCAGCCTCCGGAGGGCCTCCCTCTGCAGGGCCTGGGCCGCCTGGGTGCTGCTCAGCGTGGCCTCTGCCAGGCGCCTGCCTGTGGACAGCAGCAAGGCTGGAGGAGCTCCTGTGGGACTGCCAGCCCGGATGTCCCACCCAGCTCACAGGCTGCAACCGGAGGCTTGCAGAGCCTGGCCGCTGGCCTCTGCTTGATGGAAGAGGCCTCCATCTTGGCTCCAGGGGCCTGGGCTGGCCTGGGCTGCCCACACCCTCCCCCCTCCATCCTAGCATTCCTGAGGCACTGACTCTCCCTGGGCCTTGGGCTGCCCCCCTGGGCTGCCCCTTTAATGAGGGCCAGTAATGGTGGGTGGAGGAAACTCGGCAGGAGGCTGAGTCTGGCGTGGCCATGTGGGCAGAGGGCGCCAGGGGAGCAGGGCCAGGGCCAGGCCCTCAAGAGGGCACCGCAGGAGCCTGGGGCTGGGCCCAGTCTGCAGGGCTTGGGAGGTCTGAGGACTTTGTCCAGGGACCGGGGAGAGGTGAAGCCGCCAGCCTGGGAACTGCCCACCCCAGGCATCCTTTAGACGTATGGCCGTGGCGCGCTGGGTCGGGGAGGTCACCTTCCTCTGCCTTGGTCAGGGCCCTCTGCAGCTGCCCGGTGTGCCTCTGGGCTCGGGCGCACGCGCTTTCCGCCTTGCTCAGCTGGCCCCGGGCATCGTCCTGGGTGGGAGGACTGAGGTCAGTGGGCACCTGGCCCAGGGGCCTGCCACTGGCTGGAGGCCAGGTGGGCAGCTCGTGATCTACACTGGGGTGGGCTGGGCTGCCGGGAAGGGCGGCCATGCAGGTGGCTGAGTGGGCCTGCTGGCCTGGAGTGAGGACTGACTGGGCCTGGGGTCGAGGTGTGGGCACTGACAGAGTGGGGACCTGTGGGTCAGGTGGCAGAGGCCAGGACCCAGAACCACACACCCCTCCCATCAGTTGGAGGGCCGGGAGGGCCCAGGACTGTCTGTCTTTCCTACCAGGGTCCAAGTGTGCCCTCCCAGTTGACAAGTTGGGAAGGGAAGGCCCGTGGTGGCTCTGGGGGGAGTCCTGGGGCAGGGACCTCGGGCAGCCACTGGGAGAATGTCCCCATGTAAGGGGTCCTGAGGGTCTGTAAGGGTGACCTGGCCAGGTCCACCTGCAGTGTCCCAGCCTCGGGGGACATTCTTCAGTCATGGCATGAGGTAATGGATGCTCTGCTCTGGGCCCCAGGGGGGTGTCACTGCCGGGCCACCCAGGGCTTCGCTGCCCACCACAGGAGGCAGTGAGGTGTGAAGGGGTGGCACATTCATGGAATTTGTCATCACTGGCAGAGGACAGTCTGGACACTGAGCCACAGGCCCTGCCAAGGCCTCAGGAGGCTTGAGGTGGACAGATAGATGGACGGCGGTCTGAGTGGGTGGCTGTGCTCCTCCCTGTCTCCCAGAGCCCCTGGACGTGTGCTCCATGGCTGGGAGGACGCCGGCCCCCGCCTTACCCGCTCCCGCTGGGCATCCCGCAGGTTCTGCACAAGGTTGGCCAGGGCATCCCGCACAGATGCCACGTCCATGTCACCAGGTGTAGGTGAGGGCCGGTGGAGAGGGGAGCTGGCCCGGGATCTGTTGGCGCCTGCGGGAGGGGACACGGAAGGGCCCTTTCTGCTGTTCCTGCCATGACGGCCGGGCAGGCGGTATAGGCACATGCTCCTGGAGCTGCCCGGCCCAGGGCCACCTCCTTTCTGTGTGAGATGTGTGGGGCCTGGGGAGGAGTTGGGGCAGGTCAGGGCAGGGCTGGGCAGGAGGACACTGACCTCTCATGGGGGAGCCAGGTCGTTCTGGAGAGGCCACCGGGCTCTGCCCCTGAAGTCCCAGGCCATGGCGGAGTGTGGCACACAGCCTGCTTAGCTGGGCCTCTGCGTCCTTCCTGGCACTCTGGGCCTGGGTCAGCTCCTGTTCCAGGCTGTGGATCCGGCCACAGGCCCCGTCTAGGCGGGCCTGGAGGCCGTCGGCCAGGCTGCTGGCCTGCTGCAGCCTCCTGGTGACACCGTGCAGCTCGGAACGCAGGCTCTGCTCAGCATCCCGGCTCTCACGGAGGTGTCCCTCCAGCTGCTTTGCCTGGGCCTCCCCTGTGGCTTCTGCCTCTGCCAACCTCCGCTGCAGCCCCAGGACCTGCAGGAGGACACGGGAGGGCAGGGCCCAGGCGCCTGAGCCAGATCACCAGCGGGTAGATCCAGGCCCATCGCCCCTTTGGGGTTTGGCCCTCTCCCTTGCAGGTTACAGCCGGGGGAGGATACCCTGGCTCTGCCTGCCAGCTTCTGCTTGGTGGATGGGGACACCTGAGCCAGAGGAGGCAGGGAAACGGCACCGCAGGGAGACAGGGCACTCTGAGGCACCTCCTGAAAAGCCCTGGCCAGGGCCTTGCAGCCGCCCCCTCCTGACCATGCTATGCTGAGCTCCTGGCCTGAGCAGCTCTGCTCCTTGCTGGGCCCCTCTACTTGTGCCTGAGCTGGGGTGTGGAGGGGCTCAGACGGCTCCCAGCTTGAGGCACAGGGTCGGGGTGCAGGGCCTGGCTCTCTGGGTGGGTGCAGTGTAGGATGACTGGTCATGTGGACTACAGGACAGAGCGCTGTGCTCCTGGGAACAGCCAGTGTTGGAGGGTCCTGCAGCGTGAGCGCTTGAGTCTGAACCAGGGCTCCTGCAGCCCAGGAGCCCGAGGCTCAGGGGATCTTTTGGCTTTGGGGGTGTCCGAGGCCCCTTTAGCACGTGGACTTGGCTGGCAGGGCTGGAGCTGGACTGAGGGTCTCTGTGGCGAAGTGTGAGTCAGGGCTGGGACGAGTGTGTAGGTGTAGGGCATTGCTGTGTGTGGCCCTGGGCAGAGGCATGAGCTGGGGGTCCTGAGGCTCTTTGGGAATCCATCTCTTCAAGCCCTCCCTGCCTCGCCCCCTGTAGAACTGTGTCCTCAGGGCAGAGCTCAGTCCTTTTCTAGCTCACAGATGGTGGGGATCCAGGGGAGGCTGTGGCTGCAGTCGGGCCCCTCACCTCACACCTGTCTTCCCCACCCCAGCTGCATGTGGCCAGGTTTGCAGGGGGCTGTGGGCAGACCTGCAGGGGCACGCTGGTCAGTGAGGAAGCAGGTGCCTGGCCTCCCTCCACTGTCTACCTCCCTCTGGTGCCACCAAAGGGAGGCCTGGCCCACCAGAGGACAAGGCCCTTTGAGGGGCAGGAGTCTTCTTACCTCCCTGTGAGCATCCTCGCGGGCGGCCTCGGCCTCCGCCACCTGCCTCTGCAGCTCCAGGGCCTCCTTCCGGCTCTGCTGCGCCCGCCGGGCGTCCTGGGTGCCTCGGGCCTGCAGCTCCTGCACTTCTCGGCACCTCCTCTGGCTTTCGGCTTCCAGGGCCCTCACCTGGGAGTGTGGGGTGACCGATGGGCAGGACCCGGGCAGCCTCCTGACAGCTCCCTCACACAGCTGCCCACGCTCAGTGGGCCTCCCCGTGGGCCCCGCAGGACTAGGTTCTGCAGTGCTCTGAAAGAGGCCAGGTTGGCCGCAGAGTGGGGGACCACAGGGGCGGCCCTCACCTGTCTGCGGCAGGCCTGGAGCTCCCGTCGGGCGTCCCTCCGGCCCTGCTCCAGCGCCTGCAGCCTGGCCCTCAGCTCCTCAGCCTCCTTCCGTGCCGCAGCCTGGGCCTCCTCCAGCACCAGCAGCTTCTGCTCCTTCTCCTCCTTGGACCGCTTAAAACTAAGCAGGTGCCATGGGCTGGCAGACACCCGGGGCCCAGATGCCCCGCATGTGGGCCCCCGCATGGCTACACAGCAGGTCTATGCCCACCCTGGGAAGAAACTGCCCCAGTGTGGACTCCACACAGTGCCCCCAGACCCAGCCACAGGGGCTCCTGTTTTCCTCAGCCCACGCCTGTCCAGGTCCAAGTTACCGCTGGTGTGACCACTCTCCCACTGCCACCTGCCTTTCTAGCCCCTGTGGCCTACCTGCCCCTGCTCTCTGGCCCTCCATCACACTTCCCCAGCCCCCCAGCCCTCCTTGGTCTACCTGGGGCCACCTGTTCCCTGTCTAGCCTGCCGGAGGGGACTCCTTGAGGGAAAGACTAGCTGCCGTGTCCCACCTCTCTGCCTGGGCTGACATGCAGGCAGCTGAGGGCTGGCGCCTCTCTCCCACAGCCCCTGGCCCTGCCTGTGACCTCCAGCCTGGACTGAACAGCAGGACCCCAGGGGTCCCCCACCACGGGCAGCCACTGTACCTGGCCTTCTCTTGCTCGGCCCTGCGGATGGCGGCCCGAAGCTCAGTGTTGGAGCGCTGCAGCACCTCCTTCTCTCGGGCCTCATCGCCCAGCGCTCTGCGGGCCTCTAGGGCCTCCCGGTGCAGCCCCCCGCGGGTCTCCTCACTGCCCTGCAGCTCCTGGCGCAGCTCAGCCAGCCCTTCTTGGGCCACGTTCAGCTGAGCCTGCAGCCTCTCGGCCTGGGGGGAGGTTGCAGCTCTTGTGGTCCACTGAGGGCTGTGGCAGGGCCCTGGGGTGCAGAGGCAGCTGCTCCAGGACGCCGAGGGCTGTGCATGGACCTGACTCTGGTCTCCAAGCACTGTCATCCCATCCAGCCCTGGGTCCCCAGAGCTTGGAGAAAGCAAGCCACTAGCTTGCCTGCTCGCGCCCCTGCTGAGCACCTGGGGCAGCTCAGGGCTGGGGATGGAGAGCCCAGGTGGACTCCACCCTGCCCCCACCCGGGCCTGGCCCCGTGTTGGACTCCAGGACAATGGCCAGTGGTCAACAGGGCTTGCCTGAGGCAGTCTGTCCCCACCCACACTCAGCTGCCCACTTGGTGCCCCTGGCTCCCACTCCTCTCCTTCAAGACCAACAGGGAACCTGGGGCCATATCCTCTCCTGGAGTGGGCAGCTGACCAGCAGGGCAGCAGGCCTAGGACTAGGCATGATATGGTGGGCTGGCCCATCCATCCACTGCAGCCTCTTCCTCTGCTTCCTGCACTGGGGTGGTGGCAGTTAGAAATGAAGGCCTGCCAAGGCCCAGGTGCAACCCCACCACGCGGGAGCCGGAGCCGTGCCGGCCCATGCACGGGCGCCGTCCTCCCAGGCTCCCAGGCACGGCCTGCACTCTCGTTCTAAACAGGCATGCAGCCCTCAGGCTGAAGCATGGGGGGCAGGCCAGGAGTCCAGCGTCGGCTCTCCACCCTGGGACAGGAGGCCTCTCCAGGCACCTGGGGCTGGGGCTGCCCGGGCTCAGCCTGGCCCCCTGGCCCGGCCAGAATCCCCAGAGAAGGCTCGCTCTGGCTCTGGCTCTGGCCATCCTCTGGGATGAGGAAGGCAGCGGGGCGTGTGCGCCAGGGAAGCCGCAAACGCAGGGCGCCAGGTCTCAGGCTCGCCGAGAGCAAACCCTGCTCCGGGGCTGTTTTCACAGGACGTTGTCCAGCCCCCAGCTGCCTGGCTCCACGTCCACCCCCTGTTATTGTTGTTCTGTTTTTGGGAAGGGCCCGGGCCTCCCCTCGGCTCCCCTCCCACCCCCACATGTGGGAGCCACGGCTGTGCTGAGCATTTTCCGCTGAGCTCAGCAGAAAGCTGCCCAGAAGGTCAAGGAGCAGGGAAAGGGCCATCCATCATAGCAGAGGCCTCCCATTTCCCAGGGCAGGGGACATGGAACCAGCAGGGCCCGCGCAGGGGGCCTGCCCGCCCACCGCCCCAGGAGAGCGGCCGGCCCCTTTACAGGAATTTTACAGCCAAATCGCTTAATGTGATTATAATAATTATTTCTTTACTAGAAATTGTATAAACAGCCTCTTTTGAAATCTCCTGCAGGGAGGCAGCTCCAGGGCTCTGCAGGGGGGAGCAGCGAGGGAAGCAGGGGAGGGCTGCCAGCCTGTGTGAATGCATGTGTGCGTGTGCTCACCGGGCAGCGTGTGTGCATGAATGTGTGAGTGTATATGTACATGTTCCTCTACACATGCATGATGGGTGTTTGCTGCTCGCCTTTGCATGCGTGTGTGTGTTGCAGTGTCTCTGTGTGTGAGTCTATATGCGTGTGAGTGTAGGTGTTTATGTGCATGCATTCAGTGTGTGCTCATCACTTTACATGTACAAGATGTGTGTGGTCTCCAGCTGTGCATGATGTGTATGCACACATGTGCATGTGTGTGAATGGTATGCACGTGTGGGTTTGTGTGTGTGTGTGTGTGTGTACATATGTTTGTGAACTCAGGTGGAGCTTTGGGAGCCTGGAAGGTCTTCCAGTTGAAGACCATAAAAATGGTGTGGCTCCTGCGGCCACCTGGGCCAGCCTGCTGCCTGGAGGCTCTGCTCCTCAGACACCACCACTCCAGCTGCCTGTCACCCCCACCCTGTTTCTGGAGCCCCTTCCCTTCCTGGGGCCCCTTCCTTTCTGGGATCCCCTCTCCTTCCTGGGGCCTCTCCCTTTGTGGGGTCCCCTCTCCTTCCTGGGGCCCCTTTCTTTCTGGGGTCCCCTCTCCCTTCTCTTTGTCGGGGCTGCCTCTGTGAGCACCTGACCTGGCCTCAAGGCCTGTGCCCTCTCCTTCATCCACAAGAACAAACGTGCCCTGCCCCTGCGCCCCCCTGCTGCCCCGTTTTGAAATCCCGCTCAGCTTCCCCGCGTGGCTGCTGACCGGGCCTGACTTTGAAATCTGCTGGAAGGAGTCCCTTCTCTTTGGGGCCAATGTAAACAGCCCGTCATGTTAAATCATGCACTCTTCCTCTCAGGCTTGCGGCCGGCCCCTCGGGGGTGCTTGGGGAGGGCCGAGCCCCTCTCCTCACGTGGCCTGTGGCCTGCGGCTGGTGTGCTCCTGCAGCGGGCTGGCGCACGGCCAGGCAGCGAGAGGCCCCTGGTCCCCATGCCCCGGGCTCCAGCCGGCCCCTCCAGCCTAATCTGCGTGTCCCTGCCCTCACCCACCGCACCCCAGGTCCTGTCACCTCCTCAGACACACCTTCCACTCTGCCTCCCGCCCACTGTGGCCAGGCCCGGGCCTGTCCCCGCCAGCAGCTTCCGGGCCTTTGTGCCAACTGGCCAGGCCAACACGGGTCCAGAGAACCCCGCAGCCCCGGGAGGCCCCTCCTGTCCCTCAGGACTCTAGGCACCCGCACAGCAGCCTTACCTACCAGCGCCCAGCAGTGGCCCCTCACCGTGTGGAGGTTTCCACAGCTGTGAGATGGCCGCCTCAGGGCCGAGGACCCCACTCCTTCCCACCAGGTCATGGCGCTCTCAGATGACCTTGAGGGGGCTGCACCACTGCACAGGAGGTCTGCCCCTGCCCGCCTTCTGACTGCGCAGAAGGAGAGGGTCGGCCTGGTGTGCTCTGGCCCCACCGTCCCACCGGAGGGCAGGTGGGCAGAGCGCGAGCGCAGCCCTGTGAGCCAGGGCCAGCAGGACCTACCACGCCACGCCCCTGCAGAGCCACAGTGGAGCCTGCTCACCAGACCCGACTCAGGCCAGGCCTCCCGGAGCCAGGCCCTAAAGACAGACCCGCGCTCCCTCAGCAGAGGGTGGGAGCTGCGGCCACCTTGCCAGCTCAGAGGGGTGCGGCTGGGGCTTCGAGGCGGGTGCGGGCCCACCTGGGCCGGGCTGTTTGCCTCTTCCAGTCCCCAGGGTCTTTGGTACCCCACTTCCCCCTGCACCTTCCCGCACCCCCTCCCTCCCTCCCGGAGGCCCACCCCTCACCTCTCTCCGTGCTTTATCCCGCTCAGCTGCCATCTCGTGAAGGCTCTGGCTCAAAGCTGTAGCCTCCCTCTGATGGGTGGAGATGGCGGCCTCGAACTGGGCCTGGAGGGCCCTCAGCTCCTCTGCCATGGTGCTGATGGTGGCCTAGGAAGGGGAGGCAGGCTGAGGCCTGGTGGAGGGCTGGAGCTGGGCCGGGGCTCGGTCAGGGTTCTAGCGGGACTGGGGCTCCTTGCTCTGGGCTTTTCTCTGGGTCCCTGAGCTGTTGGGCCAGGCAGGTGGGCCTCAGGGACCCATGCACCCACCCTTTCCTGCCTGAGACATTCAGGAGGGGCACTGGTGGCCAGCCGTGAATGGACCGAGCCTCTGCCCTGCTGGCTTGCTAGCCACACAGGGAGGGACTGTGGCCAAGGCCTGCAGCACCCACTGAGCTGGCCGCGGGGTGCGAAGGGCTCCCCTTTCCGGAGGATGTGCCTCTGGCTCCTCTCTTGGGGGGCCCAGGCCCATGGGCAGGAAGGGAGGGGACTTGGCTTCCAGGGAAGGGAGTGCTATCTCAATCACAGGTCCCAGCAGACAGTGGAGTAGGGGCGCCATCCCCTGTGGCTGGAAAGATCAGCTCCCGTGGACACTCCCACCCGGGCCACTCACATGGGCTCAGCCTGGGCAGGTGAGCGCCGCTTCCTCTCACACCCCCTCGCTTCCTAGGGACACTGCTGCCTCTGATCTCTGCGCCTGACATAGCCCCTCTGCCGGAGCAGGGTGGCCCAGCTCACTGAGCTGGCATGTCTGGCTCAGCCTGGCTTCCTAGCAATGACCCCCGCTAGGTTGGGGCCCAGGGCTGACCAGTCGCAGTGGTCATGGCCCGTGACCACAGTGTCCTTGGCAGGAGGGATGGGCGCTACTCCCCCTCGGGCTATGGTGCCTGTGGGCTTCAGGGGGCAGCAGGTTTGGGGCAGTGTCCCTCCAGTGCTGCTCTGTGCGGCAGGGAAGCACAGGGTGTTCAGGAGACCCTGCTTCTGCCCCCTGGGCGTGGCGGTGGGAGTGGGGGTCCGTTAACTCTGAAGGCAGCCCCGGCCGGAACCTCCTCTGCCTGCTCCCCACTGCCCTTCTTGACCGGCAGTTTCTCCAGATGGACAGGTGGCGGCCTTGTGTCCTGGCTGCCTCAGCAAGGCCACCTGTGAGTCTGTGGGCGCCCGCGTGGTCCCTGGACAAGGCACAGGGGCTTCCTTGGCCATACCTCTCCCTCCCTCTCCTCTCAACAGGCTTTAATTCCCATCTTCTGAGCTGTGGTGGCCAAAGCCCTTCATGACCTCCCCAGGGAGCTGTGTTGGCTGGCAGGCCTGACCCTGCATCAAGGGGAGGCTTGGCCAGCGCCAGAAGGTTCTGGAAGCCAGTGCTGGCTCCCATAGAGGCCTCCTGCATCTGCTCCTTGGGCTCAGGAGGCTTCCTGGTTCTCTGTCCACAGGGTGGAGCTGAGCGGGGAAGGAGGGCTGCTGCCACCAGGCGGGGCTGGAGCCAGCAAGAGGCTCTCGGGGAGAGCCCCTCGGTGACCAGGGCGTCTGGCCACAGTGTCAGGGTGTGAGGCCCTGGCGGCTAGCTGCACATCACCTCAGGGATCAACCCCAGGCCTCTGCTTCCACGTCAGAACAGCGCGCGGCCTCCCATGCCTGCTTTCTGCACACACACCTCCAGCCCAGCTCCGTGGCCTGCAGGGCCGGCTACGCAGGCGGCAGGAGTGGCTTTGCAGCAGGCAGAGGGCCTCAGGGGCAGTGCCAGCCTCCTCCCGTGGATGGGGCCTCCAGGCCGTGAGGCCCAAAGTGTTTCTCCTGTTCCTGCTGATCTTACCTGTGACCAGCACACGCCGGCTAGCTGGTGGTGTGGCCGCCAGACAGGGGACACAGGCCAGGTCCACCCCACCCTCCCTGCTGGCCTTCATGCAGCCTGCCTGCTCGGCCCTCCCTGGCCGCTAGCAAGGACCAGATGCACTGGGTGGGGAGGCCCAGCGCCGGGGCCTGGTCCCAGCTGGTGGCAGTGCGCTCACCTGGGCTCCCACCTGCTGGCGCTGGGCCTCCTGTTGTTCCTGCTCCAGCTCCTGCGCTGTCCTGGAGAGCTCCTCGCTCAGCAGGGTCCTCTCTGCTTCCTTCAGAGACAGGGCCTGGGCAGGATGGGGTGCATGTGAGGGAGCCGGGAAGGTGTTCACTTCCTCTCGAAGGAGAGGCGCCGCAGCCCCCACAGTCGAGGCTTGCTCCAGCCTCCTCTCTGGGCCCCTGGCCTAGAGCACCACCTACCCGGTGTCTGTCAGGGAGTTCCCTCATGGTGTTCCCCTCCTGCACCTGTCCAAAATCCTGCACAGATGGGGGCTTTGTGACCCCCCAGATCCCTGCAGGCAACGCTTCCTGTAGGGCACAGGAGCCATCGACGGCCCTGTAGTCCTAGAAACGCCCATGTCGCTAACGGCAGGACAGCAGCTGACCCCAGAGGCCGAGTCTTATCCCCAGCTCAAGGTGGAAGGCTGCCCCGTCGCCAGCCTGCGGAGGGAACTCCACAGTGCCCTTCAAAGTAAGAGAGACATCGGCCAGGAGACACACGTGTCCACGTGTGGGGAGACCCGTGCTCAGCGCCTCGTCAGCCACCGTTAGAAGCCTGCCTGCCATGGAGCCAAGGCAGACACAGGGGGGAGCGGCAACCGGCGGCTCCCAGAGGGGTGAAGGTCCAGGCTCCCGGCAGGACGTCATCTGCTCTGAAAGAGTCGGGACCCGGGACGCCCAGATCTTGGAAGGGCTGCAGGATGCAGGTAATGAGGCCCTGGAGATGGCGTGGCTTTTCACATTTTTTGTGTAGAACAAGCAAGGGGAGGTGACTTTGTTCAGCTGGCCTCCGGCAGTGGCTGACTGTAAATAGTACGCAGTAGAAAGCTCCCTTCGAATTTAGCACTTGGGTCTTTCTCTGGCTAGTGCTGTGTGTCCTGTTCTGTCTTGACGCTGGACAGCGGCGGTGAGCATGGTCCAGCCGGCCCCAGATCAGGAGGGCACCACCGACGCGGGCTGGGTTTACCGTGTGGCTGTGACTCAGGACAATGTCAGCCTTCCGTGGCTTTACCAGGATACGACTACAGGCTATTTGCAAGCAGTCTTGGGTGGCTGTTGTGTTATGAGCCTTGTCTGGCTTCGTCTGGCTCCTGGATGGAGCTTCTAAACCCCGGCCACTTCCCACGGCACTTGCGTGGGCACTGGGGAGGTGACTCGTGGCGGGCTCCCACGCAGTTTCAGGGTGAGGCTCGTTCCCCTGGCAAGACCAGCCAGGTGATTCGAGCCCTGGGACCTTGAGCCTTGTGCTCCAGGGAGAGGCTGGAAACAGACTGCAGTCGAGTGGCTGGTCACTGCATTGACCAGGCTACCTAGGAAACCCCTGTACAGCCCCTGGGCTCAGCAAGCCTCCCCATTGGAGACGTCCTGAGGTGGGAGGTGTGGATCCCACGGCAGGAGGCGCGGGCTCTGTCTTCAGGCTATTCCTACATCCAGCCCTTGTGAGAACAATGCACGGCAAACCTGGCGTTTCCTGGGGTTCTGGGGTCACTCTAGGGGAAACCAGGCTGAGGGGACAGGGGAATGCCGCTCTTGTTGCTGGTTGGGCAGAGTGTGTGGCCTGGAGGCCCTGCGGGGAGGCAGTTGTGTTGGGATGCGCCCTTGGCCCGTGGGGTCTGCTCCAGCCCTGGGCGTGTGTAGGGGTGCACTGCTTCAAGAAACGGTACAGCTTCCGGAGGAGTGGGTGGGAGCGCGCACGCACGGCTCTTGGCTGAGCGGCTCCTCTCACTCCTCGGTCGCCCCTCTGTGGAGCCGTGCTGTTCGCATCTGCTGAGGCCCTTTGTCTCTGAGACTCTGCCACGCCTGGCCTGCCAGGTCTCGGGCCAGGGCCGTGGAGGGCTGCACCTCTCCCTCTAAAGGCCTTGCTAAGTGAGCACAGCAAGAAAGTATTTGTGAATATTCGGGCGCAGCTTCAACAAAGAGCGAAATGTGGCGCTTGCTAGGGTGAGGGCTTCCCTCCCACGCCAGCTGTGGGCAAGTCCCACTTTGCCTCATTGCCCCGGCCCGCCCCAGGGCTGACGAACGAACCCGGGGGCCTGTGCGTGTCAGGTGAGTCCTCTAGCAAGTCCACGGAGCTAAATCCCCAATCCCCAAGCCACACTGCAGACCCCCAGGCCAAGAACAGAGAAGGTGGCGAGATGTCTCTCCCTCCAGCCGCCCTGTAGCTTTGCCTCTGGCTCCACACAGAATTTCTCTTCTTTGCTGAGGTCTCCTGAGGACAGTGGTGTGACTGAGTCATGGCGGTCTCTGCCTCCTCTGCTCTCTGCACTGGCGGCCTGGCATGGAGGACTGGGTCCAGGCAGGCAGAGATCCAGGGAAAGTGCCCTGGCTGCAGGGAGATAGCTGTCCAGAGGCCTGGCCTGTGGTCCTGCTCTGGGTCCAGGGAGGGCCACCAGCACGTGGAACCCTGCATGTCCAGCTGGGCCCCCTCCTGGATATGCTGTGACTGTGAAGCCCCAGGGACAGGCAGCGCTGCCTGGGGGTGTTCCCGGGTGGGACAAAGGGGCTTCTAGGAGACCAGAGCATCACCATGTCTTCGGGGTGGTGCCGCTATATCCCAGGGGTCTGCCTGGACCCTCCTCCTGTGGCTCTGACTCAGCCCTTGGCCTCTCTCTGTCCTCTGAGGCCCAAGCCCCTTCCCCAGCCCCTGCATATCACCCCTGCTCAAGAACAGCCGCTGCTCCCTGTCCCCCCAACCTGCTGTGTGATGCCCTCCGTGCTCCTCCATGTCTTCCTTGCAGTCCTGCTCACAGTAGCCAGTGGACCTGGGACAGTGTGCCATCCCAGACATCCCGAAATGCCCCCAGCCCCCGTTCCTCCGTGAAGCCCTTGGCTTCCTCTATCTCAGGATTCAGATTTGGGCAGGGGGAGCAGGGACCGAGGGCCTGGAGGCTGTACTGGGCAGTCCTGGCTGGTCACAAGAAGGCCTCTCACCAGTGAAGGGGCTCACAGGAGCACCCACCTCAGAGAATCAGATTAGAAACGTATAGCCCAACACGTGGCCTTGGCTATTGCGGTCTCTCCAGGCCCTCCCCTGCAACTTGGAATTTGTGCCTACATCTCTCGTCCCTGCTGCGCTGTGTGTCAGCAGGAACCTGTTCATGTGTCTGCTCCGCTCACTCAGCAGTGAGCACCAGTGTGGCCTGTGCATGGGAGAAGCTTGGGCTTGTACCGTGGCCTTCAGCCCAGTGTGTAGTCTCAGCTAGGAGGTGGCCAGGTGGCCAGGTGGGTGGTTGATGGCTGTACACGGGCTGGTGCTCAGGTTGGATTCTGATGGGTGGACTGATGGGCGGATGGCCAGCTGACTAGGTGGACGGGTGGATGAGAAGGTATCTGGGTGGGTGGTTGGCTTCATGGATGGACAACTGGGCATGTGCACAGACAGAAGGATGTTTTCATGAGTGGATGGATGGGTGGGCAGACAAGTAGGTAGATGGGTGGATAGGTTGTGTACAGATCTGTGGATGGATGGATAGGTAGGCGGGTGAAGTGCGGATGCATGGATGGATGGATGGATGGATGGATGGATGGATGATGAGGTGGTGCATGGATGTCTGTATGTATGGAGAGGTAGGCGGGTGAATGTGCGGATGGATGATGGATGATAAACGAACGGGTTGATGGGTAGATGAGTAGGTGAGGCCATGAGTAGGTGGACCAATGGATGAATGAGTGGGGTGGTACCTAAATGCATAGATGGCTGGATGAATAGGTGAGTGAAGTGTGGATGAGTGAATGGGTGGGTGGGTGGGTGGAAAGGTGATGCGTGGACATTAGATGAGTGAATGGGTGGGTGGGTGGATGGATGTCTTTCTATCAGGACTGCCATGGAAGACCTCAGCTGCATCAGTAGTGACCTGGAAGCAGCAGTAATCTGCGTGTGCTGGGCCTGAGAGAGCGCGGTGGGCGTGAGGACCCTGCCTCCCACCTCCTTCACCTGCTGCGTCTCCTGCTCCAGCTGCAGGAGGCTCTCGTCCCGCTCGTGCTTCAGGCTCCGAATCTCCTCCTCCAGAGCCAACCGCTGGGCTGCGGTTTTTGCCACCATCTCCTTCTCCTGCTCCAGCCGGTGTGCGGCTACCTCCTTCTCCTCTGCTAGGGACAGACTGAGGGCCTCCTGGCCAAGGCAAAGGTCAGGCTGTGAGGTCAAGGCAAGGGAGACAGCCCACTGGACACCAGGGCTGACGGTCCATCCAGCCAGCAGGGGTGGGGAAGGGTCTCAGGGTCTCGGCACCTGCCTTCCCACACTCATCTAACGCTTCCTACACGAGTCTTGAGTCTCTACCAAGCATCACGGATAGGCAAGAGGCAGAAAGATCTGGAAAACCAGGCCTCAAGGGATCTGTGACCTGTAGGACCAGTCGGCAGCATGGCCCCTCCGGGCACCATCCCCAGCCTGCAGCCAGGCAGCTGACTTCAGGCCCAGCCTCTACAGCCTCCCTGCACGCCTGTTCCACCCTGTGAAGCCCCCGGGGGAAGACCACATACCCTCACTTGAACTATGAGGACGAGCCGGCACCCCGCCCTCCCCTGGGGAGGCCGTGATGGGGGCCCCCAGAGGCAGCCAGGCGGCCTGGGAGGCGGACCTTCTCCCTCTGGAGCCGAGCCAGGTCCTCTTGGTGTGCCAGCGCGCGGCGCTCCAGCTCCAGCTGCGCGTCCCGCTGCTGCTGAGCCGCTTGCCGCTGCAGCTGCCCCACGTCCCACCGCAGCTTGGTCTCCTGCAGCGCCCAGTTGCTCTTCAGCCGCTCCGTCTCCACTGCAGAGCAACGGACGGTCAGGGCCTGGCTGCCGACCGCTGTCTGTGCTGCCCCAGGGCAGATGCTCTGCTCATGGCGGGCACCTGGTGGGGTGGGTGTGGGCCCAGGGAAGGGGGCAGAGGCCACTGTGCTGACCCTGTGGCTGCGCCCACTTCTGAGCTCAGGTCAGCGTTGGGCAGGCTGGGGGGGTCTACCTGCTCTGTGTAAGGGCAGGGTGGCCCAGCTCCTCAGGGGGCCCCAGGGACAGAACCCCGTGCCCTTCTGGGGTCCCACACATCTGGAGACTGAGATGGCCCAGGGCAGACTCTGGGGAGGCCGGAGCACCTTGCAAGGACTGCCGAGCAAGCCGGGCACTCTGGGCCTCTCCTTCCAGCTGCTCCTGCTGGGCCTGCAGCTGCCTCGCCAGCTGTTGGGCCTCGAAGAGGCTGCTCTCCAGAGAGTCCCTCTCGGCCCTGCGGGGAAGCACCAACCGTGGACAGGTCACCCAAGTGCTCCTGCTGGTAAGGAGCCGCGGGGAGCCCAGGCCGGGGCAGCAGATCAGAAAGCAACAGGGCGTCTCGTTCGTCTCAGATCTCTAAGGATGAAGCGGGGCCCGGCTCAAAAATATGTTTGGGGTGGAATAAAAAAAATCATATGCCGAAATGAAACCAGCCACAGCAAAGCAACTCAGAGCTATCAAAGCAGTCGGAAAAGCACAGGAGGGTATTTCATAATCTCCTTAAGCAAGACCGGCATGAGCCACAGTGCTCGTTCCAATTCTGGATGCTGCCCCCAATGCTGTTTGGGGCTCCCCATCACCTCAGCCTCGTGGCTTCCTGGGGTGAATCCTGCGCCCAGCCTCAGAGAAGGGCCTGGGACACACGCCTGCAGTCAAAGCCCTGTGACTCAGCTTCCAGGGCTGCTGCAGGGAGATCCTGCGCAAGATGGAGGACGGCAGGAGCTCCAGGGACTCAGAGGGAGGACAGGTCTGTGTGTGCTGGAGGAGGGACCTGGGCAGTGATGGCCACATCTCAGAATGGAATCTCCTCAATTCAGCAGACTGAGGGAGGGAGAGGTCGGATCCTAGGGCCATGTAAGTGCCTCGGTCCAGCCTCATCTCAAGCTAACTTCTCAGCTCTATGAGCGTGACATTCCCATCTTCCTCCCACTGGTCCTAGCTAGGCTTCTGCATCCTGCCTCACATCTTCCGAAGGTGACCTCTGGGTTCTCCCCGGATGCTCTGCCACCCCGAAGGTGCTGTGCGTCCGCCCCTCTCACCGCCATCCCACATACACACAGCACAGACACTCACCCTGCCTTACACACTGACCCTCCCCTGCTGTCCCCTGCACCGCACACTCTCCAAAAGGCCAGGCCACAAGAGACATGCTCTGGCCAGCAGGCCCGTGGGTACCTAAGATCAGCGGCTTCCTCAGCTGTGAGCTGGCCCTGCCTCTCTAGGGCCTCCTGCTTGGCCAGCAGCTGGGCCCGCTCCTCAGACAGGGCATCCTTCTCCTGCAGGGCTTGCTGCAGAGTGTCCATCTGGGCCTCCTGGTCCTGCAGGCTTTGTGCCAGCTGCTCCTCCAGGGCCTGCTTCTTAAAAGTGACCTAGGGGAGGAGTGAAGGGACAGGGTGGCAGGGAAGTGAGTGGGCAGGTGCGGAGGGACATCTTGAGAGAAAGCCTGGGGGTGGAAGGGGAGAAGGTGCGTGGACATAAGCTGTATTGAGTCTTAGAAGAACACATACACATTTTACAATAGAGGGGACCTCCTGGGACCATGATAAGGGTGCCATTGAACTGGCCGGTCCATGGCAGGGTCCACTGCCAACCTCCGTGACATCCTCTGTTGGATCAGGAATGTCCCGGGGTCAGGACACACAGGATGGACGTGCCATTAGAAGGTAAAAATGAGGGCTTCTGACCAATGTCTCTACAGAAAACACCACGAAAGTCTGCACGCAATGTCCACGAGGCCTCCGGAGCTGCAGAGGCAGCTAGGTCCGAAGAACCACGATCTTAGAAATAAGGAAAACAAAGGACTGAGCCCACCATTCTGTGTGTCTTCTGTCCTCACATCATTTGCAGATCTAGAGTTCAGGCTAAGAAGTGAAGATGCCAAGGACCCTGCAGCCATTAAGCACACCCCCCCCAAGTTTTGTTTTATTCATAGAATAAAACTTGACTCTAGTAGAAGTGGTGAGTCAGAAATGGACTGATTGCCATAAAAACGGACGTGTCACCCCAGCTGCTGACGCATCATCGTTCTCATCTCCTACGATTGCTGCCTTTCAGAATCAAAGGTGAATCCTCTCTCGAAGAACAGCATCGTCAATATCCTCAAATTATGTTTATAAGTTTACATATAAATTATAAAGTGAAATGGATCAAAGAACTAAGCTGAAAGCCAGATGAAAACATAGAAGAGGTTACCGTCTTGTGCTGGGCAAGAGTGGAGGATTAATAATCTAGAAGACAAACCAAAGGATATTCAGACTGAATCATAAGAGTGAAAAGAAAATATAGAAAAAGTGTGATAGACATAGAGGACAAGGGAAAGATCCACTGAACGTGTAATTTGAAGCTGGGCGTGGTGGGCACGCTTGTAATCCCAGCATTCAGGAGGCTGAGATCAGAGGATCACAGTTCACGGACAGCCTCAGCTACTTAGTGAGGCCCTCCACAACTTAGTGAGACACTGTTTCAAAATAAAAAATAAAAATAGGGCAGGGGGTATAGCTCGGAGGTCAAATGCTCCTGGGTTCCATCCCCAGAACCCCCCCCCCACAAAATGTATAATTTGTCAGATTCCAATTCTGATATTCAAAGAAAATTACAGACCAATATGACTCATGAACATAGACATAAACATAGATGTGAAAATTCTCAACGAAGTATTATAAATTTAATATAAAAATGTAAACATGAACATAGATGTACAAATTCTTATCAAAGTATTATAAATTTATTATAAAATGTATAAAATAGATATTAACTTATGACCAAGTATATATGCAATATTGGTTTAATATACCTATTGTTTTAACATTCAAAATATTAACCAGTATAATTTATCACATTAGCAAAATAAGAAAAACAATTATATGATCATCCTAATAGATGCAGAATAATCATTCAGCAGAATTCAGTAACCTTGTTGATTTTTTTTTTTTTAGGTACTGGGAATGTAACCCAGGGCATTCTACCTCGAGCTACACCCCCAGCCCTATTTTTTTCCTTTACTTTGAAACAGGGTCACTAAGCTGTAGAGGGCCTCACTAAGTAGCTGAGGCTGAGGCTGTCCACGAACCCAGATCCTCCTTTCTCAGCCTCCTAAGTATAGGGATTACAAGCGTGTGCCACCATGGCCGGCCCCTTGGTGATTCTTAAAACTGACAGTATACTAAAAACGAAACATAATATTTTCAATCTGATAAAGAGCATCTATGAAAAGTGCATAGATAATATCATAGTTAATAGTAAAATATTGAGTTCTTTCTCCATGATTGTATTTATTGGAAAAATGGCAACTATTACCACTCCTATTCAATTCTGTTTTGCAGGTCTTAGTGAAATAAGAGAAAAACTGGAAATAAAAAGTATTGAGGTAAAAAAGTTAAATTATTGCTACTCTAAGGTTCATCCTATATATAGTTTGTCAGATTCTAATTCTGACAAAGTCATTAACAGAAAAAAATATATAGACCAATATTCCTCCGGAATCTAGATGCAAAAATCCTAAATGTTAAGCCCTCATATTTATAAGTGATTTTGCCAAGGTTACATGATTCAACATCACTACAAGAAATTATATTTCCATATACCAGTAAACAATAGAAAATAAAATTAAATAACCAATAGTACTAAAATTGAGTGACTCTTATCAAGAATAGGCAAGACCTTTATGCTGAAAACCTTAAACATAGCTATGAGGAATTAAATAAATAGATGGTTTTTCATATTCATGGATATACCATATTAATGGAAAGAAGGCCAATTGAGCTAAAATGTCCAGTCTCTTCAGAATGATTGACAAATTTAACACAATGAAGTCAACAGGTCAAGGTCCTTGCAAGCTTTTTAAAAAATGGCAGTGGTGATAGAAATTGGTAAGCAGATTCCAAAAAAATAGATGGGTATGAAAAGTATGAAGGACAGAAAAGAAGTTCAAAAAGAAAGTCAAGGTAGAAATATGCATGGTATGTAATGTCAAGATTTACTGAAAAGTTAAAATAGGGCAGAAGGTTTGGTGAAAGAATAAATAGATGGGCTTATTTGCACAGATACTTCAATTTATTTTCAACAAGCTGCCAAAGTAATTTAAGAGTGAGAGGAGTCTCTTTGAAAAATGGTGCTGAAACAATTGGACCTTAGTTTCACTTTACCCCATATACCTGGCTTTCCCACTTCAGTGTGCACCAGAATTGCCTGCAGTACTATTTAAAGTCCAGATTTCTGGTGCTACCCATTGAGTTTCTGAGTCAGTAGGTCTTGGATGGGGCATAAAAATTTGCATTTTACAAGTCCTCAAGTGGCACATATGCTACTGGTTTGGAGAAAATACTTGGATAACCACAGAGATTAACTTGAAATGGATCAAAGAACTAAGCTGAAAGCCAGATGAAAACACAGAAGAGGTTACCGTCTTGTCCTTGTGCTGGGCAAACATGTCTTCAGAAAATACTAGTCATAGCCGGGTGTGGTGGCACACACTTGTAATCCCCGCACTTGGGAGGCTGAGACAGGAGGATTGCACGGGTTCGAAGCCAGCCTCAGATACTTAGTGAGGCTTTCAGCAACTTAGTGAGACCCTGTTTCCAAATAAAATATAAAAAAGGTCTGGGAGTATAGCCCGGACGTAGAAAGCCTCTGGGTTCCACCCCCAGTACCACCAAAAAAAAAAAAAAAAAAAAAAAAAGTTAAGGGAAGACCCAAGCCTGGGGAAGTATTTGTGTGCATCTGTCTGACAAAGCACCTCTATCTATAATATATGTAGAATCTCTGTATCCACAACCAAAATATAAAAACCCAACTCTAAAAATGGGCCAATAGACTTGAACAGACACAAATGTTCAATAAAACATGCAAATGTACTCAACACTACCATTTATGAGGAAAATGCAAATTTAAGCTCAGCGACACATAACGGAACATGCTGAATGTCCAAAACATAAAGACAGATGATATCAAGTGCTGACAAGTCCAAGGAGCAACTAAAATCACGAGTGCCGCTGGCAGCTGAGTGACGTGATGGGGCCACTTTGGAAAGTGGCGTGGCAGCTTCTGACAAAGCCCAGCATACTCACACACAGTGGCTCCGATTCCATTCCTACACAGTTACTCAAGAAGAATGAGAGCTCTCGATGGATTCCAAGATGGAAGTCTGGAAACAACCCGTGATCAACTACTCCAGGAAAGAGGGTGAAACAATTGGAAGGCACCTACTCTTTGATGTGGGCAGCTGTGGGAAGGTGTGATTTTGCTTGTGAACAGACAGAGAATCAAGAAAAACAGACTCTGGAGAGTCGTATGGAGGGTGGGAAAGAGGCCTCAGGGCAGAACCCCTGGTAGAGTGCAAAGGATGGGGAAGAAATGAAAGAAAGAGGGAGAGACCCAAGAAACATGGCCAGCACGGGCTGAGAGCCATGCAGAAGTGCAGTCTAGTAGACAGAGCAGTTTAGTAGACAGTGGGCCTGGAGCCTACTCAGCTCACTAGCGCTGGAAATCACTCTCTAATCCCCAGCACAGAACCTTGAGAGGGTCATGTCTGAGCTCACTGCTGTGGAAGCCAGGGGTTTCTACAGTCTCCTGGCTGTGGCAACCAGCAGCAAATGTCATACACTGATTCTGCAGACAGTGGCCTTGAGAGCTAGTTTGGCTATGGGGAAAGCTCTGAAGTAAACCACTGAGAGCTGTGTGGTGGGAAGTGCGTCTGTAACATAGAAGGGCGCAGAGGTTGCTTTCTACGCAGGGTGTTGTTTCAGCCAGAATTCTCACTGCTGTGATCCAAACCAACTGACCACATAACTTAAAGGAAGATTTATTTGCTTACAGTTTTGGGAGACTGAAGTTTCAGTCTATGTTAGGCCAGCTGTGCAGAGCTCAGGATGTGGCCGCAGGAAGCAGAGAGAAAGAGCAGGTGTTCAGTTTTCACCCCAGGGAGGCCAAAAGCAAGCAAGAACAAGAAGCAAAGGGATTTGAGACCCCAGAACAATCCCCAGGACCACACCCCTAGGGACCCACCACCTCTAGCCACACACTACATGCCTAGGTTACCACCCAATGGATCAATCATAATGGAATATCTATTAATGAGATTACAAGCCTTATGAGTTAATGATATCAACTCTGAACATTAACACATGATGAGTTCTTCAGAGGACGCTGTATATCTAACCATAACAGACATCAACATGGGAAGCCATCTATGGGTGAGGAGACAAGAGGTCGTGTGTTATTGCTTGTGGGAGGTAAGTGTTGGGCCCTGGAGTGAGGATTGGGAATGTGTGGGATCCGCCACTGCCCGCTTCAGTGCAGGTGCTGTGGCCAGGTGCATTCATCTTCCTTCTGCTTCTTTCTTCCTCTCTTTTCTTCTCCTTTTATATTTATTTTTCTTTTCTTTTTCCTCTATCTTATTTCCTCCAACTTTTTTTTTTTTTTTTTTTTTTTTTTTTTTGTTGTTGTTGTTGTACTGGGGTTGGAACCCAGGGGCCTTATACCTCCGGGCTACAGTCCCAGACCTATTTCATATTTTTCATTTGGAAACAGGGTCTCTTTAAGCCAGTGGAGGCTGGCTTCGAACCTGTGCGATCCTCCTGTCTCAGCCTCCCAAGTGCGGGGATTACAAGTGTGCACACTACACCTGGCTCCTCCAACTTTAAAAGTAATTAATTGGATTTTTTTCTCTTCTCAAAATTTTCCCACCATTTCCCCTTGTATTATATTTAAATATTGTTTTTCTATTTTTAAGCTCTTCTTGAGCTTTTAATTTTTATTTTGAGATAGGATCTTGCTGAGTTGTCTGGGCTTCCCTTGAACTTGAGAGGCTTCTGTTTGGGCCTCCTCAGTAGGTATTTTAAAGAGTCGTTGTCCTTATGAATCAATAACTTTTGCTGCATTATTTTGCCCCTCTCTCCTATTAGTTTTGGTGTTGTGGTGGGAACGGTTTTTAATTTGCCGAGACTCTCTTTCCACCCCACACTTGTTGCTATGTGATCGTTGTAGTACTGCCGGTTGTCTCCTTTCTGAGTGGTTCTGGGGATTGAGCCTGGTGCTTTGAGCATGTTTTCTGGGTGTCTTGCTACTGAGCTATACCCAGCTCGGTTGTGAAAAACTGCAACTCAATGCAGCCATGATTTAGTCCTGCTCAAACCTTGGTGAATGCTTCCATGGAAAGAACAGGGGAAAAAGCCTCCAAGCAACTCCTTGGGCCCGAGCAGCCACAGCTGGGAAAGGCTGGCAGTCCTGACCCTAGGTGTCCAACTCTCTCTGCTGTTGCTACAGCAAAGAGAAAGCACAGCTGCTGGGCACACCACACCTACAAGTAGCCTAAGCACAGGTGGCTTCCACACCTGTAGACTGTATAGCACTGACAATTACAGAGGCTGCACCCCATTGACACAGCTGTCCACAATGGTCCCCACTCTCGAGACATCTGTAGTGAGAGTGGGTCACTTGGGCTCCATTTGAAATTAAAATTATAAAATTACAATGCACTCAATAAAAATAATAAAATGAAATAAAAAATAAGTCAACACTACATGCAAACTGATTTCCCTGGACATGTTGTTAAGAGAAGCCTTCTCACTGAGGAGGTCCTCACACAAAAGAGGAAGAAAGTTCCATCCCAACAACACATACATTTTAATATCAGAACACAAGAAATATGAAAGGAAGGTACAACATGACCCCTCTGACAGCTAACTCTTTAGAAACTGATTTCGAAGATTAAAGTAGATGACATGCTGAATGAACTAAAAAAGCTAATTTAAAAATAATTAACGAATTCAAAGAGGGTACAAATAAGCAGGAATGAAGTAAAAATGCCAATATTATAGGAAATGAACACAGCAACTCAATGAAGAGGAGAGATTTTGAAAAACAACCAAACAGAGATCTTGGAAGTGAAAGGGTTTAGAAGTCAAATAAAAGACTTGGTGGAAAGCCTCATCGATCATTTAGATCAGGTGAAGAAAGAATGCCAGCGCTTAAGGGCAGGTAGCTGAGTGATTACATTCACATGGCAATAAAAAAAAAAAAACTCTGAACAGAGCATGTGAGAGCTCTGGGACATTAAAAGATCAAACTATGAATTAGAGGACTAGATGAGGGAGTTGGGCTATCAGGCAATGGCACAGAAAACCTATTCAGTGAAATAATAGCAGGAAGTTCCCGAGTTCTGGGAAAGATATGAACATCCAGATAGTGAAGGTACTTAGATAAACGCCAAAATAGACACGACCAGAAAAGAGCTTCTTCGCAACATATTACAGTCAAACTGCCAACAGTATAGAACAAACAGGTACTACTAAAAATAACAAGAGAGAAGCACCAAGCTGCTTACAAAGGTAAAGCGATAAAAATAACAGCAGATTTCTCAGCAGAAACGCGAAAGTCCAGCAGGGCACAGAATGATGTTTCCAGCCGTGAAAGAAAATAACCTCCAGCTTTGATGACTGTATCAGCAGAGTTACCCCTCAGAATTGAAGGAGAGACAGGCGTTCCAAGATCAGCACAGCTGAAAGAATTTATGACCGCTGAACTATTATTACAGGAGATACTCAAAGGAACCCTACACCCAGATAAGGAAGCAAAATAAATACAA
Organism: Muscardinus avellanarius; assembly: GCF_963383645.1. NCBI lineage: Eukaryota > Metazoa > Chordata > Mammalia > Rodentia > Gliridae > Muscardinus > Muscardinus avellanarius. The sequence goes on from NC_137787.1 coordinate 938,705, forward strand.
TCACAATAACATGTGGAGGAGTAAATCTTACCGGAAGAGTTAGTTAAGCAGAAGAGAAATATGGAAGAATCAAATGTGGCCATTTTACACAATAACCTGGGCGATGCATAAGGAAGAAAGAAACGTAGATTATTCAAAACAACCCAAAGCCAAACAAGAAAATGACTGAGCTTTTAACAATAATTGAGTGTAAATTATCCAAAATCTAAAGAGAAGATGCAGATGAGCAGATTCAATTAAAAAAAAAAAAGACCCAGCTGTTTGCTCTCTGTAGGAAACTCACCTTGCGGTAAAGATGTACATGGACTCAGTGTGAAAGGATGGAGAATGCCATTCCAATCAAAGGACAGAGAGACAAAGAGGTTCACTGCAATAGTGACAAAGGGTACAGTCCATCAAGAAGCTATGACGATTATAAATAGACACGTACTGAATGTCAGAGGGCCCAATTTTATAGAACACACACTAGATGACATAAAGACAGATAGGCTCTAATGATACAGCAGGAGATTTGAACACCCCACTCCAGCTAGACGATCATCAGCAAACGTCAACAAAGAGGCGCGGGCACTAAGTTACTCCGTGGGTGAAATGGACTTCGCCCATCCAACAGCTGCTGAATACAGTGTTTTCATCAGCACAGAGCGCTTTCTCCAAAACAGATCACATTTTAGGTCATAAAGCAAATCTTGACAAATACAAAAAACCCTGAGATACTTTCTTGCCTCCTCTGGGGATATGGAACCTCGGGTCCTGGGGTTGGAGCCTCCCCTGGGTCCCCTGGGCCTGGCCCCATGGGAATCGGACTGGCCTTCAGTTGGCACTGTGGTGAGAGAGTGCCGGTGCCCACACCGCCATCCACCATGGCTGCAAGGCCCCGGGAGCGCAGGCAGGATGGTGCCCTGTCCACAGCCCGCCTTACCTGGCCCACCTGCTCCTGGAGCTGGGCCCTCTCGCGCCTGAGCAGAGCCACCTGCCCTTCCAGCTGCTCCTGCCGCCGCTCCAGGCGCCCGCAGGCCTCCTGCAGGCCCCTCCGCTCAGCCTGCAGGTGCTCTAGCTGCTGCCCCGCCTGCGCCAGCTGCTCCCTGGCGCCCGCCTGCTCCTGCTCCAGAGCCTTCCGCTGCTCCCGCAGCTGCTCCCGCTCCTGCTCCAGCTGCCCGGCCGATGAGAAGGGTCCGCGTCCCATCATGCCCTGCCTTCCTCCCTCAGGCCTGGCCAGGGCACCCCAACACCTGCTGCTGGGGAGGGTGGGGCCCAGTCCAGGGAGGGAGAGGATCTATGGGGGAAGTCTCGCAGCCACCTGGGGAAACTGAGGCTGGCCTCACCTGTAGCACCTGGTGGTTGAGGGAGCCTTTGTCTTGGGCCAGGCCTTCCATCAGGGCCGCCACACTGGCCAGTGAGTCCCTCTGCTCTACCCCCTCTGACCTCAGCCGCGCCACCAGCAGTTCCAGGTCAGCGTTGCTGGACTCAGCCTGGGGGACAGCAGTCACGGGGGTGCTCCAGAGAGCCTCTCAGGTTCCCCCTGAGAGAACTGTGGCCCAGGAGAGGGAGCTTGGGTCATGGAGGTGAGTCCGCTGAAACTTAGTGGGGCACGGTGGAAGGACCCCACAGTGGGGAACTCTGGGGGACAGCGGCCCCAGGTCCTGAGGCCCAGCGAGGGGAGGGGACCCTAAGGAGCAGGCACAGCCAGCAGAGTTGAGAGCTAAGTGGCGGGGGAGGCCTGGGGGCCAGTGCGGAGGGCAGGGCCTACCCGGGCCAGGGCGCTTCGAAGGCCCTCCCGCTCATTCTCCACGACGTCCTTCTGGAGCCGCGCCGCGCTCAGTGCCTCCCGGGCCAAGGCCAGCTCCTTCCTGAGCCCAGAGACCTTCCCCTCCAGCTGCTCCAGTCGCCCCTGGCTGAGGCCCAAGGGCAGAGGGCAGAGGGAGTGAGGTCACCTCAAGGCAAGCCGAGACCACCCCAAGACCCATGAGGTCTGCGGACAGGGTAGCCTCCAGCAGCCCCCCAGCCCTGGGACCCTCCAAAAGAGGAAGGAGTCCAGGGTGCGTGTGCACAGGGCTGGGCCATGGGGGGAGGGAGAGGGGAGCTTGGGTTGAGATGCCTGGCTTGGGCCAGCAGTGCCTTCTACAGCCTTGGTGCTCTGCCTCACAAGATAAGCCCGGTGAGGACACAGCCCGGCCAGTGGAGGGACAGCCTGTGTGTGTGTGGTGGTGGGCCTCCCAGTAGAGGGACAGCCCTGTGTGGTGGTGGGTCTCCCAGTAAGGGACAGCCCTGTGTGGTGGTGGACCTCCCACTGGAGGCACAGCCTCTGTGTAGGTGGTGGGCCTCCCAGTGAGGGACAGCCTGTGTGTGGGTGTGTGTGGGCCTCCCAGTGAGGGACAGCCTGTGTGTGGGTGTGTGTGGGCCTCCCAGTGAGGGACAGCCTGGGTGTGGGTGTGTGTGGGCCTCCCAGTGAGGGACAGCCTGTGTGTGTGGTGGTGGGCCTCCCAGTGAGGGACAGCCCTGTGTGTGGGTGGTGGGCCTCCCAGTAGTGGGACAGCCTGTGTGTGGGTGGTGGGCCTCCCAGTGAGGGACAGCTTGTGTGTGGGTGTGTGGGCCTCTCAGTGAGGGACAGCCTGTGTGTGTGGGTGGTGGGCCTCCCAGTGAGGGACAGCCTGTGTGTGTGGGTGTGTGGGCCTCTCAGTGAGGGACAGCCTGTGTGTGTGGGTGTGTGGGCCTCTCAGTGAGGGACAGCCTGTGTGTGTGGGTGGTGGGCCTCCCAGTGAGGGACAGCCTGTGTGTGTGGGTGGTGGGCCTCCCAGTGAGGGACAGCCCTGTGTGTGGGTGGTGGGCCTCTCAGTGAGGGACAGCCTGTGTGTGGGTGGTGGGCCTCCCAGTGAGGGACAGCCCTGTGTGTGGGTGTGTGTGGGCCTCCCAGTGAGGGACAGCCTGTGTGTGTGGGTGGTGGGCCTCTCAGTGAGGGACAGCCTGTGTGTGGGTGGTGGGCCTCCCAGTGAGGGACAGCCCTGTGTGTGGGTGTGTGTGGGCCTCCCAGTGAGGGACAGCCTGTGTGTGTGGTGGTGGGCCTCTCAGTGAGGGACAGCCTGTGTGTGTGGTGGTGGGCCTCTCAGTGAGGGACAGCCTGTGTGTGTGGGTGGTGGGCCTCTCAGTGAGGGACAGCCCTGTGTGTGGGTGTGTGTGGGCCTCCCAGTGAGGGACAGCCTGTGTGTGGGTGGTGGGTCTCCTAGTAGAGGGACAGCCTGTGTGTGTGTGTGGGCCTCCCAGTGGAGGGACAGCCTGTGTGTGGGTGTGTGTGGGCCTCCCAGTAGAGGGACAGCCTGTATGTGTGGTGGTGGGCCTCTCAGTGAGGGACAGCCTGTGTGTGTGGGTGGTGGGCCTCTCAGTGAGGCACAGCCTGTGTGTGGGTGGTGGGCCTCCCAGTGAGGGACAGCCCTGTGTGTGGGTGTGTGTGGGCCTCCCAGTGAGGGACAGCCTGTGTGTGTGGTGGTGGGCCTCTCAGTGAGGGACAGCCTGTGTGTGTGGGTGGTGGGCCTCTCAGTGAGGGACAGCCCTGTGTGTGGGTGTGTGTGGGCCTCCCAGTGAGGGACAGCCTGTGTGTGGGTGGTGGGCCTCTCAGTGAGGGACAGCCTGTGTGTGTGGGTGTGTGTGGGCCTCCCAGTGAGGGACAGCCTGTGTGTGTGTGGGCCTCCCAGTGGAGGGACAGCCTGTGTGTGGGTGTGTGTGGGCCTCCCAGTAGAGGGACAGCCTGTGTGTGTGGTGGTGGGCCTCCCAGTGAGGGACAGCCTGTGTGTGGGTGTGTGTGGGCCTCCCAGTGGAGGGACAGCCTGTGTGTGGGTGTGTGTGGGCCTCCCAGTGAGGGACAGCCTGTGTGTGGGTGGTGGGCCTCCCAGTGAGGGACCTCTGCCCCTCGGGGCCTGGGTGCAGCCCACCTGGCCTCCAGCTCACGCCCACTCCGGTCGCCCTGCTCTGCCCACAGCCGGAGGCTCCTGTGTAGCTCTGTGTTGGCAGCTTCCAGCCTCTGCTTGTCCGCCTCCACCGTGTCGGCCCGTGCTCTCAGCTCCTCCATGACAGTCTCCAGCGCCACCTTCTCCCTGAGAGCAGGGCAGGGCGTTGGGGTGGCCCTCTAACCTCACTGGATGTATTCATGATTCAGCTGTGCGTCTAGGAGGTGGTCAGCAGGGCCAGTGGGCGTGGGCTCTTAGAGGCCACAATGGATAGAAGGAGGTCAGGAGGGTCCGGCCACTTCCCCAGACCCTGCGGGAGGCCCCACCTGTGCACCCCATCCCACTGGCCCTGCTTGCCATCACCCAAGACCTCACGTCTGCCAGTGCTGTGCCTTCTGCCTCTGGGCCTCCAGCTGGGCCTCCAGCTGGCCCAAGAGGTCCTCGCGGTCCTGAGTCCCATCCTGCAGGAGTCTCTGCGAGGCCCGCAGCTCCTGCTGCCCCTTGGCCAGCTGCTCCCGGAGCTCGGCTGCCACGGCCTGGGAGGACCGCAGCTGCAAACGTAGTGCCTGCCGGTGGTGCCCTGTGAGCCTAGAAGCCTGTGGGCTCCCCTCCCCCAGAAGGCCCCTCCCAGGCTGCCGGGCCCAGGCCCAGACCACCAGGGCAGGCTCTGCTCCAGCTCCTCAGCCAGACTCTGCCCCAGAGAGGCCAGGGTGCAGCCTTGCCTTTGGGGGCTTCATGGGCAGTGGCCCCCACCTGCTCCCGCTGCCGTCGCCGCTCGATGGCCATCCGCACGGCCTGCAGTGCAGGGTCCAGGCTAGGTGGGGAGCATGTTCGTGGTGGGGACAGCCCCCGGTGGGGGGACATGGCACGTGGGGGGCTTCCAAGTAGGCTCTGCATGTTCCGGCCTTCTGTGTGGCTGCTCCAGGCCAGCTCGGGGCACCTGGCATCTGACTGGGCCACCTCAGGGCACAGAGGAGAGAGCACAGGGTTCTGACCAAGTGGGGCCTTCCAGGGTGTCCCAAGGGTACACTGGAGCCCTGGTCCCTGCAGGCCACCTCAGCCTGCCCCTCCAGGACTCAAGACAGGGCGCACCTCTGTGATGCTGGCCAGGACCTGCCGCAGGGACTCCACTTCGCCCCTCAGATCCTCTACGGCTAGGGTACTCCTGTGGGGCTGGGATTCCTGCAGGTAGAGACCCCTCAGCCAGGCAGGCGGACAGCCCCACTGCCCAGCTCCCCCACCTCCAGCCCCACGAACCAGTTTCTGGACATCTGTCCGGAGGGAAGCAATGGTCCTCTCCCTCCGCGCGTTCTGCTCCGTGAGCCTCTCCACCAGCTGCGTCTGCTCCGAGAGTCTGGGGGGTGGTCGGGGTGGGGGTGAGGGTCCCTGAGGGTGTCCTGGCTCTGCCCAGGCTCATGCTGAAAGCAGTGTCCCCAAGCAGCCAGGCTCAGAGGCGAGCTATCCTGCAGTGACTGCCCTCAGCAGGTTAATCCTGGATTAAACCATCGGTGGCAGGATGGACTGGGAGGTGGCACTGGTTGGAAGAGGTGGCTCACTGAGCCTGTGATCTGGGAGGGTTTATCTTTTCACCAGCTGCTTTCTCTCTTTCTCTCTGTTTCTCCTCTTTCTCTTTCTCTCTCTCACTCTCACTCTTGTTCTCGCTCTTGCTCTCTGCCCACCCCCTGCTTCCCGCTGCCATGAGTGGAGCAGCTCTCCTCCTTCCCCACACCCGTCAGCCTGATGCCCTGCCTCCCTCAGGACCAGAACCATGCAGCCGGCTGACCATGGACTGAATCCTCTGAACTTGGGAACCACAGTAAACCTTCCCTCCTCTAAGCTGTTCCTACCAGGCATTTTGGTTACAGCAGTGTAAAGCTCACTCTCAGAGCCTCCCAGTGATGTGGGGCCACACCTCGGCCTGAGCAGGCCTATTCTCATGCCTCTCCTGCTACAGAACCTCCCGTGGCCCCTACCATCTCCAGAGCAAAGCACAGACCCCAAGCTCAGCATTCAAGGCCCAGCTCTCCGGCCTCACATCCAGTGGCTGCCCAGTGGCCTGCCTTGCCCTTGCAGTATAGCAAACAGGGCGCCCACCTCCCGCCTGGGCCCCAGCAGGTTCCTGTCTTGGAGCTGCTCTGCCCATCATTCTGGTGGTGAGGCAGCTCCTCCTTCCTTCCTGGGAGCACTCTTAAAGGCCCTGGCTCCTGTGGCACCGTCCACAGGCCCTGGGCTGCTCCCCGCATCCCCTGGGCACCCACACACATCCTGTCTGGGTGGGCACTGGACTCACTCCAGGCAAGGAGGGCTCATGCCTGTCAGCATGGTGGGGTGTTTGTGGCAGAGCTACCCAGGTTTGGTGGCATTGGGCCCGTGGTCAGCAGGCTAGCCCTCACTGGGAGCTACCTCCAGAGACTTCTGACCCCCCAGCGGTGCGTCCAGAACCTTTCACACTTCCTCTGAGGCTCACAGACCCCAGGATGAGAAAATGGTCTTGTTTACAGGGGACAGGAGGGAGCCTGCTCCCTACCTGCTTCAGCTTCCTTGAGGATTTACCCATAGCAAGCTCCCCCCAAAGACCGCTCTTGCCTCTGGGCACCAGCCTCAGTCCAGAGGTGTACACTGGGGCGGGCTCCTTGAAGCTAGGGCCATTCTTTCTCCTCAAGGGGGTTGGCTCATATTTGGGCCATCAGTCTCAGGGGACACTCCACAGCTTTGGGACTGTGGTCAGGGCTGGGAAGAGTCAGGTTTCCGACCTGCACAGGGGGGTGTGGCCGCCCCTCAGGAGCCCTCTCCGGCCCGCCCTGCCAGCCTGCCCAGGCCGGGGCCCACCTGGCCTGCAGCTCCACCTTTTCTGCATCCCAGCGGCCCTGCAGCCGCAGCATCTCCCCGACCTGGTCCCGCAGCCGTTGCTCCAGGGCGCCCACTGTGGTGCTGGCTGCCAGACGCAGGTGGGAATCGAGGCTCAGGCAGGCCGTGTGCAGGCGTCGGGCCGCCTTGACTGTGTCTGCTTGCATGTCTGAAAGGCTCCTGGAAGGCAGAGGAGCCTCTGGCTGAGCCTCAGGACCCTCTGCAGGGCCAGGCGGTGCCAACCCAGGGTAGGGGGGCAGGGCCAGGCGGTGCCAACCCAGGGTAGGGGGGCAGGGCCAGGCCAGGAGAGGTCCCCAGCTCATGTCTTAGAGTTGCAGGAATGCAGGGTCTGAGGCAAGACCGGACAGGACAGTCCTGAGCCTCAGCCTCCTGTGTGCAGAGGGGCCAAGATGTGTCCGCACAACAGACTCTCGTGATGTGCCCGGCAAGGGCTGGCTGGACCCCGAAGCCCACAGGCGGAGTCCTCCTGTTGCACCCCACCTGCTCTGCACTCTTCCAGCTCCCATGTCCCCCTCTGCCTCTGCCTGCTGGTCCTTCCCCGCTGCCCACATGCCTGCTGGCCAGCCCGAGGCCACGCAGGCCAGAGCGGTGGTGCCGGGAGGGCCAGAGCTGACACTCACCTCTCAGTGGCTGTCCGCAGCTCGGCCAGGTGTGCCCGCAGTGCCACGGCCTGTCTCCATAGCAGGAGGAAGTCCCGCGGCTGCCCGGAGCCCAGCGGTTGGGCCTGAAACCCAGTGGCCGTGTTGGTAAGGCTGGTGCCCACTTTCCCAGGTGTCATGCCGAAGCAGCGCCACCTCCTAGCCAAGTCCTAAGGCCCCCATTTCCTACAGGCCAAGGAGCCTGTGCGCCCCACCCCCACCCCCACCCCGGGATAGCGCTGTGCCCCAGGAGAGGGCAAGTCAGCTTCCACCAGGCAGCCCAGGGAAATGGGGGTGCACCAGCACCTGCCTGCTGATCAGGGTGGGGGGGTCCATAAAGGGACCGGGCTGCTGGCTGCTACCAGGATCAGGTCCCCAAGACAGCAGAGGTCTCCCTCCTGTGCCTCTGGGACCTCAGGGCCACACCCAGTGGTCCCCGTGCCCCTGCCTGGCCCTGCCTGCTGAGCTCTGGCAGCTCTCAGTGGACTTCCAGGTGGCCCCCACGTCTGCCCGCCAAGCCCGCACAACTTACTTCTAGAAGCCATGGGTCCCTGGCCAGACCCCACGTCTGTGCCCAGGGCCACCCCTCTGTATACCTGACTGCAGGCCACTGCAGGCCGCAGGGACCAGACACCCAGGCACCTGTCTTGCAGGGCTTGAGGCTGCCGACCCGACGCCTCCTAAGTGAGGTGGGCCACCCAGCATGCAGGCACGCTCACACCAGCCCTGGGCCTGGAACCAAGAGAGCGACTGGGCGGGGTTTCCTTGACCCCAGGGACTGGGCCAGAGCAAAGTCCAGGCTCGGCGAGCGGTTCAGGGGGCGTCCTTGCACAGTCATGGCCCCCAGCGCTGCTCTCTGGACAGCAGAGGTGAGCGGACAGGTGGGTGAGCTGAGACACACCAACATGCTCTTACCCACATGCTCACACATACACCAGGCCCACACGTCACACAGGCTCACACTCAGGCTTCACACACTCACATTCATGTCACATACACGCATCACCCCAATACCCTCATGCCTAGACATACACCACACACACCACACCCGCACTCACACGCCCAGGTCACGCTCACACCACCACGCCCACGTGTCATGCATGCTCATTCACACATATTTGCATCATGCCTACACACTCACACGTGCTCACCACACCCACGTTACACACGCCCACACCCTCAGTCATGTACTCTCTACACATCAGACTCACATACATGTCATGCACACACACGCATGTGGAGCTGGAGTTGAGGAGGACGAGGCCATCTCTCTCCTGTGGACTTGCACCAAGACTGGACAGTGGGCAGTGGGCGCACAGGCCAGCGCTCGCGCACACCCACGCTGAGCACCTGCTGAGCCCATGCAGCCATCGGAAGCACCGAGAGCCACTTCTGGAGAATGCTACACTTACCCTGGGCTTCAGGGAATTAAGAGCTCTCAGCTAAAAAATAACCAAAACCCAAGGAAGCAGAGCGCCACAATCCAGACCCGACAGAAACTCCTGAACCCGACCTCGCAGAACGGCAGGCGTCGGAACATCTGACACAGACTGTACGATAACCACCGTGACACGCACGGTGAATGACCGAGAGGTTCAAGAACAGGAGTTTAGGGCAGGATATTTGCCAAGAAGCAGCCATCACTCCTGAAGACCCTTGGAACAGCAAGCAAGTGTGGCCACACCCTCCCGGAGGTGCAGGGGCCAGGCCTGTTCCCCAGCAGCGAAGGCCTCGAGCAAGATAAACAAAAAGAAATCACGCGTCAGGAAAGCTCAGAACCCAAGAGCGAGGCCGAGGTCGCAGAGCTCCAGAGTGCGTAGACCTATTGCGTCAAGGGGTCAGGGAGAAGCCACCCAGGGGCAGGGGAGGCCCCTGGACAGCTTGGGGAGCCAGCAGGGGTAGCGCTCTAGGAAGAACCAAGACCCTTCCTTGAAGAGGCTGAACTGAGTCAGCCTTGGGCCCTCCGAGCTGCGGCCGGAGCCACCTCTGCTGTCTCCACCACCTCCTGCACCGGGGACCCTGCGGTGACAGAGGGCTCCCTGGGGCACACCCTTCCTGTGCAGCCCTGGGGGGGGGGGGGCAGAAGGTCATAGTGGCAGCTGCCAAGTAACAGCTTGGGGCTTTCCCCGGGGTGGCCCCAGGGCTGCTCTTCCTGCCTGACTCCATGTGGGAAGGGCGTGAGGAGACACCGGTGGGGAGGCCCGCCCAAGACCAGGACGCAGCCCACTTTCTAGGTGGCTTCAGGGGAGAAACCTTGCCCACTGCACACAGCAGACGGACACTGGACTGCATGCTGACCCCTTCAGGGAGGGCTGTGGGAACGCCCCCGGCCCCTTGGCTCCTCATCGGGGGACACCAGAGCCCCTGGCCTCTCCTTCCCATGGGGCTGACCTTGGAGCACGGGGCTCGGAGCCCTAGGCTGGGAGTGCATCGCTGCAGGAGCAGCCGGGTGCTCCCGGCCCTCCAAGGCACCCTCCCTACAGCCAGGCTTGCACGGAGCCAGGCTCTCGTTCTTGGGGTCTCGGCCTTCCCTTGTAGGATGGGCCGGGGTGTCCCTCACTCCAGAGCCTGCTGTGCCCAGCCTGGCAGAGGAGGAGGCTGTGTCAGGTCAGCGTGCCTGTCCACCACTGGCAGCCGCAAGGGCCAGCACGGCCCCGCGTGGCTCAGGGAAGCAGGCTGGGCCTCTCGGCCGAGCGCACCTCCCTCCGCAGCAGCTCGCTCCGCAGGTGGAGCACGCTGCCCGTCGTCCTGGCCAGCTCCTGGGCCAGCTGCTCATTGGCCTTCTTCATGTGCGCCAGCTGTTCCCGCAGGAGCGCGTTCACCTGGGAAAGGCCGATGCTCCTGGATGGACAGAACCCAGAGCTGTGGTGCTGGCCCCTCCTTAGCCACGCCGGGTCCCAAATCGAGGGCTCAAATGGAGCTCGGCCCCAGCTCTGCCCCACGCGGCGCTAACCTCCTGGGGGGCCACACAGAGGCCATGAAGGGATGCTCCCAGTCAGGGAACAGAGGCCCTCCCGTGGCAGAGGCCGCGCTCCCCGCAGCCCTGCCGGCCTGCAGCCCCACCTCTGCTGCGAGGCCTCCAGGCGGCCCAGGGCCTCTTCCAGGTCCATGCTGTGTTCCAGCTCTGACCGCCGCAGCCGCGCCTCGGTGCTCTGCAGCCGGGCCTGCATCTGGAGAGGGGCGGCATCCACCTGGTCTGTGGTCCCCAGCCCACTGGGCAGGGGTGGGAAAGAGGGCCCCTGGCAGGGTCAGGGATCACGGCTAGGGCTGGGGCTGGGGTTGGGTCCAGGCCAGACAGCTGCTATCCCGGTCTGCCCTATGCCGGCTCCATGGCTGGCAGAAGCGGGAGGAGAGGAGGCACACTGGCTGAGTCCATGTGCCCTTCCCACCCAGAGGCAGCAGGGTAAACTGAGGCCCTGTGCCCAGCAGCCGGCACTGCCCACCTGTCAGAGCGGGGCAGGGAACTCAGGGTTCAGGGGTGAGAGCTGAGAGCTCTCTGGGGCCATCCCTTCAGAGGGCATGAGCCTGGGCATCCCCCTTCCCAGGCCTTGAACGGAAGGGACAGGAGTGGACAGTCACACACCTGCCTGCCATGTGCCCCAGGGCCCAGGCTGCCACCCAGAGCAGCACCCCATATCTGGAATGGGGTTTGGGCCCAGCAGCCCACAGCAGGACCCACTGCCAGGGCCACATGAGCAGTGGGGCCGAGACCTGACCCGGGCCCGGGGCGAGGGCTGCGGGAGTCCCATCCCAGCTCCCACACCTAGCGGGCACCATCATGGTCACGCTGACTCACGGGGCTTACTAATCTGCCGCCGGCCTTTGCGGCTTCTAGTCCCTTCGGCCTCTTCCCAACATCTCCGCCCAGTGCTAGGAAGGTCCCCCTCCGCCCCATCCCCCAGGGCTGCAGAGCCAAGGAAGAGGCGGCAGCTGCCCGGGCTGAGGCTGCTTCTGGGCGGATCAGGATGAGGGCCTCTCACTGTCCTGCCCCGAGGAGCTCCGGGGTGGGGACACAGGGCTTCTCCCTTATGAAGGCCAAGCATGGAGGAACAGGGCCACAGAGAATTGGGGGCCCTGGAGGGTGGGGCGTCCCAGGACTGGTGCTGCCCCCATCCTGGGAGCCCCCGGGACCACTGGAGCTCGCTGGGCTTCTTGTGCTAGCCCTGCTCACACACCACAGGAAGAGCGGATCTGGCTCGGGTCTGGGCCAGCCCTGGCGGTGCGGCCCCAGTGGGCACTGACCCACTCTGAGCCTGTTACCTTACCTGTCCCCACACCGGGCTCAGGAAGAGCTTGGGAATGGCATGGTGGGGGCTGGGCCAAGTGTCAGGGGCTCTGAGCCCCAATAGCCTGCACCTGGCCACCCTCGCCTGCCGGAAGCCTTGGTCTGCTCAGAAGCTGCTGTGCTTGGGAGTGCCGGCACAGGAACGGGCTGTGGCCAGGTTTCTTCGCCTCTCTGCCTCAGGCTGCAGCCCCCAGGCCACCTGGCAGCACCGGGCCCACGGCCCAGGCCTGGGGTCTGAAGGGTGGCCACCCGCGGGGTGTAAGGGCCGGCCGCCAGAATGCTTCTCCAGAGGCTGTGCCCGGGCCAGGCGGCCCCTTGCCTGCTCCTCCTCCCCTCAGGAGTGGGCTTCCTGCCCCTACTGCTGGGCAAGGCTCTGGGACTGAGAGCCGACCAGGTGGGGAGACAGCTTTGGGGGGCACCCATCCTGCTTCGCCTGCCTCGGTTTCCCCATCTGTGCTGCTGGCGACACGGCCCTCCCTAGAGGTGAGCCGGCTGATGGCCCCTCGGGTGTGACCCCAGGACCATGGCGAGCCTCAGAGGGCCAGGCTGCTTACTCACCCGCTCACTGACCGCGTGGCACCTGCTGGCCAGCTCATCCCGCTCAGCACCTGCCTGGGCCAGCAGCTCCTCCACCCGGGCCAGCTCCTCCTGCAGGAGTGCACTCTCCTCCTGTGTGTGGGCCAAGGTGGCAGGCGGCTCCTGTACCCCTGTGGGCACAGCACCAGGTCAGTGTGGGCAGCCGGGCCAGGGCGCCACCTGTAATTCCATGCCTGGGCCTGTCCGAGGGCAGGGAGAGGACGTGGGGGGGCTTAACCGCGGGCTTCGCCTCCCCACCTCCTGTCCACATCTTTAACACACTCAGACCTGTGCCCAGGCCAAGCCCAGGCCCACTAGTGCAAGTGTGTGTGGGCGGCCTGGAGCCGGGCATCCTGAGACAGCTGCACAGGGTAGGGGACCTCATCCCTGAACCAGCAGCTCTGCTAAATACGCAGTGGGGTTTCTCTGCTTATACCACACACATGGTGGTTGCTGGGGTCCTTTGGGAAGGAGGACAGACCTTCAGTATAGAAAGTGCTGCCCTGGCCAGACCGAGGGAGGTACAAGCTCACACTGGGGCAGGTGGCCTGACTGCAGAGTGGTCTCTGCAGGGACCAAGCCTCGGGGCCAGTCCCTCGGCCGCAGTGTGATGCAGAGCGGAGGAGACAGGGCAAGGGACCCAGCAAAGCTCAGGAGTGGTGGTGGACGTCTGTGTCCTGACCAGGGCCGACCTTTACCCTCTAGTGAGAAGAGTCTCCACGTGCCCAGGGTGCGCCCTGTGGGGTCCACCCCATGGAAGGGCGTGGCTGGAGAGCAAGCGTGTCGTCCCTGGGCAGGGCCACCCGGCTGGACTCCAGCATGCTGCCCCAGGCCTGCCTGTGCCCCTGCTGCCCCGAGTCCCTCACCTTGGGCAGGCCCCTCCTTCAGGCTCCTGGTCACGATCTCACGGATGCGGGCTGGCACAGGGGTGGGTGAGGCCTGCCGGCCTTCCCCACGCACGGTCAGTGCCCGGTCTTCCCTGCTGGCTGTGGGGCTCAGGATGGTGTCCTCCAGCCTCTGAGAAAACAACCCAGAGACACCTGGCGCTAGCAGGCCCTGGCATGTGCCCAGTGGAGAAGCAGGGCCACCCCAGAGTTACCCCAAGAGAGCAAAGTGTCCAGGAGGGGCAGGGTGAGGCCAAGCAGGTCACCCAAGGCACGTGCCTCGGTTTCCCCACATGTACAGTGGGATTACATCCACCCCCCTAGGCAGGTTTGGGGAAGTGGAGAGAAGGAGATGTCAGCCCGCGCTGGTCTCTGGGCCTGCGCCATCTCTGAGTGGCATGGCCGAGCAGCCGGCTTAGCAATGTCCTCTCTTGGACACTGGGAGGCTGGTGCCTCTGGTCCACAGAGAGACCCAACGTCTTGGCCCACCCAGGACCTCGCTGCACACATAGTGAGCAGTGGAAGAGTCTGAACCCCACCAGCCGTCCCTGGGCTGGTGTGAAGGACGGGGAGTCCAGGCAGAAGGCCCCGCTGGCTTCGGGCTCAGGTTCTGAGAGCGCAGCTGGGAAGGCACTGGTGGGCCCTCTAGGGCCTAGGCGCTTTCTTCTCAGTGTCTAGAGGCTGACTGGCTCTTACCACACTAGCAGGAAGGGAAGCTTCCAGACTGTCATTGCAGGAAGAGCCAGCCCCCAGCGGCCCCCAGCCCCTCTGCAGGAGGGACTCTGGATTTAAGGCCGTGAGTCAGAGACTCAGAGGGACCCACAATTGCCAAGGGCCTCTGAGAATGATGGCTTCCCAGTTCCTGTCCCCCAGTCCCAGATGCTCCATCCTCTGGCTCCCAGCTTCTCTGTGTCCTCCACACTGGGGCTCCGAGTCCTCCCCACCCAGAGTTCCCATGGGTGACGCGCAGCAGCCTCCTGCTCCCTCCCCCACCACTTCCTGAGGAGCCTCCGGGCTCTGCCCCTCAGGCCCCAGTTGGTGGGGGAGGCCCCCCATGCGACCCGCTTCCCCCGCCCCTCCTCTGGACCCCAGCCAGGGCTTGCCATCTGCCAGTCCTGAGCCCCTGGGCACATGCTGCCTCCTCCACAGGGCCCTCTCACACATCACCCCGCCCTGCTGGCCTTTGCCTGCCCAGGACGAGGCTCTGCACGGCATCTGGAGGCCCCATCTTGCTTCCCCAAAACCCGGGGAAGGCCAGCCAGTTGGCGAAGGCCACCGTGCCCAGGCCCAGGGCCCGAGTGGCCTCCTTCAGGAGGGGAAAGGGCTCTCCCCAGGGCTCGAGTCAGTCCTGGGAGGTCTTGGGGAGGCCCTTCTCCACATTCCCCAGGAGGCTCCCCAGTATTGCCCTGGGTTAGAGGGTGTGGAGTCCCCCCCCCCCCAGGGCCAGCAAGGACCCTGGTGCCCAGACCAAGCACCTCTGCGGTCTTCCTGTGAGGAAGGGGACTCACAGGGCGCCCCCAGTGTCTGTCCTGAACGGCTGGCTTCGCACAGGGCAGGGACCTGGAGCCCTGGCGGTGGTAAGCGGCACCCCAGGCCTTGGATGAGAGTTGGCCGCCCCTCCACCACTGGAGCCGCCCTGTGCTCCCCCGGGCATCCGCGGCGCCACCCGCTAACGGGAAAGCCGGGAAAGCCGCGGCGCAGCACGAACTTGACTCATTCCTAACGTTTACAGAGGGTCACTTATTAGCCGAGACGTCCCGAGAGGCGCTGGGGCGTAATGGGTTCCAGCTGTGGCCGGGTGCCTGTGAAGGGCTCAGCAGAGCGGGAGGGTGTGGGGAGGGCAGGGGAGGGGCGAGGAGGGATGCATCCCCTCCCCCTGACCCCTGCGTGGGAGGGGCGTCGAGTGCCGGCAGCCCCGCCCCAGGAAACAGGAGGCGCAGGAGGGGCCAGGGCAGGCCAGGGCTCCTCTTGGGCTGTGGTCTGGGCTTTGAACCCCACTGGGTACCCACCAGGCGCAGCCCCCCTTCCCACGCCGCTCCAGCCAGCTTCTGCCTCCAGGGTCGCGTGCACCTGCCCCCAGCAGCCTGGGCAGGCCCCTTCCTCTCCTGCCCGGCTCTGGTGGGGCTCGGGGACGGTGGGGAGACTCCCGGAAGGCCTCGTGGCGCCTTGACCAGGCAGAAGGGACTCTGGGGTGGACCTCAGTTTCCCAAAGACCTCAGACTCATAGTGGAGCTGGGCCCTGTCCCCGTCGTTCCCTGCTCCTGCCTCAGCTCATCCTGCACTGAAGACTCTGCCAGGAGCCAGCGCGTCTGTGTGAGACCCGGGGCGACAGCTGCAGGCCACCGCCGCCTCCCACCCTGGTGGCTGGGGGGACAGCCCTACCCTCTTACCTCCCCTCGGAGTCAGAGCAGGAATCCTCCTAAGAGAACTGAGGGACCCCACGGCTGCCGGTGCCTTGGCCTGGGTGTCACCTGTCTTCAGAACCTCCTGTCCCTACCTGTGAGCGGGCAAGTGGTGTGGTGACCCTGGCCCTCCTGGATCCTAGAGCTGGGGCTACGGCTCTTGGAGGCTGGGGTCCAGTGAGGTGGACAGTATGGATTCCTGGTCTAACTGCCCCATAGGAATGGTGGCCACTTGAGGCAAGTCACCTCCCATCCTGCGGGCATCAGGCCTCCTGTGGACGCAGGTTGGGGGGGTGCGGGGGGGGGGCTCTGTTTGTGTGTGTGTGTGTGTGTGTGTGTGTGTGTGTGTGTGGTACCGGGGGTGGAACCCAGGGGCTTTCTACCTCCGGGCTATACTCCCAGACCTATTTTACATTTTATTTGGAAACAGGGTCTCACTAAGTTGCTGAGACCCTCACTAAGTAGCTGAGGCTGGCTTCGAACCTGTGTTATCCTCTTGTCTCAGCCTCCCAAGCACAGGGATTACAAGCGTACGCCACCACGCCCGGCCTGTGGTTCTGGGTTGTGGCTGAGCCTCCCTTCCTCAGGCCCCTCCCTTATCCTGGATACCAGCCAGAAGTTCCCTGGAAGGTGGGTACAGGGGTCCCCTCATCCTGCCCCTTGTGGCAGAGAGGTCTGAGGCCAGGGTCAGACAGCCCACGGGGTGGAGCCCTGCCTGAAAGGCCCCGCCCCCCACAATGCGCTCTAGCTGCTCGAGGCTCTGGGGCTCAGACTGCTCTTGGCCTGGTCTGGGGGGCCATGCTTAGCTCCACCCCCGCCCCTGAACCTGGCTTCCCTTGCCCCTACCCCAACCCCACACCCTGACCCTTCCAAGTGACCCTTCCAGGCGGTCAGGGTGGGGTCAAAAGCCCTGGAGGAGGATCCAGTCAGGAAAGGGCAGGGTCCCCACAGGGCCCAGACCTCAGGGGGCACTGCCTCCCCCAGCCCTCAGCGTCCTAGCCTTGTCTTTCCCTGCCTAGGCAGCTGTCAGAACCAGGTCCAGGGTGCTCCTGCCCACGGGCAGGGTTGGGGGCCTTGGCTCTAGGCTGAAGTCAGCTGGCTGGGGGCAGGCTCAGTCCCCCGTGGGGAACCAAGGCATGGGTGGGGCTGTCCTGTCCTGAGTCGGCTCCGCTGGGGGCTGGTGCTCAGGGGTCCTGAGAGCTGAGCCCTGCATGGTCCTCCCCAGGATGCACGAGGAAGAGGGAGCTCCTGTGGGGTGGGGGAGGTGTGCTGCCCCCTTGCTCAGCTGACCTGCCCGAGAGCAGGGACTGCAGAGGCCTTCCCTACCCACATGGGTGGCCTCGGGAACCCCTGGGAACCCACGTTTCAGCAGCAACAGCCTGCTTCTTTGAGGACCCACAGGGGTCTTCAAGTGCAGGGATTGAGGGAGGCGGGGCAAGGCAGAGTTGAAATGTATACAGGAAGGGCCATTTTACTGCTGAGCTGGAGACCCATCCCTGGTGGCCCACGACAGGGCAGGTAGACAGCTCTGTGCTGCTCCCTAGGAGGGACGGGCTGGAAAAAGGATCCCAGCAACTTCTGGGATGGAGGAGGGCAAGCCTTCCGGACACAGATTCTACCTGAGGAAGACAGCAGTCGTGAAGCCGGGCGTGGTGGGCACGCTAGTAATCCCAGTACTTGGGAGGCTGAGACAGGAGGATCGTGGTTCGTGGCCAGCCTCAGCTACTTAGTGAGGCCCTTTGCAACTCAGTGAGACCCTGTTTCAAAATAAAGAATAAAAGTAAGGCAGGGGTATAGCTCTGAGGTAGAATGCCCCTGGGTTCCAGCCCCAGTACTTAAAAAAAAAAAAAAAAAAAGACCTCAGTAGTTGGTCACCAAAACCTCTATTTAAAAATCACAGAGGGTGAAGGGCGCCCAGTCGGGGACTCCTATGCAACCAGGAAAGGAACTCAGGCCTCACTCTCTGCAGGGCTGGGTGAGGTTGGCTTAGCAGAGAACAGCCCTCTCCTGGATAGCTGGATGGGTCCGGGCAGTCAGGGTTCCACAGTGCGCCCATGTGGCTGTGGCCGGCACTGCAGGAGGCTGCCTGTCCAACTCCTGGGAATCCTGGCGGCGCACAGTAAGACAGCGAAGTGGCCCTTCAGTGGGCCCAGGTCTCCTAGGGCTTCCAAGGAGCAGCCGTTTGCACATTCCCTTATGTTGAGCTGAGCTGGAGGCTTCTGGCCTCCTCTGGGGAATAGGGAGGCTGGGCAGGTTAGGGCCTCGCTCCGGGTCGCCCGCTCACATGCCCAGGGTGGTGTCTTCTCTCTCTATGGAGTGCACACAGCCAGGTGCCTAGGGGCCCCACCTCCCCACAACCAGAACAGGCGACTAGCAGAACGGGTCAGAGGCCCGGCCCCCGCCCAGCCCGCCACAGCGGTCTGAGTCCTTCCTCCCCTCGGCTGCTGCAGAGGCCTGGGTGGGAGGCCCCTGCCATGCTGTTTCCTTAAGAAGGAGACGCCCTGCGGCCTGCCTCTGAGCTGCTTGCCACCCCTGGCTGCTGCTTGGGCACCGCTGTGGTAAAGGCTCACTTCCTGCATCCCCATGTCCCTCAGTGCCTAAGAAGCCCAGGGGTTCTGAAGGCCAGCCGGCCAGGCGCTGAAGCAGGCGTGGCAGGTGTGTGTGCAGGGGGGCTTCTCGTTTATCTCTGTGCTCCCGGCCCCAGCACACTGGCAGGCACACAGACACGTTCAGACATATCCATGGCACAACTGAAAGCCCAGCTGACCTGCCAAGGTGTGACTCACTCACTGAGAAATGACTCTGAATGAGGAGCTCAGAGGGAGGGCTGCCTCCTTGCCTGCTCCTGGGTGTTAGGTACCACGCAGGAGGGTCGGTAAGAGACCACACGGGCCTGGGTCCGCGTGCAGGAAGGGGGAGAAAGGTCCCAAAGTCTGCCTGTGCCCCAGGGGGGAGAGGGGCAGAGCGGGGTGAGCCAGGCAGGGTAAACGGGAGCAGACTGCAAAGGCCTGAACACTCCACTGAGGAAAGTGGGCCAGCCTTGGGCCACAGCCAGGTAGGGGGCCCTGAACGGGAGGGTATAGCCTGTGGTGAGCGCGGGACCACAGTGGTTCAGGGGCCTCGGGCTAGGCCAGCATGACCCTGTCTGGCTCGGAAGTGGCTCAGGGCTTGGAGATGGGCGTGCGCCACCTCTCAGCTCCTCTTCCTGGGTTGGTGCTCTGGCCGTCACTCTGGAGTCTCCTGAGACTGCCTTGAATGCTAATGAGAGGGTACCTGGGCCCCGCGGGGAGCCCCAGAGTGGGGGCTGGTTTCCTGGAAGGCTAGGGCGGGCTAGGGGTGCCGCCACTTTTAGCCCTGACCCCTGAAAGTCCAGGGTGCTGGCGGCTGAGTTTAATGATATGCTCATGAGAACTCTGGGCAAGGGCTGGGAGTGTGGGGTGCACCGGAGGGGCAGGTTCGCTCCCCTCCCAGGCCTGGCCCTGGCGTCCCTTCCCCATGGCTACACCTCATCCTGTCTTTTAATAGGCGGGTGATGGGGTGAGCGAGGCGGCCCCCACGGTCTCTGCACCGAGGAGGAGCTTGGGAACCGGTGCTGGGCTTGCGCTGGTGTTTGACGTGAGGCAGTCGGGGGGCTGAGCCCTCGCCTGTGGGGTCTGCACCAACTCCAGGCTGTGTCGGAGCTGGGTCGACTCAGGGGCACCCCGTCGGTGTCAGGAACCCCCCCCCCCCACACACACACACATGTTCAGAGTCAGAAGTGGCGAGAGGGAGCCCAGTCCCATGGCTCAAGTCTACGCAGAGGGAGATGTGTCCATTAAAGCCAAAGGGTAGGCAGAATGGGCAGGGGGCGCTGTGAAAACAGGTGACTGTTCCTCAGAAAATCCACTGTGACCCTCCAAGGTGAAACCAGAGACAACTGTGTAGGCCCCAGTCAGTGGTGGCATTGCTCACAATAGCCAGTAGGTGGCGGCAGCCTCAGTGTCCACTGCTGGTGGACAGAGAAGCAACCTGGTCCATCCGCACAGCCTTGAAGGGACTCGCTACATCACAGGTGCCCAGGGCACCGCACTCAGAGGAACAAGCCATCACAAAGGATGGATGCTGTGGGGTCCACTCAAAGGAGGTCCCGGAGGGGACCTCAGATTCACACAGACAGAAAGCGGGGTGGTGGGAGCCAGGGCCGGGGGAGGGGCGGGAGTCCGTGTCCAAGGGGGACAGAGTTTCCTTTTGAGAAGATGGAAGTGTTCTGGAGGTGGACGGTTGTGGTCACACAACAGCGTGTGTGTGTGTGTGACCACCACATTAAAAAATGTGATGAATGCTTCTTAAAAATGGCGAAAATGATTAATTTTATGGTATATATATTTTATCACACATAAAACGTGAAAAGAAATTAAAAAAGAAAGGCTGAAAATCAATGAGCCAAGTGCACATCCCAAATAATTAAATAGGTGCAGTGGCACACGCTTATAACCCTAGTGGGAGGATGAGACAGGAGGATCACAGGTTCAAAGCCAGCCTTAGCAATTTAGACTGTTTCAAAATAAAAAGGAAAATAGGGATGGGGGTGTATCTTCGAGGGAGGATGCCCCTGGGTTCAATTCCTAGCACCAAAAAAGAAAGAAAGTAAGGAAGAAAGAAAGAAAGGGAGATGCAACAAGCAAAAGACATCAAGAGCGATGAGGGATGCCTGCCTGAGTAGTGGGACCCAGGATAAAATCCCACGGAGGGGCCAGTCCGTGAGCAGCGGCAGGAACTCGGGCGTCCAGCTCATCCTGGGATGACGCCTCCCCAGCCCAGCGTCTAGGCTGTGGGCGGCGGCGGGGCCCGAGGGTCCCTGGGCTCTGCCGCACCGGGATGGGCCTATCTGGGCATCTGCTGGCGCCCGCCTGCTGCCTGCTCACCCGGCCTGGTCTCCAGATCTCAATCGAATGCCGTGCAAATCACAGCTGTGGGCTAGGCGCAGCGCGGACCTTGCCAGGCTCTGCGTGGCTTTAGATGGCAGCTTCCCGGAGATGGCAGAGCCCCTCAGCCACATCTGCCAAGCACCCAGCGCCATCCTGGGTATCTCCCTTGGCAACTACAGGCCATGTGCTTCAGGCTGCAGCTCCAGTTTCCCCGGCATCTGCAGGGGTGATGGAGTCCTCAGATGGCCAATGTCAGAACCGTATAGGACCAAGTGCTGCCAGTACCTGGCTGACTGTAGTGTGCCGGCCCCTTATCCGTCATCGACTAGCCCAGACAGACCCCTCGGTGCTGGGCAGAGGGGCCCTGCAGGTGGAAGTCCCTGCCGGGGCGCTGCTCTCGCCTGTCGCCTGACTCAGCTCTGGCGCCTGTGCGGTGTGCTCTGTCCGTGTGTGGGCCTCTCTCTGCATGTGTGCTCGTGTGTACGGTGACGCGGCCATATCATTTAGCCAGCCGGCCACCCGAGGGCAATTACTGCTTTCAAGGGACCTGCGCTGTTTATTGAGGGCCACGTCAGCCCCTGCAGCATGGTGTTGAGGGACTGGAAGCTCAGTTGGTAAACAGCTCTGAGTCAGCCAGTCTGGTCTCCCGGGATCCCTGAGGCATGGGGCTGTCTGGCCGTGGCGCCGGGACCAGGTGGCAGGGTGCAGGGAAGACACGTGGGGAGGCAGGAGTGGGCGATGGTGGGCTCTGGGGAGGGGCAGGGAGAGGGACGTGGCAGCACCATGCTGCTGTCTTGCAGTGGTCACTATGAGGACAAGCAGAAGTAGAGCTTCTGGAACTTGCAGACAGACATTGGGGACCCCCCTTACAAGGCAGCACCTCTCCAGGGAAGCCCAGGGAGGAGCCCAGAACGCCAGTGCAGGGGTCACCCGTCCCTCCTGCCCGAGTGAGCAGGCTGTAAGCTGGACTGCTGAGCGGGACCGGGCTCCCCAGCCCCTCTCCTGCATGGACACGCGTGTGTGCACATGTCCGTGTGCGCACGTGTCTGAGCTGTATGCACTTCTGCGGTCATGTTCGTGTGAGCACGTGAGTGCTGCAAAGTGCCCAGGGAGTCAGGGCAGAGCTCCTTCCCCTCTGCCGCGTCCCACCCGCAGTGCTCAAGGCGGCAGCCACTCCACTGACCTGGATCACCGTGTCTAGCCCCGGCAGGGACTGTTCCATGGTCTCCCCATCACCAGCCTGGCTGGAGGAGGAGCTCATTGTGGGCCAGAGCACAGGACCTCAAAGACAGCGGAGCTCCTCCTTGGGCCCCAGGCTAGCCAGGACCGTCCTCAGAGCTGAGCCGTCCCGTAGCGCGGAGTCCTCTGAGCCTGGGCCCAGCCGTCCTGACTGGAGACCACAGGCCAACCAAGCCCATGGCGTTGCTGTGGCAATGGGAACGCTGAGGACTGAGTTTCCCTGGAAACGGGAGCACAGGACTCCTGTGGGGACTTGGAATGCTGTTGGTGGCAGACGCGTTTCCCCGGAGAGAAGCTGTCTTCCTGGGCGACACACCTGGGGGCCACGCCCGCCCTGGAGGCCGGCCACCGGTTCCGCTTGTCTGCAGCCGCGGACTCTGGCTTCTTCCAACTGTTGCCCAGAGGACTGAGCAGTCAGCGGTGCGGTGCCGTGTTGCGGATGGTAGACTGAGACCCAGGAAGGGGAGCCATCTGCCCTTGGAGCAAAGGAGGCTCTGTGTTCCCGACTTTGGAACCTGCCTGCCCAGGAGCCCTCCCAGGGCTGCCTGCTCCCTGAGCAACGCGTTGGCCACACAGAGCTGTGTTTTCTTGTTTACCTGAACCACAAAGACCCCCTGGGGTCTGTGGGGAGGGGCTTTCTGAGGCCTGGGTTAGCAGGCTGTTCCTGCTGCCTCCAGCTGGCTATCCCCGCAGACAGAGGGCTCTGTGCTTCCTGGGGCCATGAGACTGGGTATGGTGCCCACAGGCCGCTGTGCCAGGGTTCGCTCAGGCCTCCTCCCTCAGGGTCTGCTCATTCCAAGCTGGGCCCTCCTGAGCCAGGCCGATGTGGGGCAGCAACTGGAGGTGGGCCCGACATCACGAGGGCCACCCTTCTTGTGAGAGGCCGCCTATACAGGGGGCTCTGGGCTGGGGAGCATCCTGTCTCTAGCAGGGACCAGGGTTCTCAGAGCCAGCCCACACACTGGGAGGAAGCTGCCAGGCACGCCACGACAGACCACACAGTGGGGTGGACGCTTCATGGGTCAGCACTCTTGTCCTGAGTGCTGACAGGGGAAGGGCTGATGGGGCCAGGCCACTTCTGAGACCGGAATCCAGGAAGGGGAGGTGCCTGCCTTCAAAGGAACCTCTCCCGAGAAATGCCTGTGCTCTGGCCTCCCCCAGGGGTCCTAGGCCCTGCCTACCCCACCTGGAGAGGACAGCTGCCAGGGTGCCCCTACTTGTGTCTGCTCGGGGCAGACACAGCTTGCTAGGCATCAGGGTGAGGGTTCGCTGGACAGTCCCGGTGAGGCCTGGACAGTCCCTCTGACCCCAGTGGCTCTGGATCCAAGTTCAGACACCAGGGGCCCCGCCATGGCCCAGGACCTCCCTGGGCAGCCTCCGTGTACTCCCAAAGGCCTGAGAGCCCCTGGGCTAAGCCTGAGGGGCTCAGGAAAGGGGCGGGCAGTGTTCTCTGCTGGGTTTAGAGGGCAGCTCTGCCCTAGGTGAGGGTCCTGTGGGTGGGGTGGGGGCCCAGTGTGCAGCCCCTGGGCAGGAGCGAGTTGAGTCTGTGTGGGGGTGTGACCTCCTGAACAATCAGTGAGGCCTCCCTGAAGAGGGCCTTCCTCAGCCCAGGGGGAGGCCCGAGTTCAGGGGCCGCCGGCAGGCCTCAGTGTGGGAGGGGAGTGGGGCCCTGGCAGGGACCCTTGGTCCTGCGTCCCAGGTCCAGACCAAAGCCATGTCCACGTCCATGTCTACTGGGCCCAGCCAGGTAGGGGGCCCACATGGGTCCTCAGAAGGGCCGCAGGTGGGGTGGGGTCCGACTCGAGTTTCTATAAGTTTGCTGTGGCTGCAGAGGTACCTGCGGCTCAGATCAAAGGCCAAGGTGGTGTGGCCACCGTCTTGGTGGGCACAGTGACCCCCAGGGCATGGCCATCACAGCGCCCATGTAGATGGCAGCCTGCCTTCTTGTTTTCCTTGGCTGTCCTGGCCCCTTCTTTGTGGAAGGAATTTTCTGGGAGGAGGGGCTTCCTGGGAGCCGGAGGGCTGGGGTCCTTCTGGGGTCCTAGGATGCTCCACCCAGAGACGGACCCACTTCCTCCCCAGCTCCCGTCTGTCCTGTCCCTGGTTAGTCTGAAGGTGGCTGCTGCTTGTCCTAACCTTCCCCTCCTCCCCCCAAGGCTGTGAGCGGAGCCAGCTCCTACAGCCTCAGGTTCCAGACCCCTGCCCTGTGTCTTCCCTGGGCGCTGTGGCTGGCCTCACTGTGGGGTGCCCGAGGAAGGTGCTTGGGACAGGCCTCAACCCTGGGCCTGGAAACGGGACCCAGGAATGTTCTAGAAAGAGTGAAGGGTGTGATGGAGGTCCTGCCTGGGGAAGGTGCCTCATGGGCAGGTCACTGGGGAGGGGGCTCAGGAGGGCCCGCTGTCCTGACCCCCATCCTAACCTGGGCTGGACTCCTGGACCGGGAGCTTGAGCCTCCTCCCTGGGCTTAGGCTGACTCGCATGGCGGCCTTGCTGTGGCCATCTGCCCAAGTTGTCCAAGGTGAAGCCTTGTGCTCCAGGGAAGACCCCTTTGGGTCTGACAGGCATTCGCCAGGGCTCCTTCTGGAAGTGGGGCCGCGCTGGGTATGCCTCAGGACCACCGGACTCAGGGTTCCAGCTCCTGGGGCACTCCACGATGGGACAGTGCCGAGCCACGTGTGGTGCACAGACGTGGTGGTAAGTTCAGGAATGGGCAGGTGACAGGAGGCAGACACTGCCAGGGGGAGGTGGCCCTGGCACCAGGCGGCAGCTCCGCCGAGCCACCTCGGAGCCCAAGTCAGGGTCACAGCTGTGATGCGGTCTGAGCTCTTTGTGCACGGCCCGCTTCACGCCCGGCACCTTCAGGAGACACACTCTGAACACAACCTGGGCCACGACCCGGATGAGCCGAGCCTCCGCCGCCCGCGGGAGTCACTCTTGTGAGCGCAGTGCTGCCCCACGGGCCAGTCCCACTGCCTTGGGCAGTGACTAACCCGGCTGAGACGGGACAGAGGCAAGTCAGATTCCAGGGTGATTACGGCCAGACAGGTGGCCCTGGAGGCTGTGAGGTCAAGGCCGCCGCCCTCTCCCCAGGAGTTGCCCCTCTGGTGACCCATGCCGGAGGGTGGGTCAGAGCCGTGAGTCCTGCTGCGGCAGGCGGAGGATGCGTCCTCATTCCCAGCTGCTGAGTGAGGACAGAGGCGGGAGGCCAGGGCGAGGCTGGCGGACAGACTGTCACAGCGGAAGTGTGGAAGTGCGTTTTCTGGGACTTCTGAGGCTGGCCTCTTCTTCCCAGGGAGGTTGGGGTCAGAGGTGGCAAGTCATGTTGTCTATGGAGCCAGCAGGTGGCATAAAAAGGAGAGGCCACTGGTGTGGTGGCACATGCCTGCAGCGCCGGCCGCTCAGGAGGCTGAAGCAGGGAGGCGGCAAGTTCGAGGCCAACCTGGGCAACTTAGCAAGACGCTGTGTCAAAAAAACAAAAATGGCCGGGATGTAGCTCGGTGGTAGAGTATCTGCGTAGCATTGCAAGAGGCTCTGGGTTCCACTCCTGGTGGTGTGTGTGTGTGTGTGTGTGTGTGTGTGTGTGTGTGCGCGCATGAAAGAGAGAGGCAGAGAGAAAGACAGACAGACCAGCTGGGGACCTTGCCCATGTTCACGAGATCCAGACAAGGGTGAGCCCTGAGGGTCCTCTGGGTGGAGAAGACCTCACTCTTCAATTTAGAAGATTCCTCTAAAAGCTCGTGTGCTGAAGGCACAGTCCCCAGTGCAGGACTGTGCAGAGTGGGGATGACTGGGGGTCCCTGGTCCCCTCCTCTTTTTCTCTGTGCTCCTCTGCCCTCTCTGGCTTTGCTCCACCGTTTCAGCCATAAGCCAGCTCACTGTGGACTGACCTCTGAAACCCCGAAACCTCTGACACTGTGAACACTAAATACACATTTCCTCTTCTAAGTCGTCCTGCCGGCGGCCACTGTAGGCCCTGGGGAGGGACTGCCGGGCACCAGGACACAGAGAAGGAAGGCCGGGGAGGTGCCACCCCTACGCCAGCTGGAGAAGGCTTGCGGCCATCAGGCACTAAAATCCCCCTCAAGGACCTAAATGTTAGGGCGAAAACTGTAAGACTCCGAGCAGGAAGTATACGGGATGCTTCATGATGTTGTACCTAACTGTGAGTTCTTGGCTCTGATGCCACAAGCACAGACAACAAAAGAAAAATAAAAGTTGAACTTTATCAAAATTAAATACTTTGTACATCAAAGGACAGCACTGAGAAGGCGACAGGGCCGCCCAAAGAACAGTCTGCGGGAGAATATTTGTAGATCGTCTATCTGACATAGCATTAAGATTCAGGATATATACACAGTTCCTCTAAGTCAATAACAATAAAACAACCCAATTACAAACTGAGCCAAGAATGCGAGTACACATTCCTCCAGAGAAGACATACAAGTAAGCTCATGGGAAGTGCGTCCAGTATCACTAGTCACTAGGGAAACAAAGATCGAAAGACTATTTAGACCCCATTTCACACCCGTTAGGATAGCTACCATCAAGAAACTAGAAAAGGAGTTGTTGGTGAGGTGGTGGAGAAGTCAGAGGCCTGTGCCGAGTGGGTGAGAGTGGGAGAGACGGCTCTGCCTGACAAACAGCGTGGGGGCTCCTATACACAGTAGACGGGACACCACGTGACCCAGCTGCTCCACCCGAGGATCGGAGCCGAGACTTCCGCATCTGAAGAAATGCACGCACTGCTGTGTTCCTGCAGCTTTATTCAGAACAGCCCAGAGGGAGATGCCACCTGCGCGTCCACTGAGGGGTGACGGACACGTATGTGTGGCCCATCTGCACTGCGGGGTGCGAGCCAGCCTAGGAGGGACACCGACGTGCATCGCTATGTGGATGCACCTTGAGGACCTGACTGCAGGGAACAAGCCAGCCACCACGCACGGGAGGCCCAGCGGGGCCGGGGCAGAGACGGAGTGTGGCTGCCCAGGCAGGCGCAGCAGGGCTCCCAGAGCCGTGGGCTGCACCCACCGATCCTGGACTGAGCGGCCCAGTCTGCGCTGATGGCGGCCCGCAGCCTGGGGAGCTTGCACCCTGGCTCTGAGCACCGCCGGCCTGGCACCACCAGCAACGGTGGAGGTGTCTAGACCCTGTGGGCCTGAGGTGCATTCCTGGCCTCTGCTCCCCGGAATGTCCCCTCCCTGCCCTGTCTTTCCCAACACATCTGGGAATTCCTGAAATACAGGACCGGCACCCTTGTCCCTGAGCTGCACTGAGACAGAACCAACACAAACATGCGCCATCCTGAGGGCGGCGGCCAGGCCCCGTGGACTACGCCAGCTGCTTCTGAGATGCCGACCCCTGGTCTCACCCCCCCTGACTTGCCACACTGCCCCCTCCTGCAGGGGTCTGCAGGTGGCAGGCCTAGTCCTACCACAGGCCTCTGAGTGGCCAAGTGCTGCCCGGCAGCCAGGACGGGGCCGCGTCTCCTTGGCTAGCAGCCTTGTCCCTCCTCTCTCTGCTGGGCTCCCTGCTCTATCCTGCAGGCCCAGAGGAGCCCAGACCTTGCTCCCCAGGGTCCCACTCAAGCACCACTTCCCAGTGCTGTCCACTCTGAGAGCAGGCCCCGCACTCCAGCCATACCGAGTTTAGAGGCATTTGCCACTGACCAGAGGCCACCGGGGTCTGGTATGAGCTGAGGCCTGGGGAGAGCCGAGTCCCCAGGTTGCTGCAGTGAAACCCATGCTGGGCTGGGCAGCCTGGTGGATGAGGACCTGAGCGGCCGCATCCCCAGGCCTCAGAGTCCTGTGCGCTCCGGGTGGATGGCATGGCTGCGTCTTCTGGAGACTTGCGAGACGACCCTGAGACTGTGCAAGGGGCTGGGGAAACCGGAGAAGCCCTTGGAGCCAGCGTTGCGGCCCCAGCCCAGCAAAGGGAATGCGCTGCCGGACCTGTGGCCAAGGCCATAGTCAGGACTGGACTGTCCAGGACTGCAGAGGTCCAGTCCTCAGCAGCAGGTCCATCTCCCCTGCAGGCCAGAGTCCTCGGAGACAGAGGCTGTGGCTGGGGGCTGCAGAGGTTGACACGTGTCTAGATGCTGGGCGGGGCAGCTGTGCTCCCACCAAGCCCAGTGGAAAGGCCCAGCGGGGTCTGAAGATGCACGCCGCTGCCAGCTCACAGAGGCATTGAAGTAGACCCCCGTCCCGCGGCTACGGCCCTCGGAGGGTTTCCAGGAGCCGGGTAGCGAGTGGTTCAGCCTGTGGGTCTGACTCGGGTGCAGCTCTGGGGTCTGAGGCCACGCTGGTGGCTGTGGGGTGGTGTCCTCATGATGCCTGCGTGGGGCGGTGTGCACGCTGGCTGTCTGCGCATGCTCTGAGCCTGAGCACCCTCTGCACACAGCCACAGGGCCAAGGGTCGCGGGGGCGGCTCCCGCTGCCTGTCCCGGCTTGCACAGTTCTGAGCAGGGAGGTGGCGGGTGGGCAGGGTGCCCGGGCAGGTGCGGAGGGCCGGCGGGGCGAGGCTTTCAGCAGGCGAGGCGGGGCTACGCAGCAGCTTCCCCCAGAACCCGACAGCTCCGCTCCCAGGCCAGGTGGGTGCTGGCTCCCTTCAGGAAGGCTGGGTGGGGGGCCACAAGGGGGAAGCGGGACTCACCCCAGGCTCCTGCCCCTCAGCGGACACAGGTGGCCGAGGGGAGAAGTTGGCAGGTGCTGCCCAGGCCTGGCCCGAGGCTCTTAATCTTCAGACTGCGTAGAGAGGCCACAGCCCCATGGGGGCGTCCAGGCAGCCTCCATCTGTGTGGCCTTTGTTTTCTGAGCTATGAGGACATCTGTGTCCCCTCAGCCTGGCAGGGAGGCCGCGTCAGAGAAGGCCTGATTCATGGAAACCCTGCCCCCTGGCCTGGGATGGGGCGGGGGACGTGCTCTGACCATGACCTGCTGCTCTGTCTTGGGCCTAGGGGAGGAGACCGTGACCAGGCCCAGCCTTCCTCCCTGGGCGGCCCTGGTGACATTCCTAATTGCCGTTGACTGCGTCGATGCCACTTCAAAGCTTGGCCCCCGTTCAGCTATTTAACCCGTGGCACTGAGCCTTCACTCTGGAATTCTGCTGTGTGGGAGCCTAGCCCCGCCTGGGCAGGTGCCTCCTCCGCCGTCCACACCAGCCTGCGGAGCGGTGCCCGTGGCTGCGCAGCCATGGCCGTGCAGGTGCCCCTGTGGCACCACTACCTGCAGGCCATCCGCTCGCGGGCGGCGCCTCGCGCCCAGGACTTCCAGCGCGCGGAGGACGTGCTGCTCACGGTGCTGGAGCGCGTGCACGCCCTGGACCCCCGCTTCCTTGTGGACTACTCCAGCGACCTGGAGGCCTTCCAGTTCTCCCTACGCTCCTCCGAGGACCCGCTGGATGTGGAGGTGCCCCTGCGGGTGGACGCTGAGGCCCTCCTGGTGGAGGAGCTGGGGGCCGCCGAGCCGGGGCCTGGCCCTGTGCTCTGCCGCCTGGGAGTCCCCAGAGGAGGGGCTGGCCTGGAGCAGTGGACGGCGGAGGACGTCTTCAGCCCCTCCTCGGAAGGCGACCCCCAGTGCTGTGGCCACATCGTGCCTGGCAAGGTCCTGCGCGTCCTCAAGGACCTGCTGGTGGCCGCTATTGTGCACTGCAAACACCACAGCCTGATCACACCAGGTACTGCACAGCCGCTCTGCCAGTGCGTGTGCACCAGGACCGTGCTTACCCAGTGTCTGCGTGAAGTGTGTGCATGCGCAAGGCTGTGTCCAGGGGCACGGGTGGCGACTGCGAGCACGAGGAGGTGCTCTCAGAGTTCCCTGTGCACGTGTGCAGTGGCGCTGCCAGTGTGCGTGTCGGGGCGGTGGGTGAGAGACCGCCTGTGTCCTCCTAGCCCGCGCCCGCCACGAGAGCGAAGTCTGAGCTCACGTGACCTGTGCTCGCGCCGTGCTTTGGGGCCCTCTGACCAGCGTGCGCTTCTGCTTGACTTGCCCCACAGACTCCTCATCGGGCGCGGGGCTGCCAGTTCTGTGACGGCTGCTCATGGTGCGACAGGCTGTGTGCATGTATGTGTGCAGGCGTGAATGCCTGCGGGTGTGCCTACCAATACATGTGAGTACACACACAGAATGCACTGTGCGTGTGTGCAGGGGTGTGTGTATGTGTGTGCACGTGTGTGCAGAATGAGCATGCCTGTGGGTGTGCCTCTGAGAACATGTAAGTGCACACATAGAATGCATGTGTGCATGCATATGCAGGGCTGTGTGCACGTGTGTGTGCACGTGCCGGGTGAGAAGTCTGCGGGTGTGCCTCTGAGTTCATGTGTGCACACATGAATGTGCTTGTGTGTGGTGTATGTGCACGGGCACGGGCATGCTAGTGTCTTCCAATCATGGCTGAGTGCTCCTTGGAGTCCCGGCAAAGCCGGCTCTGAGGCGGGTGCTTTGGCGCGCACGGGTGACTGGCAGGTCTCCTGGCTGCTGTCTTACTGATGTGGTCTGAGCCTGGGGATCGGGGCTTCTGCAGGACAGAGGCAGTGGGCTTCCCTAGCAGGGTGGCTGGGAGGAGGCCCGCGGCCCGCACAGGAGCCAGGACAGCGGGCCCCTGAGTGGCGCAGCCTCTGGGGTGAGTGTGGGTCAGGCCTCCCTCACCGGGACCGGGATGGTGTCCTGCTTTTCCCGGAGGGCTGGAGTGGGGGCTCCCTGGTCCTCACATGCTCTGTGAGGTCAGCAAGGGCGGCCATTCTGCCTCGCAAGGAACAGTGGCCGCCAGCGTGTGGAGTCCCGTTGTGGCAGTACCTCCAGGTCCTCGGCCACCTCGGCCGGCAGGACCGCCACCTCCTCTGGGGCTCCCAGTGGGCTCTGGGGAAGGGGCCACAAAGCTCGCAGCTGGGCGCTGGCCTGTGAGCTAGGCAGTGGGACCTAGAAGGCCCCTGGGCTCCCGGATGGACGCGAGCATCAGAAGGCAGCCTCCTGGGCCAGTCCCTCCCCACCCTGTCTGGTGGGTGTCCTAGGCAGGGGACTGACCTCTGTGGTGACCAGAGACTGTCATTAGGTGTCTGTCCCCGTGCTCTCTGGCCCTCGGGCCTCTTATCTGGTCATCTCCTGAACCCTCTAATTGCCATGGCGGTGTGGGGGACGTTTCCACCTTCCTGCCTGACCCACCGCGGTGTCTGCCCTGTCCTACACCTGCAGCCCCAGGTTGGGGGGACAGACCACTTGATGGGGGAGTGTGGGAGGCTCTACGGGGCTCTGGGGTTGTCCACCCCAGGACAATTGGAGCCTCAGCCCTCCTCAGAGCCTGCCCAGGTCCACGGGCTGAGAAGCAGACCCTGCCCGTGCTGTACAGGGAGAGGTGGCCACCGCTTCCTGACACCTGTCTCACCAGGGCAGCAGCGCGGGCAGCAGAGTTCAGTCCACCCCCTGCTGGGAACCGGTGAGACCAGCTCAGGCTGAGCAGCCATGGGGCCGGGTGGGGCTGGCCACCTGCCAAGCTGCCACCTCAAGTACAGAATGTGTGACCCCCAGAGGGGGAGGAGCCGAGCCGCCCGAGTGGCTGCGGGTGGCGGCACCTCCAACACAGACCTCCTGTCACTGAGGGGGCGGCCCCGCAAGACGTGGGGTGCTGAGGGGCCACGTGAGGTGGGTGGGCTCCTCCCTGAGGGCCCCGGGCAAGGGGTGGTGGAGGCCTTTCCCTCTCCAAGGCTCCTGGGGGGTCTTTCCTTTAGCAGTGGCCTCTGCTGGCCTCTGCCCTGGGAGGGTGGGGTGGCTGGTCCTCCTGGGTGGGTGGTGTGGGCACCCCGCTCTCGCTTTTTTTGGCACTAATTTGTTTTGGCCTACCATCTCTGCCTGCCCCCTGACCCAGGCTCCCCTAGGGGCCCAGAGTCTCTCTGTGTCAGGGAAGTGGCCCTGGGCTGAGTGGGGTGAGGTCCAGGAAGCAGGAAGCAGGGAGTCTCCTGGTCAGAAGGTGCTGTCACGGGCTGCAGGGTGGCCGGCTCGTGGGCAAGGACTTGGAGGTGCAGACTCTGGGCCTCGTTACGCAGAATGCCCAGGCCAGCCCATGGTCAGCCCTCTGGGCCTGTCGCCCAAGCCAGCGCCTCCTCCCTGGGCCCCCAAGGCCTTCCCTGACTGCGAGTCTTCTCTCCCATGAACCCAAACCTGGGGCCCGGCTTGTCCTTCGCTGCCCAGACCCTCCTGGGTGGGAGGACCAGCGTGCATGTGTCCAGTAGCCTCCAGACCCGAGTCTGCCATGGAGGGGCTCTTGGGCAGGAAAAGAGAGGCAGCTTTGGACTGGAGAGGCCCAGCCTGGGCTTCCAGCTGTTCCAGGATGTCATGTCCATCTCTGCTGCTGGACACAGGCTGACCGGAGAGCAGTGTTGACCCCGAGGTGTCATGCCCTGGCAGCTGAAGGCTGTCCTCTGCAGATTCATCAGCCTGTGGGGGTTTGGGGGCCTAAGAGCACCCCTGCGGCTTTCCTGAAGATTGATGAGCCCTGGGGAGATGCCCGGCTTTGTGTGGGCAGCCGTGTAGACAAGTCCTCAGGGTCCTCCGGTGAAGGGCTGCGATCGGAGCCACCCAGGGCCTGCTCGGGGCCAGGTGGGGTAGGGGGCTTCCGGCGGTCCTTCTTCAAGCTGCGGGGCCTGGGCAGAGCCCGGTGTGCGGAGGTCAGCAGGCTGTGCAGGCAGGGGTGGAGGGAGGCTGCTGGCACCATGGTGCTGAGATCGCCAAGCTACAGAAAGCGCCAAGCAGCTTCGTAGAGCAGGCACGGACCCTCTTGCTTGGCCATAGTTCCTGGAGGGACAGAGGTGTCCAGTGGAGGGAGGGGCAGCCACCACAGGCTGGGCGCAGGCAAGGACAGCAACGAGGGCTGCTGGCCTGACCGTGGGTCTTTGCAGGTGCGCTGAGCGCGGCCAGCCTGACGGAGGGGCAGCTCCACCTGTCCTTGCTGGTGTCCAGTGGCTGGAGGAAGATCCGCTTCAATGTTGTGCCCGTGGTGAGGAGGAAGCAAGGTGTGCCCGCCCTGCGGGGGGTCCCGCTGGTGCCTGGGTTCCCCGAGGGCACCTGGAAGAGGATCACGGGCCATGGGGTGGACCTGGTACCGGCCAACGCCCAGCACTGGAGGTAGACAAACTTTCTCCCCGCCCCCAGCCAGGAGCTGCTGCGGGCCCTGCCCTCCTGGGTGGCCTTCTGCTTCCCGCTGTTCTTGGGGAATTCGGGACAGCAGGTGTGCAGAGCAGGGGGAGGTGGCCGGGGCATCTGGCTGTGACAAGGGATGGGCAGAGTGGGAGGCAGGACCCTTTGTCACGCCTCCAGCCACCTCTGCTCAGGGCGGACAGTGGCGGGAGGATGTGTCCAGGCTGCTGCAGGTCCCCACAGAGCGTGGAGTCCAGTGGACCAGCAGGGGGCCTGCGGACATCTGCCATCTGGGCCGTCCCTTGAGGAAGCCCCTCCTGAGGGGTTTAGCCAGACACCCGCTCTGCTGGTCCTGGCCTCAGCAACCCTCCTGGGCCCCTAGCCTCTGTCCCCTGGTGCCTGTGACCTCAGTGAGGACCCTTGGCATTGGTTTGGTGTCTGTGAAAGAGAGGGAGGGGCAGAGGCTGAGCCTCTGTGAAGCCCCGCACTGCAGGCCAGGAACCGAGCCCCTCCACACCTGGCCCTGCTACCTACATGCGTGTGCAAGAGCGTGGTGGTCTGGTTGGGCGACTCGCCCAGTGGCCACAGGCCTGAAGGTGACACAGTCCGAGGGCTCAGCATAACCCTGTGTGCCTCCCACCCCATCCCAGCTGACCCCTGTGCACAGAGCCGGGCTGTGGCTTCTTGAGTGACGCCTGTCTGCCAGGGAAGACGAGGGGGCTGGGCTGAGCAGAGTTTATTCCTGCAAATCCATGAGTGCCCGGCCCTCCACAGAGCCGGGGCTGGGGTGGGTGGAGACTCCTAGTGGCCCTTCTGCCCTTTGGCTGATCTAGCAAGCACACGGTGGGCACCTCTGGTGTGCTGGGGGCCTGGGGCGGGGAATCCTGACTGGTCAGCTGTTCCCTGGCTGCCGTGGAGGTGGGCTTGGGCTTCTCAGGTCTCTGGGTGGAGCAGACACCCCCAGGGCCCAGGCACCTTCCTTTCTACACAGGGACTGGATGGTCAGAGACTTCCCGCATTCTTCCTCGCCTTGCCTGGGGGGGTCTGTGGAATCAGGTGTTCATGTGGAGTGGCCCCTGCGTCAGCTCCTGAGAAGGGTGGGTGGAGCCAGAGGGCCCTGGGTCAGGCTGCAGCCCAGTGTGTCTGCTGTCGTGGCCGGAGCCCTCCCTGGGGCTCAGGGGCCTCCGATGTTGGAGTAGGAGAAGCTGAGGTTTTTCTTTCTGGTGATAAACTGGGTGCCAGCACCTGGAGAACTCCAGGCCTGACAGTGTGTCTGGGCCTCCAGGACCTCCACTGCCCACCTGCTCGCCCGACTGCTTGGTGCACTGGGAACCCTCCAGGGCCACCGCCTGGACAGCCTCTCCATCCTCGACCGCGTGAACCAGGAGAGCTGGCGAGATGGCGGCCAGAGCCCCGGCCTGAGTTTTGAGCACCTGAAGGTACGCACAGGAGGGCTATGGGGGGGGTCCTGCATGCCCCGCCCCTCCGGAGTCTGACCAGGGCCCGGCAGGGCCAGCCTGTGTCCTTCACGCCAGCCCCACTGTGCAGCTTAGAGGGAGCGCATGTCCAGAGGAACCCTGGTTCCGTGGAAGCCAGGCCATGGCTCCTGGGGTGCCTGGCAGAGTGGCTGTGGGGCACAGTAGCACAGCAGGCCGCCTTGCCATCCCTCAGCAGGTGGCCTCAGATGCTGCTGGGTCCGGCCTCTGGTCGGTGCACAGGGTGGGCCTTCCCCAGCTGGTCTTGTCCCCGTGCCTGTGAACATTTCCCAGGGGATCCCTCTAAGTAGAACTAGCCCAGGACGCCATGGGCGCCTCTGCTGCCCCCTGAGTGCTAGCCTTGGGCAGACTGTTCCACAGGACTTTATAACCGGCCAGCACTGAGGAGGTCAAGGAAGGGCAGAGCCAGGGGCTGACCACCCCAGCCCACAAGGCAGGGAGGGAGGTGGGGGCTGCGGCAGGCCAGCCCCTCCTTGGAGTAAGCTCCACAGGTAAGGGCCCTCTGCTTGGCTCAGTTGTTGAGGGACAAGTGTCTGACCTGTCTCAGACAACAGCTCTGCTGAGGGTCCCCATGTGACCTTCAGACACTCTGTCCTCTCAGGCCCCTGCCTGAGGTGGGCTGCATGGTGGCTCCTGGTCCCCAAATGGGGCTCAGAGGTGCTGGGGGCTGGTGGAAGGAGAGCGGCGGAGGACACAGCAGTGCGGTCGAGGGGCAGGACTGGAGGACAAGGTACAGGAGGAGGGCATCATGGTCACAGTACACAGGATGCAGGATGCAGGAGGATGGGGAGCACTGCCATGGTGCACAGGACAAAGGATGCAGGAGGATGGGGAGCACTTGCATGGTGAACAGGACAAAGGATGCAGGAGGATGGGGAGCACTGCCATGGTGCACAGGAAGGGGGACCCTTTTGCCTAGGCTACGGGGGAGGCAGGAGCTCAGTGGTGCGGCCTGAGTAGTCCCGGGGATGGAGAAAGCCCCTGAGGTCCAGCATAGGAACAGAAAGAGGGGCCAAGGGGGACGAAGGGACACAGAGGGTCCTGAGCCTCAGGGCCCCCAGGCTGGGGCAGGTGGGAGGGCCCACGGGGCTCAGGCAGAGGGAGGGGGTAGCGCAGGCTGGGTGCCGGGCTGGGGGGTGACAGGTGTGAGGACTGTCCCCAGATGGCGCTGCTGTGGGCCTCGGTGCTCTTCCCTGCGCCCGAGGACTGGGACGAGCTGCAGGGGGCCGTGTACCGCCCGCTGGTGGTCCTGCTGTGCTGTCTGGCCACCAGGAACCTGCCGCACTTCCTCCACCCTGAGCACAACTTGCTGCGGGCTGACGGTCTGGACCTCAACGCCATCTACCAGCGTGTGGAGCGCTTCGCCAGCCAGCCCGAGGCATCCCTGCGCATTCACGTCACCCACCTGGGCCCCAGCCCCCCACCACGCATCGACAATGGGGTCAAGGCGCTCCTGCAGCTGCCCGCCAGCGACTGCACCTACTGGACCACCGCCTACTTCGACGTCCTACTGGACAAGGTAGATGCAGCTGGCCAAGGGGCCTGGGCAGGCTCAGGGTGCCCAGGGCGGGCCAGAGCCCAGGCACAGCAGCCTGTCCACTCTTGGTCAGCGTGTCTGAGGCCGCCCCATTTCTCACAGAACTGCTCCCCCAACCCACACGTGGGAAGTGCTCAGAGCCCCGCCTGCCGCCCCGGGTTCAGGGCTTGGGATTCCTCAGCCATGGCCCTGGGGACAGACCTCCTCGGGCTTGCTATTGGGAGGTGCTGACTGCTCCAGCAGCTGCCTTTCCCTCTGTGGAGCCCACTTCACTCCTGCCCCCTCAAAGACTGGCCCTGCTCTCACCTCAAGAGCAAGCACTGCCCTGTCCTGTGGCAGCGAGGCTGGGCGGCCTCTTCCTTTCAGCAGAGACTCCTGCACCCAGGCCCACTGCCGCACCTCCTTTGGGAACTGTCACCCCCCTGCAGGCAGGCGGGTGGGCCGCTCCAGGCCTGTAGCAGACTGTGCTGGGAGGGCGAGGGGTGGGCCAGGGCATAGCCCAGCACCTCTGTGTTGGTTGGATGGGCCTCCTTTATGACGGTCTGTCCAAGGACACCCACACGGGAGGGGCGCGGGGCTGCCTCCTGGGGATGGCAGTCTAGGCGGCCAGCTAGAAGCAGGATGTCCAGGGCCAGGGAGCCCCGTGGTGCTTGTGACCGGCGACACCAGGACCCAGTGTCCTGGTGACCCTCTGTCCCCGCCCTGCCTGCAGTTCCAGGTCTTCAACATCCAAGATAAGGACCGAATCTCGGCCATGCAGAGCATCTTCCGGAAGACCAAGACGCTGGGCCAAGAGGAGAGCTGAGCTGGGCCCTGTTCTCCTGGGACACTTGGAGCGGGGTGGGCCTCTCTTTGAGGAGGTGGTGGAGGGACTCTGTCCCCAGGGGCCCCTCAGACGGCCCAGGGGATGGCCATGAGCATGGAGAGCTGGGTAGTGCAGGCTCCAGCACAGCCGCGGGGTCCACAGGCCGCGGGCCTGCCATGGGGGCAAAGGTACTTCACGGAAGAGCGTTGGTGCACTAAGTCTGGAAAACCAAGCATGTGTGTGGGCCTGGAGCCCCGGGCTGCCTCTGCCTGCACGGCACGCTGCTTCTTGGTGATGAAATATTATCGCCTACCTGGTTTTGAGTAAATTAACTCTCCAGTATGCACAGCAGAGAAGGTCTCACTCTATCTAAGTGTAAATATGGAAACCTGGGAGTAAAAGAGACGCGTGTGCGGACCATCTCAAGCCTCTCCGTCCTCCGCGAACGACCCAGTCCCCTGAGGCCCCCACCCCCCCAGTTTGTGAAGGAGCCAAAGCCTCCAGAGGGCCTGCAGCCCTGTGCAGCCCAGGAGCCCTGCCCCGCTGGCCTGCCTGCTTCCCCGCCACCGGGCGGTCCTCTCTGTGTGTTGGCACGCCCCCTGGTGCCTGGTGCCCCGTCCACCGCCACCGCCTGTGGCCCAGCAAGCTCCGGCGCCCAGCCCGGTGCACATTTCCCACACCACATCCTCGGTGTGGGGTGGGTGTTCGCTGGCCCGCTCCCTGGGGCACTGCGCAGCCCCGTGTCCCCGCCTCCTCCACAGACTGAAGGTGTGTGTGCAGCAGCCGCTCGAGGGAAGCAAGCACCCAGGGCCTGGCCGGCACCACCGGGACACCAAATGCCCTTGCGCCCTCCCCCTCGAGAGTGGGGGGCTGTAGAAGGCAGACTCGTGGCCCAAATCTGATGCATACTGGACCCAAAGGGTCTGAGGCCACCCCGATCACTGCCTCGGCGTCGAGTTGGATCATAAAGGCCGTACTTAGCAGAAGCACTGTGGCGGTTGGAAAGGCCAAGGGGCCGTTTTGAAGCCACCCCTACTCCACAGACCAAACACACCAGGGCACAGGGCAGAATGGACGCCCCTTCAAAGGCCAGCTCACCAGCATGGCCTTGCAAGTCAGGGACCACAGTGAGTGACCGTGGGTTCCAAGTCCAGCCATGAGCGGTGACCGGGTACCGTGCTGGACACATGGTCCTCAGGAGCAGGATGCAGGGGGAGGGCCACCCATCGGGCCCACGTCCCTTCCCATCCCATTAGGGTGAGTCCAGAGACAGTCTGCATCTCTTGGAAGAGGGGCATGTGAGCTTTGCACCGTGGCAAGGCCTGCACAGATGCCAAGGTCTGCACGGGGGCGGGGGCTCCGCAGCAGGCTGAAGGCAGCATTTGCCTGCAGATG
This sequence comes from Muscardinus avellanarius, assembly GCF_963383645.1. NCBI lineage: Eukaryota > Metazoa > Chordata > Mammalia > Rodentia > Gliridae > Muscardinus > Muscardinus avellanarius. The sequence goes on from NC_137787.1 coordinate 976,801, forward strand.
CGGTGCTGGACTTCATAGAGAACAGGCCCCCGCCAGAGGATGCTGTGCCTACGGTCTGAGCTGACCCCAGCCCCGCTGCTCTCAGGGCCCCTGGATCCTGCCTTTGGGGTGGCAGTGGGGTGAGCAGCGATCCGTGGGATGGTGCAGATGGTCCATTCGGGTCAGATTGGCAGCAGGAGTGGGTGGTTCAGTTACCAGCGCAGCGGTCTGACCCTCCTGTCATTACGTCAGGTGGTCCGTGCCTTTCTCTGGCCTGGCACACGTGGCCTTGGGGGCTGCTCTCGGACCCACAGGAAAACCTGGCTCTGAGCATGGTGGTTCGCTCTGTGGGGGCAACATGACAGGGGCTTTTCTAATTCCAGTTTCTAAGAGACAGTGGCGAGGGAACCCGCTAGGGGCTGAGGATCAAGGGTAGAAAGTGTCCATCGTTTTGTGTAGATTCAAGCGGCCAAGGTGAGGAGCACACCGAGGTGAAGGGCTAATTCTCGAAGACGAGGTGAGGCGCGGTGGTGCTGAGGGCAGACCTTCAGGTCGCAAGGTCGCAGGGCCAGAGCGGGAGGCAGAGACTGGCAAAACTTCATGTGTACCTGAGAGCTGAATGCCCACTCCTGGTGCTGGAGAGAAGCACAAAGAAAACCAGGACGTGTTTAGAGGGCTGGCCCGATGGGTGTGCTTCATAGAGGGCCTGCTTCTTTTAAGCATCATGGAGGCACCAAGACTTCTGCTGGCCCAGGAGACGAGATCTCAGTGCATCTCCGCAGCAGCAATAGCCATGGACCGCACAATTTCTCACCTCAACAGACACAAATTAGAAGTTAAGAATGATAAGGTATTTACAATATTCCCTCCAAATACTGGAAATTGACACAACATGGTTCAAAGAAGAAATCACAAGGGGAACTTGGAAACTATACAATTTTTTGAGTGATAATGACAACATCATCCAGAAAAACTTGAGAGATACTGCAAAGAAAGTGCTCGAAGGGGAATATTTAGTTTTAAATGCTCACAGCAGAAGAGGTATTCAAAAACCAACCGCCTAAGCTTCTGCCATAAGAATCTAGAAAGAGGGGTGCCCCCAAGGATACATATAGCTATTACATGCCAATTGAAACTAAAAAATCTGTGTAAAAGAAAAAGAGGAGTAAATTACAACCAAAGGAAGCCAAATAAAGGAGATAATAAAATTTGAGTAGAAATCGGCAGAGAAAAACTACAAACACTGGTTTTGAAAAGATTAATAAAATGGATATTCTCTGAAAAGACTGATCAATGGGGAAAGGGAAAGTATAGATCAATATAAACCAACATCAGCAGTGAAGATGGGGAAAGCCCTGGAGACTTCAGGGGTGTGGCAGGACAACAGGGACGCTGAGAGTGCCTTTGTGCCATGCATTCAGCAACTTAGACAGAGTGTCAACGTGCCCTGGTGACCTGAGCTACCAATGCACACAAGAGGGCAGAAGAAAAGGAATCGGAGCATTTCCCTCTCAGGTGTTGGTAGAATTCACCAGCAAAGCATTTGGGAACAGGAGCTGTGTGTATAGAAAGTTGTTGTTGCTTGTGTGTGTGTGTGTGTGTGTGTGTGTGTGTGTGTGTGTGTATGTGTGTGTGTGTGTGGTACTGGGGATGGGACCCAGGGGCATTCGACCTCCGAGCTACACCCCAGCCCTATTTTGTTTTATTCTTTATTTTGAAACAGGGTCTCACTGAGTTGTGAAGGGCCTTACTAAGTAGCTGAGGCTGTCCGCAAGCCGCGATCCTCCGGTCTCTGCCTCCCCGGTGCTGGATTACAAGCGTGCCCACCACGCCTGGCTGTTGTTGTTGCTTTTAATGGGGTCAGACTTTAGGCAGCACCGTGCGTGCAGTTCTCACCCGTGCATGATTTGAGAAACGTCAGTAAGAGGCCTGAGAACTGGGAAGGGAGTAGAGCTTCCATGGCTCACAGGCAGCCTGGAAAAGCTGAAGGAACCTACACAGAAACAACCACACCTGCCAGTTCAGCGAGGTCAGAGGACAAGGTTAACAGGAAAAGTGCTGTGCCATGTATTAAAAATAAGCAATTGGAAATAGTAACTTCAAAATGCCACTTAACCAAAAATATGTGCAAGATTTCTACAGTGAAAACCGGAAACATTGTGTAGAGTAATTGACAGACACCCGAATTAGTGCTCATGAGTTGGGATTCGTGTCTGGAGGACTCACCCTGCCTCTAATCATAACCTAGCTTTGGTGCAGTTCCTATTAAAATTCCGGGAGTGGTTCTGAAGAAACAGCCAAGAGAAGCCCAAAATTTCTAGGGAAATTCAAAGGACCCAGGATAGGAAAAGACTTTACGAGGGTCAGCAGATCCAAGCTTCACACTGTTGACTGTCCAGCTGTAACACTTGGGGCTTGCCTGGGATAGAAAATGCAGCCGTAAGCCGGGGTAGAGGGACCAGAAATGGACCTGCATGCATTGAGTCAGGGACCTTCGCCATGTCGGCGGGTCAATCAGATGGTTCAGCAGATGGTGTGGGACACCTGGATATTGCTGCGGATAAACATGAGCTTTGACCCCTCTTCTACTCTGCACACATGCGAGCCGTGCCACAGACCTTACCGCTGCACGCGCGGCTAGGGATGAGTGGAGGGCCGCATCTCGCAGCTTCTAAGTAGGACAGACCTCTGACCAGACATAGGGACACAGGCCACGAGAAACAAACAGGGAAGCACTGTGATAAACAGGACTTGAAAATGTACAAAATCTGCTTCTGGAGATGCTGCCAGAAGAAGGAATGGGCAAGTCACGGGGGGAAGAGAAGCCACAGGATGCCGCCACCTGGTGATGTCTAGAACTTGTAAAAGGACTTTCACACACGCCAACAACAAAGGGATGGGAAGTCCAATCACGGAGGCGAAGATCTGAACTGACAGTTCTCAAAAGAAGGAATGGCCGGTGGCACAGGAAAAGAGGCGCGGCATCTTCCTCCTCAGAGAACTAAAACCAAGCCAGACTACATACAGCTCACACGGGCTAGAACTGAAGACCGCACAGTGCGGCCAGAGGTGGGGCTCCTGCATCTGGTACACGGCGTCTTGTGGCCACGGCCCTGCTCGTCGTTATTCACTCAAGGAAAACAAAGTTTCGGGGCCAGGCAGAGTCTGTAGAGGAAGTTTATTCTGGCTGTGTTCCCCGAGGCCCACTGGCAGATGCTGAGATGACGAAGCTGGGTGTCTGTGATCCCCACGGTGGGACACATCAAAAGCAGCCTGACGCGCGGTGACATGCGTGGAGCTCGGAGGTGCCCAGGGACAGGCTCAGAACGGTACAAGTGCTGTGTGGGTCCATGACCTGACACCCAGACACCGCAGGCTAATCCACAAGCTAGAAACCCCACCAGAGCGGGCTGGAGCGGAGGGACCCTCCCTCGGGGGACTTTGGCCAAACTTCCCTGAATTCTGGTCACCTTGTCTGACTCTGCAGAGACCAAATGCAGACAAGGCCTCTTTCTGGACAAGTCTTGACGTGGCCATGTGGCCCTGGTGTCCTGGCCCCTAGGCAAGACCCCTCCCCACTTTGCACCCGGCCCGGATGGCAGCTCTGCTGGGACTGGCTCGTGTGGCCCTTGGAACCTCTCTTCTGGTCGCAGAGAGCGATGTGGCCGGTGACCTGTCTGTTCTGGGCCTTCCTGGGACGGCTGGGGTGTCTGAGCCGCATGCCCACCTTGGCGAGAGGGAGAGCCTGCCCAGCCTTCCTGCGTGGGGTTCTTGGGTGTGACCAAGGGTGTGACTGTGTTGCCCTGTGCTCATTCTGGGGGCCAGGTGACGCCTGGTCAGAAACTTCCTAGAAGTGAGGGCTGGGGGCTAAAGGGCTGAAGCAGACGAGGGCCCCGGGGCCCCGGAGCCTCCTGGGCTACAGGGTGGGGCTTTGTGGCTGCAGGACTTGGGTCTGGCCTGGGCTCTCGTGTCCCCTGTGTGAGTCTGCCTTTCCGAGGGCTTGCCGAGGCAGCACATGAGGGTGTGTTTGGGGTGTGACATCTGGGCCCGGAGTGAGGTGACAGAGTAGTGTCCCCAGCTCCCAGAGGATCTGCTTCCAGAAGGCCGTGCAGGGAGGGGCGGGGCCCAGGGGTGCCCTCCTCGGGGACTCTTCCACGCAGAGAGAGGAGACGCCTGGCTTTATTGACTATCCCCAGGAGCCAGCGGCTTGTGGGGACCGTGGCTCCTTCGGAAGGTGCTGTGGGTCTCGTTTCTAAGAGGTCCCCCTTGGTGGGAGAAAGGCACCCGCGGCCTTCCTTGGCTGGGCCAGCCTTCCCGTCCCCAGCCTGGTGACCTCACAATCCGTTGGCTCCTGCACACCCAGCCCCTCCAGGAGGACGCAGGCCAGCCAGGCAGGTCACAGCTTGTTCTGGGGACAGTGCTGCAGAGTCTCCTTCAGGGCCGCGGCCAGCTGGTCCACGTTCTCCCGGGTGGCGTTGCAGCCCAGCAGGCCGATGCGCAGTACCTGGTGGACACAGGCCGGGCAGCTGTCAGCCTCTGTCTGTGGCCCCTTGCTCCGATCCCGGGCTGGTGAGAGCCAGGATGGTCACACCATGCGGTCACCCCCTGCTCTGTGTACTGGAGGGAGCCGAGGCCCCTCCCCTCTCACCCACAGAGCTCGAGAAGGGTGCAGGCGGTGGCTAGGGGTGGTCACTCAGCATCGCCGACTCTGCGGAGCCAGCTAGACTGAGGCCCAGGGCTTGCCAGGTCCACTTGGAAGGAAGGAAGGACATTCCAGGTGGAACTGGGAAGGCTGTGTCCATGACAGTGCCCACAGCCAGGGCGAGGAGGGGCTGAAGCCACCCCTAGCACCCCTCTGCACACAGTGCCTGGGTAATGCCCTCTCCAGGGTGGTCCCGTGCCCTCCGATGACCTGGCAAGGCTCCAGCAGTGATCCGCGTGGGGTGGCTGTGGAGCACCCGTGCCAATCCTGGGCCCGTGCAGCCCCTCACCTTCCCCAGGGAGGGCCCGAGGCCACCCGTGATCTCAATGCCAAAGCGGTCTAGCATGTAGCCGACAATGTCTCTCCAGTCGTAGCCAGCGGGCACTGCCACGGTGGTGACGGTGGGCAGCCGGATGGCCTGCAGGAAGGCTGGTTCAGGGCGGGGCCAGGGATCTCACCCCGCCGCCCACCCAGGCCTCGGCTCTAGAGAAAGGGTCAGAGGAGAGCAGGGGGGAAGTGGGGGCACGCTGCCAGCTACTGTCTATGGGGCTCCTAAGGATGGTGTCACGCCACCTGGAGACCCCAGGGGTCTTGGGAGTGCCAAGCAGGTCCCTGCCACCTTGGGGACAGGCTCAGTGTCCACAGAAACGCTGACCTTTGTCCCACCAAACCATTTGTGTTGACCACTCCCAGCTGGACCTGGGGACCCTAGCCCTTTGGGTTAACCCCACCCCAGCCCGGCCCCCTCACCGGGTCTTTCACAAAGAGCTGCAGGCCCAGCTCCTGCAGACGCTGGTGTAGGTACGCGGTGGCCTCTCGGTGCTGCCGCCAGCTCTCCTCCAGGCCCTGGGGGGCAATGGCACTGAGCCTCCGCCTCACAGGGAAAGCAGGCTTGGGACCCATCCTGGGAGCCCCTGGAGCGCTGGGCTAGACCTGGCTCAGGCTCTGGGAGCGGGAGGGGCACACCAGTGGGTCATGGGCCCCAGTGGACCCTGGGGAAGCAGGAGGGGGGAAGCACCCAGGGCAGGGGGGCTGCGGCCTCACAGGACAAGAATCAGGGCCCACTCTTCCTGTGAGCCTGGGTGCCGTGACCCATGACCTCCCCAAGGGGCCCTTCCCCCACCCCACCCAGCGCTTACGCAGCTCTACCTCGCCCTCCACCAGAGTCCACTGAGGCTGCCCCTCCAGTGGCCCTAACTCCCTTGACCTCTCGTCCTTCCCCACCCAGCTCAGGCCCGGCCTGTCCCCTGGGGTTAGCACACTCTCTGCCCAGCCCTGACTTGCGTGTGGGTATTGCCTGGTCCCCAACTCTGCCCCCAGGCTGCAGCTTTGTGAGTGGACATTGGAGGGGGACACCGTGGCCACAGCCCAGCGCCCTTCCTGGCCCCTCCTGGCCTCTGGGCTACTGGCCAGCTATGGTCACACTTTTGTTCTGACAGTGGACTCTGCACCGGACAAAACCACAACGTGGTCACACCCAGCTGGCCGGGGGCTCAGGCCTGCCCAGGAGCCGCACATGCCCACAGGCATGCCAGCCCCGGCCCTCGCACGCACAAGCTGGCTCCGTGTGGATGTGCCCCGGGGCTCGTGTGGAGACTGCCCGGCATGGCAGTGTCAGTCCGGGACACCGTGGCTGTGTTCTGCTACAGCCCATGGCCTCGGCCCCTTCAACTTAGGCTCCCTAGCCCCGAATGACGAGCCCATACATTTCTGCTATAAATTACTTATTTATAGTAATTAAATTATTAGCCCATGGTTCTGTTAAAGTGACCCAAACAGACTAAGACACCCGCTGACCCCCTTGCCTCCTGACCCTCTCTCTCCCTCTTTTTTTTTTTTTTTTTTGCGGTACTGGAATTGGAACCCAGGAGCCCAGGGGCATTCTACCTCTGAGCTACACCCCAGCCCCTATTTTTTATTTTTTTATTTTGAAACAGGGTCTCACTGAGTTGCAAGAACCTCACTAAGTAGCTGAGGCTGGCCTCAAACCGAGATCCTCTGGTGTCAGCCTCCCAGATGCTGGGATTACAAGTGTGCGCCACGCCCAGCTTCTCTCTCTTAATCCTTCCTGCTCCCTGGGCCTCTGCTCTGCACCTGAGGTTTGGAAGAGTCACACCTGCCCCACGGCCCCTCTGTCCCCTGGCCCACCCACCACCAGTGCTCTGCCCTCCTCACACACCAGGCCCAGATCTCCCCTGCTGGCTGTTTTCACCCTCTCTTGGGCTCATTCTTCCCCGCAGGCCAAGCCCCCAGGCAATACAAGCTGACTTGTTTGTTCTAGGAACCCTGTCATCCATTCCCCCAGAGCAGCTCCAGGGATGCAGGAAGAAGGCCTTCCTCAGACACTGCACCCAGCGTGGGGAGTGGTGGGGCTGTGGGGAACCCAGCCCTACACGCACCTTTTCCACCAGGAGTGCCAGGCTCTCCCGCAGGCTGTATAAGCCGATGACAGGTGTGGTGTGGTGGTATCTGGGGATGGGAGAGCACGTAACCCAGCAGCCCAGGCCGGGCCGGGCCAGGGCTAGTGGTCCCAGCCCCAGCAGCCCAGCCTCTCCGGCAGCAGGCAGCCCCTTCCTGGCACTGTCCGGTTTCAGGATTACAGACCCAGAGAGGAAGGGCAGCTGGCCTGCTGCGGACGGTGAGGCTGGTGCCAGGCCCTGGCCAGCCTGCCGAGGTAGAAGAGAAGAGACACAGAGTTGCCAGCTGCCTCCCCTTGCCGAGGTCCCTCGGCCCCGCATCCCATGGAACCAGCTCTGCACTCTGCAAGTGCCCGGCACCCTGTCCCAGGTGTGACACGGGGCCTTGGGATTACTGCTACGGTCACTTCCCGGAGCCCCGGCTCATCCTCTTCTTCGAAGGAGAACTGAGGTGTGTCTTTGGATGGGCCAGGTCCAACGAGCCCAGGGGTATTTAGGACTGGAGGAAAGGTGGTGGGGGCCATTCTGCTGGCCTGCACCTCTAATCCAGGTGAAAAGCGGGGGCCCGGGTGGGGGCATTTGATGGCTGGGAGCGGGGCGGAGGGTAGGGATTCAGAGCCTACTGATTGAAGCGTGAGGGGGTCCCCGCCCCGGCCGCCCCGGCCGCCCCGGCTGCCCTCACATCCTGGGTTGGTCATCACAGCCCCAGAAGTTGGCAATCCACTTCATGTCCATGGAGAAGGAGAAGGGCTTCGTCTTCCGAGCGTAGATCTTTTGTCTGGTGGGAGAGGCCAGCCTGAGTGTGGACCCCTGCTCTGCTGGGCCTTGCTCGGCTGATGCGGGTGGGGCTCTCAGGCCACCCCGCCCCACTGGTCCCTGGGCCACGTGGATGAGACCCCAGCTGGTGCCCCAGCACCTAGCCTCCCCTCCTGGTCCCTCACCAGTCACCTTGACTTGTGCCTCGGGACAGGAGGGGCAGCTCTAACCCCAAGAGGACCAACGGGAGACTGAGGTGGCCTCTCCTGGGGTAACCAGGCTCTCCGTCAGGCCCAATGCTCTGCCCATTTTCCTGGGCTGGTGCTTCTTCCCTGAGCCATGGTCCTCCTCGCCTGCTCCTGCTCCTGCTCAGCTGTCCCCTTGCCCTGGGGAGCTCAGCCTGTGCCCTGGCAGGCCGGCCTTCTCAGGGACCGCAGCTCTCTGCTCTCAGGCCCCAGGCACAGACCTGTGGTGAGTTGCCCTGATGGGCTGCAGAGTGGAGAGGGAGGCTGGAGCCTGTCGGTGGGGCTGCTGCTGCCCTGATGGGCTGCAGAGTGGAGAGGGAGGCTGGAGCCTGTCGGTGGGGCTGCTGCTGCCCTGATGGGCTGCAGAGTGGAGAGGGAGGCTGGAGCCTGTTGGTGGGGCTGCTGCTGCCCTGATGGGCTGCAGAGTGGAGAGGGAGGCTGGAGCCTGTCGGTGGGGCTGCTGCTGCATCACTTGCCAGAAGCTGGGCTGGGCAGACGGGGTGGAGGTAGGAGCTGGGGGATTGTCTCTAGACTGCTCGTCTCTGCATCCTGCATGCCAGCCTAGGCCCACGTCTCTGCCCCTCCCTGGCTACGCTCTTCCTGTGCACGTCTGGATGGACCCCAGCCTTCAGGACACCCTAAAGCCTACAGGCAGTGGGAGCCAGGCGGAGCCCTCTGCCCATCGGCCACTGGTCTCCCTTGCACCCACGGCCGGGTGGGGCCTGTGCAACTCACTTGGCCTTGTCGCTGAAGGAGATGGGCGAGGTCCCTGGAGGGCTGTTGAGGACCTTCTGGGAGCCGGAGTACAGGACGTCAATACCTGGGGATGCAGGCTCGTGACAGACCCAGCCCTGATGACCCAGGTGGGGCCATCTGTGGTCATGCTTCCCAGCCCAGCCCCTGCTTGAGAGTCCGGGCTCAAATCTCCACACTGCTGCACCTCAGCACACACGCTGGGACCTCAGGCCGGAGCCTCTGAGCACAGCCTTTCCCTTTGCAGACGGACAGCCCGGCCTGGGAGCACCCGGGGGACAGGACCCCTGTCCCGGCAATGTGGCTCAGTCCTACACCTGATGGATAGGCCTGGCCTGGCCTCTGTCCTTCCTCTAGCTCCCACTGTAGCTCCAGGGCCTCTTAGGTGCCCCAGGGAAGCTGCCCCTTCCTGCCTGCTCCCCCATGCCCAGGGCCCAGGTCTGACAGCCCAGCAGAACCCTGGGTTACAGATCAGCTCACAGAGGAACTGGGCCGGGACAGGGAGCCAGTGCTGGGTGCCGTGGTCAGCTCATGGAGCCTGGTGTGTGTGTGTGTGTGTGTGTGTGTGTGTGTGTGTGTGTATGTGTGTGTATGGTGGTGTGTGTGTGTGTATGGTGGTGTGTGTGTGTGTATGGTGGTGTGTGTGTATTTAGTGTGTACGGCAGGTCCTGGGAAGCTCACAGAGTGACCAGTGAGCTGCCCTGCCCTCGTCTCTGGATGCCCGTCTTGCCGTGTGAACTGTCCTGCTTCCCACATGAGCTGAGTGGACTTTTTTTCATAAGGCACATAGCCTTGGTATTTTGTTACAGTAACAGACTGAAATCATAGCCCAGCCAGGGTTATGCCTGAGCCTGAGGAGGTGGTCCCGCACAGGTGTGGGCGGGTGGTGGCCTATGGGCAGGGCCAGAGCCGCTCAGGAAGGGCCAGCACCCTCGGCTCCTCAGCCACGGGGCCTGGGGAGGGGCGACCGTCCCCCTTACCTTGCTGGTCCATGTAGATGGGGGCCCCACCCAGGGATGCTACGGAGTCCACCAGGAGCAGGCACTGGTACCTGGAGGTGTGGAGAGAAGCGGTGTGGCCCCGGGGCAGCCTTCGGCCGGGTGGGGTTTTGGAGGAGGCATGAGGCGGGGACACCTTTCACCCCCCATGTGGGCCTCCGCCGGCCTGGCACCTTTGGGACCTCACCACCGGCTTCTTAGAGCCAGAGCTGCTGGGGGCTGATGGGGTCCAACTGGGCCTTGGCAGACCGGTGGTCCTACCACGGGGTCCCAGAGGTGAGTGAGGGCTCAGAGCTGAGAGCCGGGGGCAGGCCCAGCTGGGGGCACAAAGGCTGGCCTCCCTGTCCACAGCCGCTTGGCTGCCCAGCTGGAAGGGCCACAGACGAGACAGTGAGCTCCCTGTGGCAGCCCTGGACTGGGCCCTGTCCTCAAGGTCAGTGGTGCCCCTGCCAGGGTAACCCTGGGTGGCTGTGCAGAGCTTCCCTCCCACTGCCCTGTGGTCAACCTTACAGACAACACTACTGGGTCCCAAGGGGCCCTGGGGACCTTGGAGCAAGGTCAGAGGCCGTGGGGTACGAGCAGGGTGCAGCACCAGCCCTCCCCAGCCAGGGACCTGGAGGGCACAGGGCACGTGGGCACCTGGCATGAGCTCTGCCCTGGCCCTGAGCTGCCCACAGCGAGCCTGTAGGAGACAGCCCAAGGGGTGCCTGTACCCCAGGCCAGGTGGTAGGGGCAGGGCGGGTGTGGGCAGGCAGGGCCCTCTGCAGGCTGTGCCCGGGCACTCACCGGTGGCAGAGCTCCCCGTAGCCGTCGAGAGGCTGCAGCACGCCGCTGGACGACTCTCCGTGGGTCAGGAACAGCAGGACGGGCTTGTGCTGGGCCAGGCCCTGAGGACAGAGGGGGCTGCTGTGGACAGAGCTGCCGGGGCTTCTGGTGGCAGGGGTGGGGCCAGGTCACCCACAACACCCCTCCCTCCTCTGTGGGTGGATTGGGCAGTGGTGGTCTGTGCTTCCATCCCTTCCCATCAGGGAGCCGGGGGGGGGCATCTCAGCTCTACGGGGCGGAGGTGGGCTTTTCCAAGAAGAAGACTTTAGGCCAAGAAAGGGTGGCCACAGCCTCCTTGTCCTGTGGGCGCCATTGGACCAAAAACTGGGTCCCAAAGTCTGGTCAGTCTGGACTGGCCTGGCCCCACGAGGAGGGGCTGGGGCCTGAATGTCAGGACGATTCTGCCTCCCTGGCCCTAAAGCCAACCTCCTGCCCCATCCCACTGGCCCTGTCCACAGGACAGGGCTCCTGGCTCAGTTTCCCTGCTAAACATAACCAGCCCCACCTGCTCCTGGGTATTAGAGTGTCCCTCCTGTGATGAGTACTCAGATGCCAGGAAGGGCTGAGAACCAAGGATCTAACAAGCCTCCCTGAGCTGCCCACCCCACTGGGCCAGGGCCCGTACCTCCTCCACATCCTGCAGCGTGTAGTAGTCTCCGGGCTCCTTGACCATGGAGTGCACGCGGGCTCCTGGGGTACAGGCAGAGGGGCAGTGAGCCGCACCCACGCTGCGGGAGCCAGTGGCGGAACAGGTCCATGCAGAGCAGGTACGCCCAAGGAGGGCAGGCTGCCTGCCCTGGCACCTGTGCTGGGCACCGAGGAAGGGGCGCCTGCTTGGTGAGAACAGCTCTTCCCATGACCCGGTGCCTCCTGGCCTCCAGGGCCACCGGAACCCAAGCTTCGGGGCCATTTGGGGACCACCATCCCCGAGCCCAGCGAGGCCAGAGGACTGGAGCACGTGGCCTTGGCAGTGTCCGCACACAGATGACAAGCAAGTGCTGCCACCACACTAAGAAGCACCCCCCTGCAGCAGGGGCTTCTGGGCTGACTGCCTATGTTGCTGAGTGATTGAATGAGGGTGAGTGGTGAGTGGAGGGCACAGGGCTTTGCTGCGCAGGCTGGGGCGCCAGGAGCCAGGCCCCTGTCCTGTCCCTTTCTCAGAGCCCTGCAGCCTGTGTGCAGTCCACAGTCAGAGTCCTGGAAGGGGAGGGTCCTCAGGGAAGAGCCAGGAGCGGTGGGTGTGTAGCTTGCCTAAACCGTGGTCTTCTGCACTGGGTGCCCACGTCCCTCTGGGTCCCCGCCTCTGCCTGACCTGGCTCCCCTTGAAGACGCTGTGTGGGCTGCTGGGGGCTGCGGGGTTGGGCCTCCCGGTGGCACGGCTGCCAGCCTCAGCGTGGCCATACAGGGCTGACCATGGAGCAGCCTCCGCTGCTTCCGGAGAGTCTCACTCTGGAGGACAGCTGTTCCCCTCCACCTCTCAGGGTGGAACTGGCACCAGGAGGAAGGGTGCTGGGATCGGGGAGGCTCAGCCTCTGAGACCCATCCTATCACAGAGCAGAGCGACGCCTGGGGCCCCAGAGGGCAGCAAAGGCTCAGACCAAGAGTCTCTGCAGCACCCCACCACACACACACACATCCCAGAAACAGCCACCCAAACTCTGGGACATGGGGGGGCACAGGAACCCACTCTCCAGCCACCCCTCAGGGCCCAGGCCCGCAGGCACGGCTGCCTGCCTGGAGGAGGCGGCAGGCTGGCGACAGTGCAGGAAGGGCCGGAGGAGGGCCCTGGCCCAGGCCCAGGGAAGGCCGCACCCCACCCCCGCACGCCCTGCCCACTCTTCCTTACCAATGCGCGCCCCGATGTCAGCGGCCCGCTGCCCCCACATGCCGTTGACCCCCACCAGGAAGGAGTCGCCAGGCTCCAGGAGGTTGAACAGCGCTGTCTCCATGGCGCTGTGCCCCGAGCCGCTGACGGCCAGCGTGAGGCGGTTCCTGGTCTGGAACACGTACTGGAGGCCGTGCTTGATCTCATCCATGATCTGGGTGGTAAGCACACAGGTCAGACTCGCCCTCCGCGCACTCCCGAGTGGACTCGCCGCCACCTCCGGGCCCACCTGGAGCATCTCCCTGTGCATGTGGCCGATCATCTGCAGCCCCCCAGCCGCCTGGACACGCGGGGCCAGGTTGGAGGGGCCCGGCCCCAGCAGAAGCCGGTCAGGGATGGAGAAAGGCTTCCGCAGGGCCTCTGGGGGGGCCACCACCAGCTGGTGGTTGGCCATGGTCTGCACCCGACCTGCTGCTCCGGGCCCCAGGGCCGCACTGGCCTTGGCCAGCGCCCGGAACATTTCCCAGATGGCCCTGCGCTAGACACACAGGCAAGGCCGGTCGATGGGCTCCTGACGCCCTGTGCCTTTTATTGTTACCGAGCCTTTATCGATGTTTGTCTTGCTGTCAGGGTGGCAGCTGGGATGTTGAACCTCTCTGGGGGAGGGGGACTTTCACCTCCAGAGTCCAAAGAAAAGTAGGGCACAGAGGGGCTGCTGCTCCCCAGCTCCAGCTCTGCACCCTCGTAGCCTCTGGGGCACGCAGGCTGGTGATCCTGCTTAGCCAGGGGTCTGAACAGTTTTTGTTAGAGGTCAGAGAGCACAGATTTCAGGCTTGCAAGCCACACAGGCCATCACAACTGCCCCACCCTGCTATAATCTGAAGCAGCTAGTATGGGCATGGGATCCAATAAAACTTTATTTACAAAACAAACTGGGGGTCACACTTGGCCCATGGACTGCAGCTTGCTGACCCTGGTTTAGCTGTGGACAGTCTCAGTTTAGCAAATACACCGGTGCTTTGTGTACAGAGACCCCCGTTCACACTGCTACATGCTGAGGGTGTGCTTGGCCCTGATCTTTAGGAAATCTTGTACCTCTTGAAGCCAGAGGGTCTGGAGTCTGAATGTGCCCCCATACCTGGAGGCCCCTCTGCTTGCTGGGTCGACAGATGGATAGAATGAAGAGGATCCAGACTTGGCTGAGGGGTGGCGGCCCACAGAGTCGTCTGTGTCCTGGGATATCAGGAAAGCTGAGCTTGCCCCCGCCCAGCAAGGCCGCTGGCCTGCACCCCCAGCCCAGCAAGGCCGCTGGCCTGCACCCCCAGCCCAGCAAGGCCGCTGGCCCGCACCCCCCACCCAGCAAGGCCACTGGCCTGCACCCCCCACCCAGTAAGGCCGCTGGCCTGCAACCCCTGCCCAGCAAGACCCCTGGCCTGCACCCCCAGCCCAGCAAGGCCCCTGGCCTGCACCCCCCAGCCCAGCAAGGCCCCTGGCCTGCACCCCCAGCCCAGCAAGGCCCCTGGCCTGTACCCCCTACCCAGCAAGGACCCTGGCCTGCACCCTGCCCGCGGGTGAGGCGTGTGGACAGGAGCGCTCTAAGGCCTGGATGCACTACCCCTCCGCCAGCACAGCTATTTCTTACTGGTGCTCAGGGGCTTGGCGGCTGCCTGTTGGGACTCCCTGTTCCCCGTGGGCTGATCCAATGCCCCTTTGAAAAAAAGCAACAGGGTCCTTCACAGTGAGCAGGAGACAGTAGCCTCCCACCCCGGGACCAGGCACTGGATCCTCCCTGGGGCCTGCACCCTATTTCAGCAGAGCACATGCTGGGTCACCTACCAGGCACTTGGGGAAGTAGGCTTCTGATTCGCGGTGTGGTCAGCCTGGCCCAAGTCCCAGGTCAACTCACTGCTCTGCTCTGAGCTGACCTCAGCCCATCACCAAACCCCTAGACTGGGCAGACACACCCTTCAGGGCCCCCCACTGCCCTAGCCCCTACCCCCTGCCCTCAGCCCTCCATCTCAAGTCCCATGGCTCTCCTGAACTCATCCTCCACCAGCTCCCAGCTCCCTGGGGCCTTCCGGCATGTCCCCTAAAGCACACTCCGCTTTGCTGTCTAGCAAGGGCACTGGGGCCCGCACCCCTGCAGGAGCGTCCCCTCTTCCCAGAATGCCTGGCACTTCCATGCTGTGCTACCGCCCAGACTCCAGGAGCTTCCCCCATGTCTGACAGTCTGCGTGATAAGGATGTCCCTCCTCTGGGTGTCTTTGGATGCCCTTCCTCTAGGTGTCTTTGGATGCCCATCTTCTGGGTGTCTTTGGATGCCCTTCCTCTGGGTGTCTTCTGATGCTCTTCCTCTGGGTGTCTTTGGATGCCCTTCCTCTGGGTGTCTTCTGATGCTCTTCCTCTAGGTGTCTTTGAATGCCCTTACTCTAGGTGTCTTTGGATGCCCTTCTTCTGGTGTTTTGGATGCCCTTCCTCTAGGTGTCTTCAGCTGCCCTTCCTCTGGGTGTCTTTGAACGCCCTTCCTCTAGGTGTCTTTGAATGCCCTTCCTCTGGGTGTCTTTGGATGACCTTTCCCTGGTGTCTTTGGCTGCCTTTCCTCTAGGTGTCTTTGGACGCCCTTCCTCTAGGTGTCTTTGGACGCCCTTCCTCTAGGTGTCTTTGAATGCCCTTCCTCTGGGTGTCTTTGGATGCCCTTTCTCTGGGTGTCTTTGGATGCCCTTCCTCTGGGTATCTTTGGATGCTCTTCCTCTGAGTGTCTATGGATGCCCTTCCTCTGGGTGTCTTTGGATGCCCTTTCTCTGGGTGTCTTTGAATGCCCTTCCTCTGGGTGTCTTTGGATGCCCTTTCTCTGGGTGTCTTTGGATGCCCTTACTCTAGGTGTCTTTGAATGCCCTTCCTCTGGGTGTCTTTGGATGCCCTTTCTCTGGGTGTCTTTGGATACCCTTCCTCTGGGTATCTTTGGATGCTCTTCCTCTGAGTGTCTATGGATGCCCTTCCTCTGGGTGTCTTTGGATGCCCTTTCTCTGGGTGTCTTTGAATGCCCTTCCTCTGGGTGTCTTTGGATGCCCTTTCTCTGGGTGTCTTTGGATGCCCTTTCTCTGGGTGTCTTTGGACGCCCTTTCTCTGGGTGTCTTTGGATGCCCTTTCTCTGGGTGTCTTTGGATGCCCTTCCTCTGGGTATCTTTGGATGCTCTTCCTCTGAGTGTCTATGGATGCCCTTCCTCTGGGTGTCTTTGGATGCCCTTTCTCTGGGTGTCTTTGAATGCCCTTCCTCTGGGTGTCTTTGGATGCCCTTTCTCTGGGTATCTTTGGATGCTCTTCCTCTGAGTGTCTATGGATGCCCTTCTTCTGGGTGTCTTTGAATGCCCTTCCTCTGGGTGTCTTTGGATGCCCTTCCTCTGGGTGTCTTTGAATGCCCTTCCTCTGGGTGTCTTTGGATGCCCTTCCTCTGGGTGTCTTTGGCTGCCCTTTCTCTGGGTGTCTTTGGCTGCCCTTCCTCTGGGTGTCTTTGGATGCCCTTCTTCTAGGTGTCTTTGGCTGCCCTTCCTCTGGGTGTCTTCTGATGCTCTTCCTCTGGGTGTCTTCTGATGCCCTTCCTCTGGGTGTCTTCTGATGCCCTTCCTCTGGGTGTCTTTGAATGCCCTTCCTCTGGGTGTCTTTGGATGCCCTTCCTCTGGGTGTCTTTGAAAGCCCTTCCTCTGGGTGTCTTTGGATGCCCTTCCTCTGGGTGTCTTTGGCTGCCCTTTCTCTGGGTGTCTTTGGCTGCCCTTCCTCTGGGTGTCTTTGGATGCCCTTCTTCTAGGTGTCTTTGGCTGCCCTTCCTTTGGGTGTCTTCTGATGCTCTTCCTCTGGGTGTCTTTGGATGCCCTTTCTCTGGTGTCTTTGGATGCCCTTTCTCTGGGTGTCTTTGGATGCCCTTTCTCTGGGTGTCTTTGGATGCCCTTTCTCTGGGTGTCTTTGGACGCCCTTTCTCTGGGTGTCTTCTGATGCTCTTCCTCTGGGTGTCCTTGGATGCCCTTTCTCTGGTGTCTTTGGATGCCCTTTCTCTGGGTGTCTTTGGATGCCCTTTCTCTGGGTGTCTTTGGATGCCCTTTCTCTGGTGTCTTTGGATGCCCTTTCTCTGGTGTCTTTGGACGGCCTTTCTCTGGGTGTCTTCTGATGCTCTTCCTCTGGGTGTCCTTGGATGCCCTTTCTCTGGTGTCTTTGGATGCCCTTTCTCTGGGTGTCTTTGGATGCCATTTCTCTGGGTGTCTTTGGACGCCCTTTCTCTGGGTATCTTTGGATGCTCTTCCTCTGAGTGTCTATGGATGCCCTTCTTCTGGGTGTCTTTGGATGCCCTTCCTCTAGGTGTCTTTGGATGCCCTTACTCTAGGTGTCTTTGGATGCCCTTCCTCTGGGTGTCTTTGGACGCCCTTTTTCTAGGTGTCTTTGGATGCCCTTCCTCTGGATTTCTTTGGATGCCCTTCCTCTGGGTGTCTTTGGATGCCCTATCTCTGGGTGTCTTTGGATGCCCTTTCTCTGAATTTTTTTTTTTTTTGGTGGTACTGAGATTCCTGGAAACCCTTCTACCTCTGAGGTACACTCCCAGACCTGTTTTTATATTTTTATTTGGAAACAGGGTCTCTTAAGCCAGCAAGGCTGGCTTCGATCCTGCACGATTCTCTTGTTTCTGCGTCCCTAGTATGGGGATTACAGGTGTGCGCTACCACACCCAACATTCTCTGGATGTTTTTGGAGGCCCTTCTCTTGCTTTCTCTGGATGTTTTTGAATGCCCTTCCTCTGGATATCTTTGAATGCCCTTTTTTGGATAATTTTGGATGCCCTTTCTCTGATGTCTTTGGATGCCTTTCTCTGGATGTTTTTGGATGCCTTCCTCTGGGGGTCTTTGGATCCCCTTTCTCTGGGTGTCTTTGGATATCCTCCTCTGGATTTTTTGTATGCCTTTTCTCTGGATATTTTTGAATGCCTTTCCTCTGGATGCCCTTCCTCTGGGGGTCTTTGGATGCCCTTCCTCTGGGTGTCTTTGAATGCCCTTCCTCTGGGTGTCTTTGGATGCCCTTCCTCTGGGTATCAATAGATGCCCTTTCTCTGAATGTTTTTGTTTTGGGATGCCCTTTTTCTGGATTTTTATTTTTTTGGTGGTACTGGGGTTCCTGGAAACCCTTCTACTCCAGGCTACACTACCAGACCTTTTTATACTTTTATCTGGAAACAGGGTTTCTTAAGCCAGCAAGGCTGGCTTCGAACATGTGTGATCCTCCTGTCTCCGCCTTTCCAGCATGGGGATTACAAGCATGCACCACCATGCCCGGAGATTCTCTGTATGTTTTTGGATCCCCTTCCTCTGGTGTCTTTGGATGCCCTTCCTCTGGTTTCTTTGGATGCCCTTTCTCTGGATGTTTTTGGATGCCCTTCCTCTGGGTGTCTTTATATGACCTTTCTCTGGATGACTTTGGCTGCCCTTTCTCTGGATGTTTTTTGTATGCCCTTTCTCTGGATGTTTTTGGATGCCCTTCCTCTGGATGTTTTTGGATGCCCTTCCTCTGGGTATCTTTATATGACCTTTCTCTGGATGACTTTGGCTGCCCTTTCTCTGGATGTTTTTTGTATGCCCTTCCTCTGGATGTTTTTGGATGCCCTTCCTCTGGGTGTCTTTATATGACCTTCCTCTGGGTGTCTTTGGATGCCCTTTCTCTGGATGTTTTTGGATGCCCTTCCTCTGGGTGTCTTTATATGACCTTCCTCTGGATGTTTTTGGATGCCCTTTCTCTGAGTGTTTTTGGATTCCCTTTCTGGGTGTCTTTGGATGCCCTTTCTCTGGATGTTTTTGGATGCCCTTTCTCTGAGTGTCTTTGGACGCCCTTCCTCTGCATGACTTTGGCTGCCCTTCCTCCACCAGGGGCACCTCTCTCTGACTACATGCATGTGTGTGATACCTTCCATTTACCCCTGCCCTCTCCCAGTAGAACCCCCTCTGTGCAGATCTGCAGGCCCACTGTGGCAGGCAGGAGGCTGGAAAGCCTGGACCCCCCTAAGAGTGGGTGGGTGGGCATAGCCCTGGGGAACCCAGGGAGGTGTGTGCTTTGTCCAGGGCAGAGAGCAGCACTTGCTTGTGTGGACATTACCAGAATTCGGGGTGTTGCAAGTCAGGAGGGCGTTGACTCAGGCCCCAAGCTGATTGGAGCCTTTGTCAGTGAGAACAGCAAACAGCAGGGTAGGGAAAGATTTCTGTCTCCTGGAGATAGGGCCACCTGGATACTTGGGCCAGAGGCTTCAGTCTGCAAGGTCCAAGCAGCATCCCATAGCCACCATGTCAACTGGGAGTCAAGAGCATGCACAGAATGCCTGCGCCATGGGCAGGCGGGGCTCAGTTCTGCCGCAGTGCCAGACATGGGCTTTAGTCTTAACCTGTGAATGTGACCTCATCCTTGGGGCTTTGCAGATGAGCTCAAATGGAGACAGGTCTTTCCAGAGTAGGGTGGGCTGAGCCTTGTGATTGGTGTTCCTGTGAGAGAAGAAATCTAAACACAGAGGCAGACACACACAGGCCCTGGGAAGCTGAGGCAGAGACGGGGCAATGCAGCCGCAGCTCAGGGTGGCTCAGGAAGCTGCAGCTGCAGGAAGCTCTGTTGGAGACTTCAGAAAGGGTACTTGTGATGGCTCCATCCGGCCTCCGGAGCCTTGTGTAATATCCTCCCTCTGGTTTTAAGCAGCTCAGATTGCAGTGGTATGTTAGGTAATGTGTTATCATAGCTCTGGAAAACGAACACCATACCATAAGCACCCTGTGCCGAGATGGACTTACAGGTGTTTCCATCAACCGTAAAATGCTGGACACTGTCATGCCCTGGCCATGGGGTCTTGGCCCAGGCCTCTCTCAGGCCCAGCGACCTCTCTCTCTCTTTGGGGTCCTTGGACTTTGTTTTGGTCCCCGGCTGGCGCTCGGCTCCTCTAGGGTCACCATGTCTTCCCCACCTTCTCCCGGTTCCTTCCTGCACATCTCCAAAGGCTGGAGGCTGACGATGGCACATACAAGTCAGGCCAACCCCTCAGGAACACACAGAGTTCTTATGAACATTCCTGTCCTCCCCAGGGCAGGAATGCATGGCGCCTCATCTGCCCACACGCTGGCGAAGGCTGAGGGACGGGCAGGCGCCCCGCCACACCCAGCCCCACCTGGCAGGGGCACACCCAGGCTCTCTATGGAAAGGCCTAGAAACGGCCTCCACGGCTGGACCCTCAGGGCTCCCCAGCACACCTGCCCAGCCCCAGGCCCTCTGGGGAGACCCTAGAGGGCTGCCACGTTCCCCAGAGTGCAAAGGACGTCGCAAGGGCATCGTCTCTTGGAGCGCAGTGGACGTGGCAAAGGCATGGGTGCTGAACCAGGCAGACCCTGCCTCCTACTGTCTAGCTGCAGCTGTGCCCTCTGTGGTGGGACCTGGGTCCTGCCTCACCTGCAGCCCAGGGGTTATAGGAGGATTAGCAGACTGTGAGAAGACCGCCCTGGACTGCGTCTCTCCTCCCGCCGCTGTCTGTGCGCTGCATCCTGTCCTTGGTGTAACGCTCACCATGCGTGATGCCACACTGGGCTGGGTCCTGTGCCTTTTCCCAGCAAATCAGCGACTGGGCTGACCCCACACACAGACACCATGGACTTTTCTTAAACAAGAGAAATGGCGTGATTTCCCTCAGCGGTGATTACGTCTTGATCAGATCCACCTTTACGCCCTCTGTGCCAACCACCTCAGCCTCATCTCTCTCCATTCTGGAGAGTTGCCAGCATCTTGTTTCATTAATTTAAGTCCGCATGGTCCCCGTCATTATTGACATCAACCGTGTTGATCCATGAGAACAACGGATGAGAATAAACGGTTATGGGTAGAGGAGCGAAGATGCACGGCTCACTGTTCTTGTGGAACAAGGAGAGGACCCATGACAATGGCCTTGGATAGCGGAAGACAGTGAGGAGACCTCACAGAAGCCATGTCAGAGCCCAGAGCTAACTGGGGAGAGCTGTGGGGACGTGAAGGTCTTGGGACAGCTGGAGCCAGACCGGGAGCTGGAGCACTGCCGAGGGGTGGAAGGGATGATAATGCTGCTGGGGAATGGTGGGACCCTGTCATACAACCCAGCCCCCGGGACCTCAGAAGGTGACAAGCTGCAGACAGGTCCTTAAAGGGAACCTTTAAGGTTAAAAGGTCACTAGAGTGAGCCTAACTCAAGAGGACTGCTGTTCTTACGTGAAGAGCGGGCGAGGACAGACACACAGGGCTGGCCACATGCGGACATGGGGATGGGGAGATGGGAGTCTACGGGCCAAGGAGAGGCCCCAGGAGGAGGCAGTCCTGCCACGTCCTGTCTCAGACTCTTGGCCTCCAGGACTGGGAATGTCTGTTCAGCCTGTGGCATCTGTTACAGCCGCATAAGACTGATTGGCAGGTGGTAAGAGGAGAGAGAGGTGCCAGGATGCGAGGGGTGGCTGGGTGGGGTGCTGCTGGGCAGGGCGTGGTCTGCTGTTAAGATTTCCAGGGGGCAGATTTGCAGGACACCCTCGTCTGCCTCCCGTGGGGTTGGGTCTGGCCTCAGTTTCCAACTCCTCCATCTCACACTCTTCCTTCCAGCGGTCGATAGGGAGGGAGGGGAGCTGGCGCGCTCAGTCCACTGCCCCATCGCCCTCCAGAAGGCCTTCAGAACAGCTCAGTCCTCAGCTGCTCTGGAAAGCAGGTGACCCTGCCCCTGCCCCTGCTCCTGGTGAGGCGAGGGTTTCAGGAGAGTACTACAATGTGTAGAATGTGCCGGAAGAAAGCGCTCAGCGCCCATGTTAATAACCACGAGTTATTAGCCATCGTCCTCCGGGAAAGCGCAGGGTGTGGGAGCCTTCTCCCAGCCTGGGACCTGGGTGTCCGGGCAGCAGCAGGACCCCGGGGCCATGTCTGCCTCCCGCGGCTCCTCACCAAGCCCCTGGAGTCCCTGGGCGGTGGCCTCTCCTGCCAGCCATGGTGTTCTTGTGTGGGGAAGTGGAGAGCCTTCCTCAGCCCACATGGCCTCCCCTACTCCTGAGGACCCAGGTGGCCTGTGTTTGGTGCCTGGGGGCATGATCTCAAACACAGGTAGGTGTGGGCGTCACCAGTGCATGGCGGCCCCACCCAGAGCTGGCTGGACAGGCCAAGTGGGCCCGGGAGTCTGCACTTTGGACAGAGGTGATTCTGCCTGGAGGATCTGGAAGGTGCCCAGCTCTCAGTGTCCTTCTTCAGCGTTGCTTCTGGCCAGCACTCAGCCTCATGTCTGAGTTCTGGAGAGGCACAGGGATGCTCTGTCCAGAGGACAACGGCCCAGCTATGCCAGGCCTGGGTCTGAGGCCATAGCTGTTGGCCCCGGAGGGCTGGGCTTCCCAACACTCCACAGGACAGGAAGGCCAGAGGGCACGGGGTGGGGGGTTTGTCAACAGCCTTCTCTCAGCCTGTGCCAGAGCCCACCCTGCCCAGAGAGCCTCCCGGGACTGCACAGCGGTGAGGGACACTGCGGGGGAGGTGGGGGCTCTGGGGACACAGCGGCACCCAGCGGCCACACTGTGACTGCACACGCACATGACGCTCTCCCTCTAGACGCAGGGCTTCTGGTCTTCCTGAAGGCGGCAGTGACCCAGGCAGGGTGTGTCAGGTGTGGGCAGACCACAGAGGCCCAACGAGGGCCCCTGTTCCGCCGTGGCAAGGGGAGCTGGCCCTGCAGTCTGCATGAGTCCCCTGCCTGCCCCGAGGAGGCCAGACATGGGCCCTTGCCCCCCCAGGAACTGAGTCTAGGGTGGACCCCACGAGGCGGTGGCAGGTGCTGGAGGAGCAGGTGGGCGCTCGGCCCCAGCCCTGACCGCAGGGAGGGGCTGCAAACCACTCAGCAGACTGGGTGGGACAGAGAGGGGCCTGCGGCCTACGGCCACACTGGCCACTGCTCCTGGGGACACGGTGGGCACAGTGGGACCCCGTGGAGGGCCAGGCTCTTGCACTTGAGGGTCAGTGAGGGCAGCCAGGCTTCTGTGAGAGACTCGAGAGGAGAGGCCAGGTGGGTTGGAAGCTCCGCAGAGGCCTGGAGGGAAATGCCTGTGGGGTCCACATGCCTGTCGCCTCCAAGAGGCCTGGCCAAGCTATGCCCCAGCCCTGTACCAAGCAGACAGCCAACATGCTCCCAGGGTCCTGACGCTCAACCCCGCCCGTCATCCACACAGCGGCCAGGAGGCCCCTCTGGAGCAGGAGCCCCCCACGCCCCCGAACTGCTTGTCCAGCCATGGTGCCCACGGCCACACTGCACGCAGTTCCTGCACGCATGCGGGCAGCCCTGGGTGTGTCCTGGCACCTGCGGCCCACCTCCTCCAGGGGTGGCCCACGCAGAGCCCACGCAGAGCCCTGGCGTCTCTTCTGCCACCACCTGCGGCTGACCTTGGCCGGGCGATGGCCGGCCTGCACGTCCCTCCTGCAGGGTCGGGGTCGGGGTGCGGTCAGCAGGCTGAGCCCCCTTTGGCTCTGTTTAGTGTGGGGAGGCCCTTCCAGTTCAGCTCAGCTCTGGGGGAATGGGCTAGATTTGGGGTGGCAGCAAGGCGGAGTTTCCTTTGAGGGATGGGGAACCTACCCACCTTGGCCTGGCAGTGTCAGCTGTGATGGAAATCCTCTGAAGACTGAAGAGGGCACCATGAAGCCCCGGCTCCCATCGCCAGGCTCCACAGCCATCCTGCCTTTCTGTCCTTGATCCCCCAACACATACACAAGTCAGGGTTTCCTTGTATAATTTTGCAGAATTATAAAGCAAGCCCCAGCTACTATGTCATTTCACCCGAATATCCCAGGCTACATCCAAATCCAGACATTTTCTACAGGGTGTGGCGGCACATGCTCCTAATCCCCGCGCTTGGGAGGCGGAGACAGGAGGATCGCACAGGTTCAAAGCCAGCCTCAGCTACTTAGTGAGGCTCTCAGCAACTTAAATGAGACCCCGTTTCCAAATAAAGTATAAAATAGGTCTGGGAGTGTAGCCTGAGGTAGAAAGCCTCTGGGTTCCACCCCCAGTACCCCCCCCACACACACAATCCAGACATTTTCTTTTAGATTTTTGATGCCATTCTCACACTTGAGGAAATTAAAGATTGATCCTGAACACCATCTAAGAGCCTGTCCACAGACGAGCTGTCCCCATTGTCTGGAGCTGGTGTGAGAGAGCTGGGACCAACCAGGTGAACAAACAGGCTCCAGAGGGGCAGGTCTGGAGCTCAGAGGCACGGCTAGGGGTACCAGTGTGGACAGAGGGAAGAGGCCCAGGCCTGAGCCCGCGAGCTTCGACAGAACCAGGCTGGGCCTGTTATCTGCTCACGGGAAGCCTCATTCCAAGCTCTGCTTCCATTTCCTGGAGGAGAGAGATCTGTGAAGGTCTCTGTGAAGGCCAGAGGAAGAGGCTGTTCAGGAGGGAAGATACTCCCATGGTGCTTGGACACGAGGCCCCAGGAAGGGAGATGGTGTGCTCTCTGTCCTTCTGGGCCTCCCTGGGGGAGGGGGAGAAGGCAGGAGGCTCAGCCTCCTGGAGGCCTGGCCACACCTGATTCCTGGCGGCACTCAGGTCTGAGGAGGGCCACAGGGCAGCGATGCCCTCCTGGGGACCGCCCCCAGACGCTTCCCATGGCTCAGCTCATGACTTGGTATTCTCTAACTCATGCCGAAACTTAATCCCCGAAGTGACTTGGCGATGGCACTGGAGGTGACCTGGACTGGAAGAGGCCATGGGGGGGGTGGCAAGACACAATGATTGAAGAGAGGCCTGAACTGCCCGCCTGCGCTCACCAGATGCTTTTAAATCCCCAGCCTCCAAGCCGGGCGTGGTTGTGCACGCTTGTAATCCCTGTACTTGGGAGGCTGAGACACGAGGATCGAGGTTCGCGGCCAGTCTCAGCTACTTAGTGAGGCCTTTCACAACTTAGTGAGACCCTATTTCAAAATAAAGAATAAAAAATTGGGCTGCAGGCATAGCTCAGAGGACGAATGCCCCTGAGTTTAATCCCCAGCACCACACACACACAAATAAATAAAAAAATAAAAATATATAAATTCCCAGCCTCTAGAACCATGAGCTGCTGCTGCCGCCACCTCCTCTTCCCTTCTTCCTCTCCCTCCTTCTTCTTGTACTGGGCGTTGAACCTTGGGCATTCTACTTCTGAGCCACACCTCCAGCACTACTTTTATTTTTAGTTTGAAATAGAGTCTCGCTAGGTTGATGAGAATCACTCCTTGATGAGACTGTCCTCAAACCTGCGATCCTCCTATCTCAGCCTCCCATGTACTGGGATTACAGGCATGGCCTACCAGGCTCGGTTTCTTTTTCTATCTAATCTGTAGGATTCTGCTATAGCTACAGAAAACAGACATAGACAAGTCCTCCCTTGGCCAGGGTCGTGGGGTGTCCTCGTGTCCCCTAGGCCTGGCGCCTGGGGGTGGAGAGGTATTCCAAGGTTGCAGCTTGGCAGGTGACCACCAGGGGGCCAGGGGAATCAAAGACCCAGGCAGGCTGGAGAGGCAGCCTGGGGTCTGGGGAAGAGGTCGAGACCCCTGAGAGAAAGCTGGCCTTGCTGGCCTGGCTGGACACATGGGCCGCACGTGTTTCCGCACTCTCCCCTGCCAGATCCATCTGGAAAAGGTTGAGCCTGGAGCCCAGATGGGAAGTGGGATCCCTCAGGTCCTTGACCTGCCTGTGGGCCAGCCCTGCCCTCAGCCCCGCAGCGGCACGGCCCCTGTGCATGCACCGACGGGTCCCTCCAACCACCATTCACTGCAGGCCCCCTAGGAGGGTGTGTTTGCAGGCTCCTCCTAGGAGGAGGCAATGCCTGCCGGACCCTCACCGCTCTAGAGGGCTGGCTCGCCTTTCTGGCCAGCTCTAGACACATCTTGGGTGCCCTCTGTTGGCAAATATCATATGCTGGTAAATATGAGGACAGGGAGTGCACAGCTCGACAGCAGGAACAGGTTTATTTGGGGATAAATTTGGGAGGAGGCACCTGAGCAGGAGAGTCAAGGTGAGTCAGAGGCCCCTGGCTATAGACTAGTGGCCTTTTATTGGACTTTAGGAGGGAGGGTTAGTTACGCCGTCCTGGCTTTTCCCCATTGGTGGTCTTGACAGGGGCCGGGCAGGTAGGTTTATGGGCTGGGGTCGCTTTCTCGCCACTGCTGGAGTTCTTTGTCCCCCACCTCCTCTGGCAGGCCTCACAGCAGACCTCACTGTGCCAACGCCCTCCCTCTCAGGCATGGCACTGGGGGGCTGCTGGAGACCTCCGGGCGGGCGGCTCACAACATGGGGGCACTAGATCCTGGTGTGCAGGGGTTTTCAGCCGTACCTTGGCCTCCTGACGCTGGCCCCTCCATTCCTCCCGTCACCTGTGACTGCGCCAGGGCAGGAGGTGGAGGCTGGGACATGGTGGGGCTCAGAGCTGCCCAGAAGGAAGCCCTGCAAGTCCGCAGCTTCGCCGGCTTTGGGCTGGCCGTCTCGCAGTCCGCCCCAGAAGCAAATGAAATAGGAATCGATCCCTGGACACCTTCCGCCAAGGTCAAGCACCTCTGCCAAGATCTAAGAAGAGATTTAATTTCAGCCACTTGTGCTGTGACTGGTTTTGCAGTGTCACGGCCCTCGCTGTGTCTTTGGGGAAGCAGCTCCGAAGTCCCTCGGTGGAGCTCAACGAGCAGAGGGACTTCAGAGCCTTTGAAAGGCTCCCCAGTTTACTAGTGGGGAAACTGAGGCCAGAGAGAGGGAGCTGAGGCGGACTCAGGGCAGGAGCCGCCAGGTCCACAAAAGGCACTGGCAGAGGGAAGCCAGCTCAGTGCACTTGGCCCTCCCTTCCCGGGCCACTCTCCCTCCCACAGTGCTGGCCGCACAGCTCATCCTGGCCAGTGGCAAGCACTGAGTAACGCGTCTGGGCCCGTGCCCGGTCCTTGGCTGTCTCTGAGAGCCTCTGAGGGGTCTGTCCCCCATTCACAGGTGAGGAGGCTGAAGCCCCCCAGCTGGTGTCCTGCTGGACCCTCAGCACCGTTCTCTTTCTGCTCTGAGTTGGAGCGGCACAGAGCCCCTCCAAGGGAGAGCAGGTACCGATGCCCTACTAAAGGGCTCCCAGCTTCCAGAACCGAGATTCTCCAGAACCTCCTTTCTTACAGACGCGCACGTCTCAGGTATTCTGTTACAGCACGACAGGGCAGACTAAGGATACTTGTCCAGAAGCTTTATTTCTTATTTTAAATTTCGAATCCATCTGGAGTTCAGTGTGTAGACCAAGGAAGATGCCTTATCTTCAGGCCCTACGGCTCCTTGACTCCAGGCATGCGGTCTGGGAAGATGGCGGCTCCCGTGGCTCTCAGTGCTGCCTTCCCTTCCCCAAGCCTCCTGTCCGTCCTCTGTTTATCTCCTCATTGGTTCCTCTGTGGCACTGAACTGATTATTACAGACTCACGGGTGATTTGCCACGGGACGGGTACGTTTCCCTGTGACTTCTCTTTTTTTATTTTTTTATTTTTTGCAGGTCTGGGGATGGAAGCTTTGACCTCCAAGCTACACCCCCTGCCCTAGTGCTGGGATTACAAGCTGCACCACCAGCCCGGCGTCTTGTTCTTGCTTCAGTTCTTTCTCTATTCACTTTTCTTTGATTTCTTTTCGGCCTGGCTTGTCTTCAGAATGACCTTTAGTTTCTAAAATTCCCTCATCATTATAGAGGAGTTGCATAATTTTACAATAATTTATTACATAAATTATTATGCATAATTTAAATATTATGCTATTATATAATTACATTACATAATTTACATTATTATATATAATCTGTAATATATTGTAATTATTGGTTAGTTTTTCTCCCCAGAAGATATTGTATCTCCCAGTGATTCAGACTGATTCTATGTCTTCAATAACATTTTATAGGTTTTTAAATAAAGAGCCTATTTATTTGTTACGTTTATATGGTTACTTTTAGAGTTCTGTTGCTGTTTTGAGTGGAATCTGCCATCCAGCCCGTGTTTAATAATTCTTTAAAATATTTTGAAAGGTTTTGAAATCCATGCACTCATCACCAGATTTTACAAATGTTAGCATTTTCCCAAGTTTTGCTCAGGCCCCATTTTTTCCTAAGAAGAAATAAAATGTCACTGGCAGCTGGAGTAATCAATGGTATGCTGCTGGCAAAAGGGAAGACAAGCTGGTCAGTGGAAGCAGTTGGAGTGTATGGAAACAGATGTGGTGCATCGGTGTGCGTGTCTGAGCAGGGATCCAGCGACGAGCAGGGCCAAGACCTCTCCACTCAGGGCCGCGCCACCAACAGGAGTTGGCTCAGGCTGTGTCACAGGCCTGGTGGCGAGGCTGCCTCTGGAGCTATAGAGAAGAAACCGGATGATAGCCGCGTCTTAGCTAGGCCGACATTGCTTAGGACACAAAAGAGCACTAGCAATAAAGGAAAAACAACTGGATGTCAGCAAAATTATAAGGAACAAATAAGCAAGCCACAATATTCATAGCACCATAATTGAGAAATGAGCTGGGCACGGCAGCATACAGAGACAGGAGGATTGCAGGTTCAAGACCAGCCTCAGGAACTTTTACAGACACATAGTAACCTGGTGAGAACCTGTTTCAAAACAAAAAATAAAAAGGGCTGGGATGTAGCCCATAGGCAGAATGCCCCGGGTTTTAGTCCCCAGTACCTCCCCCATCCCCACACCACTAACAAAGAGTTGCATCCAAAATATATAAGGAATCTTGCAATTCAATAATAAAAAGTCAAGTATTTATGTTCATTTATAATGGGAAAAATGTTGAATAGATACTATACCCACACATAGAGAAAAAACGGCCACGTGGAAAAGTTCTTAACTTTACTATTCAAGATGTACACCTAGGATGGCCAAAATAAAACTGATGGCAGAAACGTTGGCAGCATGTGGAGCCACGGGAACTCTTGGTGGAGGGGTGCGACGGGCCGGCTCGGGCGGAGCACTGGAGACCGTTGGGACAGATTCCTTGGAAGATGGGCAAAGAAATTCCGCTTAGTTCTGCAGAGGTTTTTCTGCAGCGATATTTTCCCCCTTACCAAATAGACTTCTTCAAGTCCCTGTTCACGGTCCAAAGTGTGGAGATCAGTCTCCAGGACTTGGGAGGGAGAAATCTGAAATAACTGGACTTGGACAATTGCCTCTCGTGTAACTGACAAAATTTATTTCCCAAAACCAAGATTCTTATATCCTCCCCCAGTGAGATTCCTAGTAAAAAAGTGTAAACACCAAAGAACAATAGTGAAGGACACGTAAACAAGACAAAAGGGAGGCCTGTAACATCACTGGTCTTGTGATTAAGATTAGCCCGATCTTGTGATTAAGGCCAGCCCCTCGGCCTTGCAGATGGGCGGCCTCAGAGGGCAAATTCCAAAGAGGACAGGAGTCACACCCAGAGTTTTTGGAGAATTCGGTCTTTAGAATCTCCTTTAACCCTTTCAGAACCTTCCGTTCCTTAGGCTTTGTCCATGTCTGCCGCAGACTGCTCAATCGGAATGGCCGTGAGTCCACTCAGGATCAATTTATCATCTCAGAAAAGATGGGCAAGGATTCGGGTGCCATTCTGTAGCCGCTTATCTGCAGCGATTCTTTCCCCTCTATGAAATAAATTTCTTTAAGTTCCTATTTGCGGCACTTTGGGAAATAATCTGACATGGACAAAAGCTTCTTGAGCTATTGACACTTTATTACAAGAACCCAGAAAATTTATACCCTTCACCAGTGAGATTAATAGTAAAAAAAAAAAAAAAGGAAAGGAGTGTAATCACCATAAATCAATAATCAAGGTAAGAAAACAAGTTAGTCCGGCATTCAAGAGATTAGCTTAGAATCTGGATCTCACAGCAGATCCAGCTGCCCTTGCAAAGGGCAAATTCCAGAAGAAACAGGCACGCCCAGGGCTTGGAGAATAGGCTTCTCATGGAATCTTCTTTAACTTTTTGGAACTTTCCATCTTTAGGGCTTAGTCCATATGGCAGGCATGGGGAGATGTGGCGATCCAGGTGGATGTGATGGAATTCTCCCAGGTTTCATCTGCATTACCTTCTAGAATCTGAAAGCTTAAGCAAGCTCACAACACAGTTTAGCAAGTAAACACCAAAAGTAACATGAAGTTTCTAGAATTAGTTGTCAGATGTACTTCTCTAGCTGCTGAGCACTTTTCCTCAAACGACAGGCTTATTAGAAGCCTATTCCTCTTTTAATAATCCATTTCCACACCACAATCCTTCTGCAACCTGCTTTTAATCTTTCTAATTTCTTTCTTTCCCATTTGGGACAATCTTATGATAAGCTCTTCTTCATACAAGAATCCTTTCTTATTCTCACCATATTTCCTTTCTTTTACACATTTATTATATCTATCCTTTGTTCTGACATGTTCATTTCTTAGCCATGTGGCGCCTCCTTGTCTCGGGCAGCGCTCATACTGGGTGTAAAGGTCAAGAATCTTCCTAGCCTTCAGCTCTATTGTATTGGGCAGTATTAGCTGCTCATAAAGTTTATCTTCTCTGTATCTAGGCAGGATCACAAGGAGAGGGGGTAAACAGTGTTACTGGTTGCCTCTCCTTTAGGGCTAATGGTTTCAGCTAACTCAATGCTTTTACTATGAGTTAATGATTTAGAATGAAAGTCAGAGATAGAGGGGAAATCCGCGTTTTGTAATTACTGTGACTGGAATGCTGCCACTGCATCTGAATTCTAACTAGATTTTATTACCACTTGAACAAAGCCGAGGACATTTAGAGGCTTAGACAAATTACCAGAAAGTTTATTTTCCACGAACTCAGTTTCTCTCACAGTCCTGATCTTGCACCACCGGAGCAATTTGTGTGGAGAGTTAAAAGAATCATTACCAAAAGAATAATAGTTATGAAAGAATATCTAAAAGTGGGGGAGTACTTTGGCCAGAGACAACACCCTCTCTCGGGGCTTATCTCGCGTTGAGATCCTGCCGATTAGCTGCGTGGGAGGTCTTCACGCAGATGCCGAGAAAAGGCAGGTGATCTCGGCACATGTCCTCCTCTGTGTAGTAACTTCTTTGAGCTGGATGGGGACGAAGTTGGAGGTCCCAGCTTTAGGGTAACATTCATGCATGTAGACGGCATGGGGGAATCCGATGGGTCCATGTTGTGTACGTCTATGATAATCCAAAGGGCTGCGATAGATGTCTGTCAGGTCCCGTCTGTAACACCATCTGATGTCTGAAAGCTTCAAGCCTATGAGACAACACTCACAACACATTTTAGCAGACGGCCCAAAAGCAACATGACAAGAAGACGCAGGCGAGCTGATTCCTGCAACTGTTCTCTGATAAATATCATTGCAGACTTCAGAGTCTTTAGATTTAATTGTCAGATGTACTCCTCAAGCCTCTACACTCCTGCTGCTGAGCACTTTCCTCTTGGGCATACACAAGCGGTAGGCTTATTAGAAACCTCTTCCTCTTTTATAATCTATCTTCTTCACATACCACAAACCTTTCTACAACCTGCTTTTAATCTTCTGATTTTTTATCCTGGTCCTTTCTTTCCCATTTGGGACAATCTTAGGATAAAACTTACTTCATACAAAATGCTTTCTTATTCTCACAAGATTTCCTTTCTTTATCTCCATCAAAACTTTATACCTGTACACTTATTATATCTGTCTTTTGTTCTGACATACTTATCCCTTAACCAGGTGGTGCCTCTTTGTCTCCGGGCAGTGCACGTACTAGGTGCAAGGGTCAAGAATCTACCTGGCCCTCGGCTCTATTGTATTGGGCAGTAGTGGCTGCTCATCCACTAGGGTGCTTTGAAGCTGCACACAAAGTTTACCTTTTCTATATCCAGGCCGGATCACGAGGAGAGGAGGTAAACAGAGGCACCAGTTGCCTTTCTTGTAGTTTTTGGGCTAATGGCCTCAGTTGACTCTTAAGGCCTTTACTATAGGTTAATGATTAGAATGAAGGGCAACGATAGAGAGGAACTCTGCATTGTAATTGCTGCAGCCTGAATGCTTGCACAGCACCTAAGCTCTGACTAGATTTTATTATAGCTTGGAGCAAGGCAGGGGGAGTCTAAGGGCCCAGATAAATATTACCAGAAAATTTCTCTTCCATGGACTCAGTTTCTCCCACAGTCCTGATTTCATATCACTGGAGCAAGTTGTGTGGAAGGTTAATAGAATCATTACCAAAAAAATAGTAGCTGTGAAAGACCATCCAAGAGCAAGGAGCACTCTGACCAGGGACCACGTCCCCTCGGGGCTGCTTTCTTTAAGCATGTGCCACGTCATGCGTGCAGTGATCACGCAGACACCAAGGGAAGCGGGGCCGTGGCAGAGGGGGATGCCACCGATACCTCGAGTGGCTGCTCACAGCGTCTCCAGGTGCTCAGCACGCGTCATGGGCCTGCACATCCACAGCCAGCAGCTCCCTTCTGAGCACAAATTCCAGAGAAATTAAAAGTATACATCCCCAAGCCTGCGCTGGGCATGCTCCAATGTTGTCCAGCCTAGCCACGGCCTGGGAAGAGCAGCACAGGTCCACACACCGGCTCTGTGGGATAGTCAGCCTCGCAGGAAGGGGGACGTGCCAGAGGGCACGAGAGTGCATGCTCAGAGTCCATGTCTGTGAGGGTCAGGGCCAGGTGACCCGTAAGACAGAAACCAGACCCGTGTGGCCTCGGGTGGGGCATCTGCTGAGAAGGGGCCTTGAAAGCCAGCTGTAAAGGAAGGAGGACCGGGCACCTCTAGCTGCCCAGTGCTTGTTAAATTAAGCCTCAAGAGCGGGCATGGTGGTACACGTCTGTAATCCCAACATTGGGGAGGATGAGACTGGAGGATCGCAGTTCACAGTTCGCAGACAGCCTCAACTACTACTTAGTGAGGCCCTTTGCAACTCAGGGAGACCCTGTTTCAAAATAAGGAATAAGAAAAAAAAAAAACAGGGCTGGGGCTGTGCTTGGAGGTTGAATGCTCCTGGGTTCCAGCCCCAGTACAGAAAAAAAAATTTAAACCTCAATAAAGACACAAGCCAAACAGTAGGTCGCAGAGGTGGTGGAAGCATTGTATGCACTCTCTTGGCTCATCTTCCCCGCACCCCTCAGAGATGACCTCACGGGTGGGGAAATTCATGTCCTCAGAACTTCCTGTGTGTGTATGGGAAAACCCGTGGGTGCAGTAAGAGGCCCCGGGGACACTGGCTGGCGGCCTCTTCTGCCCAGTGTGACATTCGGATTTACCCATGCAGGGCATCGTCCTGGCTGCTCCGTGCCTGGTGTTAAACACAGCTCCTTGGCTTCCCCATTCTTCTGCGAGGGACGCGGAGGTGGTATCTGGTCAGGGAAGTTCAGCTCTACCGCGGTGAACACCCCGAAGTGGGACTCCTCTGGTAGCACTGAGGTGTGTGCTGAGTCTGGGTGAGCATGTCTACACTCCATGGTCCGTGCAGGGTGTGCAGCCTTGCACACGGCCTGCAGCCTGCCCACCCGATTGGGCCAGACCTGACTGTTCAGGCCTCTGCAGGCTGCGGCCGCAGCGCCTCACGAGGGTCTTACCTGGTCTCCTGCGTCTCCTGGTCTCTTGCGTCTTCTGGTCTCCTGAAGTCTCCTGAAGTCTCCTGGTCTCCTGGTCTCCTGCGTCTCCTGGTCTCCTGAGTCGCCTGGTCTCCTGGTCTCCTGCGTCTCCTGCGTCTCCTGGTCTCCTGGTCTCCTGGTCTCCTGCATCTCCTGCATCTCCTGTGTCTCCTGCGTTGCCTGGTCTCCTGCGTCCTCTGGTCTCCTGAGGTCTCCTGGTCTCCTGCGTCTCCTGATCTCCTGTGTCTCCTGGTCTCCTGGTCTCCTGTGTCTCCTGGTCTCCTGCGTCGCCTGGTCTCCTGCGTCTCCTGGTCTCCTGCGTCGCCTGGTCTCCTGCGTCTCCTGGTCTCCTGCATCTCGTGGTCTCCTGGTCGCCTGGTCTCCTGCGTCTCCTGCATCGCCTGGTCTCCTGGTCTTCTGTGTCTCCTGCATCTCCTGGTCTCCTGCATCTCCTGGTCTCCTGGTCGCCTGGTCTCCTGGTCTCCTGCGTCTCCTGCGTTTCCTGGTCTCCTGGTCTCCTGCGTCTCCTGGTCTCCTGCGTCTCCTGTGTCTCCTGGTCTCCTGCGTCTCCTGGTCTCCTGCGTCGCCTGGTCTCCTGTGTCTCCTGTGTCGCCTGGTCTCCTGCGTCTCCTGGTCTCCTGCGTCTCGTGGTCTCGTGCGTCTCCTGCATTGCCTGGTCTCCTGGTCTTCTGTGTCTCCTGAATCTCCTGGTCTCCTGGTCTCCTGCGTCTCCTACGTCTCCTGGTCTCCTGGTCTCCTGCGTCTCCTGGTCTCCTGCGTCTCCTGGTCTCCTGTGTCTCCTGGTCTCCTGCATCTCCTGCGTCTCCGGGTCTCCTGCGTCTCCTGGTCTCCTGGTCTCCTGCATAGCCTGGTCTCCTGGTCTTCTGTGTCTCCTGCATCTCCTGGTCTCCTGCATCTCCTGGTCTCCTGCATCGCCTGGTCTCCTGATCTTCTGTGTCTCCTGTGTCTCCTGGTCTCCTGCGTCTCCTGGTCTCCTGCATCTCCTGCGTCTCCTGGTCTCCTGGTCTCCTGTGTCTCCTGGTCTCCTGGTCTCCTGCGTCTCCTGGTCTCCTGCGTCTCCTAGTCTCCTGGTCGCCTGGTCTCTGGTCTCCAGGTCTCCTGCATCTCCTGTGTTGCCTGGTCTCCTGGTCTCCTGCGTCTCCTGGTCTCCTGGTCTCCTGCATAGCCTGGTCTCCTGGTCTTCTGTGTCTCCTGCATCTCCTGGTCTCCTGGTCTCCTGCATCTCCTGCGTCTCCTGGTCTCCTGGTCTCCTGCATCTCCTGCGTCTCCTGGTCTCCTGGTCTCCTGCGTCTCCTGGTCTCCTGGTCTCCTGCATCTCCTGGTCTCCTGCGTCTCCTGGTCTCCTGGTCTCCTGGTCTCCTGTGTCTCCTGGTCTCCTGCATCTCCTGCGTCTCCGGGTCTCCTGCGTCTCCTGGTCTCCTGGTCTCCTGCATAGCCTGGTCTCCTGGTCTTCTGTGTCTCCTGTGTCTCCTGGTCTCCTGCATCTCCTGCGTCTCCGGGTCTCCTGCGTCTCCTGGTCTCCTGGTCTCCTGCGTCTCCTGGTCTCCTGTGTCTCCTGCGTCTCCTGGTCTCCTGCGTCTCCTGGTCTCCTGTGTCTCCTGGTCTCCTGCATCTCCTGTGTCTCCTGGTCTCCTATGTCTCCTCGTCTCCTGGTCTCCTGCATCACCTGGTCTCCTGGTCTTCTGTGTCTCCTGCATCTCCTGGTCTCCTGCGTCTCCTGGTCTCCTGCATCTCCTGGTCTCCTGCGTCTCCTGGTCTCCTGTGTCTCCTGGTCTCCTGCGTCGCCTGGTCTCCTGCGTCTCCTGGTCTCCTGCATCTCCTGGTCTCCTGGTCTCCTGGTCTCCTGCATCTCCTGCATCGCCTGGTCTCCTGGTCTTCTGTGTCTCCTGCATCTCCTGGTCTCCTGCGTCTCCTGGTCTCCTGCGTCTCCTGGTCTCCTGGTCTCCTGCGTCTCCTGCATCTCCTGGTCTCCTGGTCTCCTGCGTCTCCTGGTCTCCTGCATCGCCTGGTCTCCTGGTCTCCTGGTCTCCTGCGTCTCCTGGTCTCCTGCGTCTCCTGGTCTCCTGCGTCGCCTGGTCTCCTGCGTCTCCTGTGTCGCCTGGTCTCCTGTGTCGCCTGGTCTCCTGCGTCTCCTGGTCTCCTGCGTCTCGTGGTCTCCTGGTCGCCTGGTCTCCTGGTCTCCTGCATCTCCGGGTCTCCTGCATCTCCTGCGTCTCCTGGTCTCCTGGTCTCCTGCGTCTCCTGGTCTCCTGCATATCCTGCGTCTCCTGGTCTCCTGGTCTCCTGCGTCTCCTGGTCTCCTGCGTCTCCTGCGTCTCCTGGTCTCCTGGTCTCCTGCATCGCCTGGTCTCCTGGTCTTCTGTGTCTCCTGTGTCTCCTGGTCTCCTGCGTCTCCTGCATCACCTGGTCTCCCGGTCTCCTGTGTCTCCTGGTCTCCTGCATCGCCTGGTCTCCTGATTCGCCTGGTTTCCTGGTCTCCTGCATCGCCTGGTCTCCTGGTCTTCTGTGTCTCCTGCGTCTCCTGGTCTCCTGGTCTCCTGGTCTCCTGGTCTCCTGCGTCTTCTGTGTCTCCTGCGTTGCCTGGTCTCCTGGTCTCCTGGTCTCCTGTGTCTCCTGCGTCTCCTGTGTCTCCTGGTCTCCTGCGTCGCCTGGTCTCCTGGTCTCCTGGTCTCCTGTGTCTCCTGCATCTCCCGGTCTCCTGCGTCGCCTGGTTTCCTGGTCTCCTGCGTCTCCTGTGTCTCCTGGTCTCCTATGTCTCCTCGTCTCCTGGTCTCCTGTGTCGCCTGGTCTCCTGCATCTCCTGTTCTCCTGGTCTCCTGAGTCTCCTGGTCTCCTGCGTCTCCTGCGTCTCCTGGTCTCCTGGTCTCCTACATTGCCTGGTCTCCTGGTATCCTGGTCTCCCGCGTCTCCTGGTCTCCTGGTCTTCTGCGTCTCCTGGTCTCCTGGTCTCCTGTGTCTCCTGGTCTCCTGCGTCTCCTGCATCTTCTGGTCTCCTGGTCTCCTGGTCTTTTGTGTCACCTGGTCTCCTGGTCTCCTGGTCTCCTGGTCTCCTGGTCTCCTGCGTCTTCTGTGTCTCCTGCGTTGCCTGGTCTCCTGGTCTCCTGGTCTCCTGCGTCTTCTGTGTCTCCTGCGTTGCCTGGTCTCCTGGTCTCCTGGTCTCCTGTGTCTCCTGCGTCTCCTGTGTCTCCTGGTCTCCTGTGTCGCCTGGTCTCCTGCATCTCCTGTTCTCCTGGTCTCCTGAGTCTCCTGGTCTCCTGCGTCTCCTGCGTCTCCTGGTCTCCTGGTCTCCTACATTGCCTGGTCTCCTGGTATCCTGGTCTCCCGCGTCTCCTGGTCTCCTGGTCTTCTGCGTCTCCTGGTCTCCTGGTCTCCTGTGTCTCCTGGTCTCCTGCGTCTCCTGCATCTTCTGGTCTCCTGGTCTCCTGGTCTTTTGTGTCACCTGGTCTCCTGGTCTCCTGGTCTCCCGCGTCTCCTGGTCTCCTGATCTTCTGCGTCTCCTGGTCTCCTGGTCTCCTGTGTCTCCTGATCTCCTGCGTCTCCTGCGTCTCCTGGTCTCCTGGTCTTTTGCGTCACCTGGTCTCCTGGTCTCCTGGGTCTCTTGCGTCTCCTGGTCTCCTGGTCTCCTGGGTCTCCTGCGTTGCCTGGTCTCCTGTGTTGCCTGGTCTCCTGGGTCTCCTGGTCGTGAGGTTTTCTGCCGGCCACTTGACATGTCGGCCCCTTCTGGCCCTTGACATGTCCTCATGTTTGTGCGCATGTTTTTAAGGGGGTGATCTACTATTTGGTCACCTTACTAGGGTTTCTTACTTGTTCTCTTTGATTTTCTAAGTAGCAAAAGCATCTCCCCTGAAGGTAGTGTTGATGTTTCTTTCCTCCAACGCCAAGATACAGCTTTTCTTGTTTTCACACTGAAGAAAAGCGCCAGGAAAGTACTGACTGTGAAGAACAGTGGCAACAGCAGAAAGTGAGTTCTGACTGCAGCAGAAGTGCACTCAGCTCTTTGCCCAGCGTGTGGTCCATTCAGAAATGTCTCCTGCCATGGGTTTTTATGCTAGGCTCTTCATCGTGTGTGTGTGTGTGTGTGGAACCCAGGGCACTGTACCTCCCAGCTACACCCCCAGCCCTATTTTTCAGACTTTTTATTTTGAAACAGGATCTCAATGAGTTGCAAAGGGCCTTGCTAAGTAGCTAAAGCTTGATCCTCAGGTCTCAGCCTCCCAAATGCTGGATTACAAGCGTGCGCCACCACGCCTGGCTAAGTCGGCTTTGACACATACTTGTACGCTCTTCTGGGGTACAGTGTGATGCATATATCTACGGTATAGTGATCAAATCTGGTGATTAGCATTTCCTCCTCCTTAAACATTTAACGTTTCTTTGTGTTGGGGAACTTGGAGTTTTTCTAGTTCTTTATAAAATGTACAAGAGATTACTGTAAATCCAGCCATCCTGCCCTGCCGTGGGACACGATAACTTACTCCTCTGAGAGCATTTGTTCCTCCCCATCCGCTTCATCCCCGAGACAGAGCAGGGAGCACCCTGATCCCCACCGAAGGCAGCTGCCTCAAACGCACGTCTCCCCAGTGGCCGGGGTCAGGAGCCGCTGGCCCTCGCCGAGCTCTCTGGAGACCGCCAGCCTGGCTAGTTTTGCTTGCTTTCTATTTCATGACTCTGGGTTTTACCTGATTCCTTCCTTACGTGGTGCGCCCCTTTGCCCCAGGGCCACATCCCTCCAGTGGTGGGAAGTGTTAGGTTGAAAATAGAGTGAGGGGGTTTAGGAGGGAGGCAAAAACACTAACCGGGCTATCAGAGACCGCTGATTCGGACCCAGCCCCTCCGGAGATTCAGCCGGCCGTGGGGGAAGGGACCGATGGGCCACGCATCTGGAGAGTTGCACATAGTCCCGATCGGCCGGCTGAGTCACGTGGCAGGTCGGAGGCACCAATGTTTTATAGGCATGCCGATTCTCTCGTGACATCCTGAGTCTAGTGATGTTTGGAGTCTCGAGGCACCTGGAGTCTCGCGACGGCTTCTGGCTTCCGGGGTTCCGCTACAAGATCATGTGGGAGAGGGACTCAACTTATCATCCCGGCCTTTTGGTGATAATGGGCGGAGACCAAGTCTTAAGCTACTTCCTGCTGTCAGGGGGCATTGTAGAGGGGCCTCCTGGCCAGGAGAGGTCAGGTCCTCCGGAACTGGGCAGGTGAGAGGATGGCTACAGCGGAGTCGGAGGTTACCCTGGACAGCTTGGTGATATGTGTTCGAGGAGACTTTATCAGATGAGGTGCCGCTACCTTGAGAGTTACTCTGGCCTGGCAAGGAGGTTGGGATCCAGGAGCTGTCAGTCTTCGGCCAGGCTGAGTAGGACCAGC
Organism: Muscardinus avellanarius; assembly: GCF_963383645.1. Lineage (NCBI taxonomy): Eukaryota > Metazoa > Chordata > Mammalia > Rodentia > Gliridae > Muscardinus > Muscardinus avellanarius. The sequence goes on from NC_137787.1 coordinate 1,015,306, forward strand.
GGCGGAGCCTGGTCTGGAAAGATTGTCCCCCTGTGTTGAGGCACCTGGGGCTCACCGCTTTTCCAAGAGCACTGTTTCAGTGGCCCTCCTGGCCGCATGCCGGGCACAGTCTGACTGGTTGGCTTGGCCTTGCCGCACTTGAGGCCGGCTCCTGGAGGTAGTCATCATTGCTGTCCTCCACCCCTAGATGGCGCTCCAGAGGCCTGAGCCGCCGTTGCCAGCAACAGGGCAGCTCCCAGGGATCTGCCTTTTGATGAAGTTGGAGTGTACACTCCATCTCTGCCTGTTCCTCTCTGGAATTAAAACTTTAAATGCAATGTTAATCAAATCTCAGATAGGGATTTGAGGACCGTTCTCAACCCATTTTTTGAAAAGCCTCCTGGCAGGGGGAACAGAGCGGGTTAGAGTGGGAGGCTGTCCTGGGATAGGATGGTGACCAGGGCGGTGAGGAGAGAACCTGTAAATCTGTCCGCAGAAAGCAGCGCCTACAAGCCAGCCCGGTCAGACTCTGGCATCCACGTATCGCCACAAAAAGTGGACTGTGCCTGTGACTCAGCAAAATTGCAGGCTGGAGCAGGCCAAGATGGCGACTGCACAGTGTCACATGGTCGTGACTGTGTGATGTCATAAGATGGCGACCAAGATGGCGACTGTGACGTCACCAGGCAGTGACTACACGCCATCACAAAATGGCAGCTGATGAGGGAGAGCACTTAGAGGGACGGAATGCAGGGGAAAAAAACCTTGAACATAAAGACTTCCGACCATTTACCAGACCGCTTACAAAAGTTCTTAACCGTTCTTGGGCCACTGCAACCCATTTCCCAACTCGTATCAAGGCAGAAAGGCGCTCAGGGCATCTGCTAGTTTAAAGGTTTGACTTCCCATAATTGGTTCACGGGTGGAAATGAACAACAGGAAACAGGTGTCCCCATTTTCCTGATTAATTGTTCAGAAATGGAGGTTAAGAGATTGGGAAAGGACGTCTCCATCCCTTCTCAAAGCCGGAGAATGACCTGGTCATCCGGAGGGTGGTCCCAGTGGACCAGGGGACAGTGGGTTACTGAGCGCTTGGATTTTGGGGTCCCAGTGGACTGGAAGCCCCAAGTCCAGAATCTGCTAACCAAGGGAAGGAGAGGGAGCTTACCAGAGTGAAGTGTTGCCGGCCAGCGCCGGCTGCGGCAGAAGCACTGAGAAGCTGCTGGGGGCGCAGTGGAGCCGGGGCACATGGCACCTATGCCTGGCGTGGGCGGCACTGGCGGCTGGAGTGGCGGAATCAAACGATGGTGAACAAGTGGTGGCATGGCTTGCCAGGCCTGCGCCGTGTAAACAAAATGGCTTCCAGGTGCGCAGCCATGGCCGGGCCATGGGGCATATCGCCCAGCAAGCCAGGCTTGGGGGCGGGTGGAATGGAGCAGCAGCAGCGCCTGGAGCTACGCCTGCAAGTCAAGCCTGGTGCGGGTGACTGTGGCGGATGCCGAGGCCGGGCTGTGCGCCACCCAATGAGCCTGGCTCAGGGCGGGTGGAACAGAGCGGCCAGAGGTCCCAGTGGTGACCGGAACACCGAGCCGGAAGAGCGGTTGTGGGAGGTCCAAGCGGTGGGTGGAGGTCCTGGCCCGCACAGGCGGTCAGCAGGCAGAGCAGGCGCCAGCATCCCCCCAAGGAGCCTGGCTCGGGGCGGGTGGAACTGGCAGCCTAGTGGCCAGCAGAACCTGCATGCCAAAGCGGCGGTGGCGGCGGCGGTGGTGATGGGGTGACCAAAAGTCCTCCTGGGTTTCGGCACCAGAATGTTAGGTTGAAATAGAGTTAGGGGGTTTAGGAGGAAGGTTAAAAACACCAACTAGGTTATCAGAGACCACTGTTTTATACAGACCCAGCACCCTCCGGAGAGTCAGCCTGCCATGGGGGAAGGGATCAATGGGCCATGCGTCTGGAGAGTTGCATAGTCCTGATAGACCGGCTGAGTCACGTGGAGGATCGGAGGCACCGCTATTTTATAGGCATGCCGATTCTCTTGCGACATCTGTCGTCTCACATTTGGAGTCTCAAGGTACCTGGAGTCTCGCGACAGCTTCTGGCTTCCAGGGTTCCTCTTCCTGTTCCGCTGTGAGATCACGTGGGAGAGGGACCCAACTTATCAGGAAGGAGCATTCTTCTGTTCATTCATTTCTACGTGGTATGGTTTCAGTTTTATTTCATTTTTTTTCTTTTGGTGGTACTGGGGTTCCTGGAAGCCCTTCTACCTCCGGGCAACACTCCCAGACCTATTTTATACTTTTTTATATTTGGAAACAGGGTCCTTAAGCCAGCATGGCTGGCTTCAAACCTGTGTGATCCTCCTGTCTCTGCCTCCCAGGCGCGGGGATTACAAGCGTGTGCCACCATGTCCAGCGTTATTTCTTCATTTAACCAGCTAAGTTTTCCACCCTCCCAGGTGTTAGTTTTCTCTTGGCTACGCCTTTCTCGTGGTTTGCCTTGGGCTCAGTAAACAATGACCCACACAATTTCCTCTTCGAAATTTTATTGATATTTGAGTATTTTATTTTATGGATATTTGGGGGGCTCTCTGCCTAGTTAGAATGGTGTCAGCAGTCCTGGACTCTTGCATGGGCCTGAGTAGAGCAGTGGGGTCCCAACAGGTGGTTCCCAACAAGCCAGGTGGGGAGGTGCAGGTGTGGACAGAGTCTGGCCCACTAGGGAGGGGACCCAGGAGCAGCCAGGCCTGGGGGGGGCACTAAGGGAACCAGGAGGTGGCGGCTCAGGAACCAAAGTCCTCCACAGGAGCTGCGGCTCACCAGGGAAAGACAGGCCAGAGGACGTAGGCCTGGGGATGGGATGGGTGGGACCTGCACCCCGGGGATCCCCACAGACTCACCTCCCTGCTCCACTGTCTGTCTTCAGGAGCCTGCATGCAAAGGAAGCTGCCCTGCGCATTTCAGTGCCCCTCCAAACAACACACTCAAGTCCTGCTCCGGGGCCTTTGCTGTCCCCATGCCTGCCCCAGATGCAGAGCAGACCCCTGGAGGCAGGCACGCCCCCAACAAGCACCAGAGAGGCCCTTCCTGTCCCCACACCTCTCATACCAGAAGACTGAGGAAGCTGGGCGTGCAGGGCTGGAGGAGGGGCAGAGGAAGGGACACGAGGGAGTGGGCTTGCCTGGCCGGCAACTCCTCTGTCCAGGGTCACCGGGGATCCAGATGCTGGTGGCCCACCCTGCAGTGGGCTCTGGCAGGCCACACCACCCGGCTGCCAGCTGCTACCAGCAGACACTGAGTCAGCAATGGACCGTCCAGCGCACCCAAGCAGAGCCCAGCAGCACGGCTGCACCCCGCAGGCCCGAGGTCTCAAGCCAGAACCCAGGGGCCATTCACTTGGGCCCCCACCAAAGCCCCCTGCACTGGGAAGCTGTATCTGTCAGCATCTTCACAGCCATTATCTAAAGACCTGCCCAGTAACTTAGAGGGAGGGCGATGGATTCGCTCAGTTTCCCTTGGCGATGCTGGGGTTCAGTCCTGGAGGCTGGTGTCTGGATCTCAGGGCGGGCAGTGGGGAGCAGAGAGAGGGAGAGGGAGTGCTCCTCACACCATGGAGGTCGGAAGCCAGAGCGCCATCAGCACACAGGGCCCCTAAGGCCGCACCCCGGGCCCAGCTCCGCTGGCCATAGCCGATGGCCGAAGCTGCCACCCAGGTAATTCATTACAGTGGTTTATCCACTGCTGGGTTGCAGCCCTCGTCAATCACATCAGCTCCAATTTCCGAGCTCTTCAAGGGGCTGTTCTACACCTGGCTATAGAGAAGCCCACTCGGGGCTCTGGTTTTCTGCTTCTGGGGCCCAATACCACCTCTCTCCTGGAGGTCACTTCCCTTCTTGAAATGAAATGTCTGGTCCCTCTGTTCCTGCCTCCCAGGTGGCAGCTGTGGAGGGGCGAGCAGAGAGGGATTCCCGGCTAGGTCCCCGGCCCCCCCAACCTCACACCACGACCCCACCCCGACTGCTGCTGGTTGGGGGTCTCACAGTTTCTTTCCCAGTTGTGCGTTACATGCCTGGACGCGGGTAATCCCATTCCACAGTGGAGAAGCAGGGCTTAGCGGGATTAAAGGCCGCCCACCCAGGCTCACTATCCTGAGAGGCGGAGCCGGAACTCCACGCAGAGGGGCTGGTCCTCAGGCAACTTGTACACCACCGCGGACTCACTTAACTACTCTTCCCCCCAATCCCACGGAGGGTGCTGTTCTCAGTTACACCTGGGAGTGTTTGTCCAGGGAAGTATGGAGGAGGGGCAGGCCGCTGCCAGGACAGCAGGAAGGGGCGGCTCGGGAGGGCTCCAGGCTCTGGCAGAGAAGCCTGGGGTTTTAGGGAAAGGGTGTTTACAGGCAGGCAAGGCCCAGGGGGTGCCGCAGGACAATGCCAGAAGCCAGTCATGAAGACCAGCTGGCCAAGGGCCCCCGGGGAGCTCTGTGAAACGGGCTGGGCCCAGGAAGTGTCCCACGGGCCACCTTTGGGAACAAATGACCAAATTTGGGGTGAAAACAGTCCTGCAGGGGCCGGCCTGGACACCGACGCACTGCCTTGGGGACGACTCCCTCCCCTCGTCTCTCCATCCTGGCCTCAGTTTCCCCATCCGTGCGATGCAACGTTGATCCCTCAGGGCCTTCCAGAATTGCATCCGCCTGGCTAATGCGCAACCGCATCACCACGCAGGCAGAGCTCGCAAAAGGCGTGGCTTGGCGACAGTGCAGGGACCTGTGCGGGTCGACCGGGCTGGATCGGAGCTGTCTTCTGGTAGTGAGATCCCAGGGCAGGCCCCACGCCCCAGGCCCCAGGCAGCCAGGGGGCCTGCTGGAAGAAGGACCGCCCCAAGTGGGGCTGAGCCCGGTTGCTATGGCAACAGCGTTCCTGTGAGTAGGGACCTAGCTGCTGGTAAAGGAGGTTGCCCCGGTAACCAGGGGCCTCCTGTGGGGCGGGTCCTGGGGGCGGGGCAGTTGTGCAGCAGGGCGGCTTAGAGCATCCCCCGGACCCCATCCCCTGGAACCCAGGACCCTCTGCCAGGGCCCTCAGGTCCACCTTCGACTCCAGATTGGAGTTCCTTTCTCCCATGTAAAGCCTTGTTGATTCTTTATCTGAGTGTTTCTATCGGCAATTCTGAAAAATTCTAAGCCCCTCTTTCTTTAGACTCCAGGAATTTCAGTAGTGCTTCTTAAGCCCAGGACTTCCTACTCTCTGCTGGGACCTGGCCTGGCCTGCAATCCCTACGGGTGGGCGGGAACCCCAGCTGCTGACCCAGCCACCCAGAAGGCTCCAGCAGGTCTCCGCACGGGGTGAGCTTGTGGGGCGGTGGTCTGCCTGACCTGCCTCTGGGTGTCTGCAGAGCTGTCCCACGTGGTGCACCCCTCAGTCTGGCCCTGGTCCCCTCTGGAGGGCCCAGCTGCTGCCTGAACATTACAGCCCATCCTTCCTTCCCTGGTGCTCGCTCAGCCTGGCGGCGTGGCCACCGCAGCCCAGTGTCCTGGGGAGCGTGGCACCTCGGATTTCCTTGGCCTGTGTAAGCTTGATTTGAATTTTGTGGTCGGTTTTTCAATCATTTTTTTTATTAGTTTGAACCATTTGAAATAATCATTTTCATAGTTACACATGGTTGGCTATTGGTGATTTCATATGCTTGGTTTTCATATGCTTATATTGTTTGGTTTTATCTAGGTGTCTACAGCTCTGATGGGACTTTTAAAATGTCTTCTTGTTTTTCATTGCTTTTTTCCCCAGGGTTGTAACTTCAGACTGCTAGAAAAAGAATGCAAAATGGAACTGGTGTGTGTTGTATAGCCTATTGCCCTGTTGGCATAAAAACGTTGTGCCTGAATAAGACCAGAAAGTTGAAAGTACATATACCCAGGAAGACTGCCCACTTAAAACAGTGGCTGCCCTTGGGTACTCCAATGGTAGCCCGGCCATGCCAGCTGCTACTCATCAATTATGATTCCTTTCAGGAGAAAGGGGGCGGGTTATACCGTGTGCTACCTCCTCTTAAATAATTGAGCCAGATATCCCGTAATCTTTCTGCATCAGCACCTACTGCTGAGACTCATTCTTTTTAGCAGCTTTGGAGAAATCCCTTTGCCACGTGAGCCATTTCATTTAACACCTTGATTCCCCTAGCCTCTGCATCGGTGTGGTGATAAATCTTGCTGTATTTGGGGAAATCGTAGTGCTCATGCAGCACAAACAAGTCTCTAGACATGGGTAAGCGGATCAAGGGTCAGGGCACTCTCGACGCAAATGCAAGGCTGCGAGGCCCCTCAGAGGCTGGTTCCCCGAGCTCTGCTGGACATGGCGGAGTAGATTAACTTTGGACATTTGGATAAAAAGACCTCACTGTCTAGGTCCTCGTGTCTTTATCTGCGATGTTCATTTTGTCTGATATTGGCTGATTTTCTTTCTGCCCACTCATCTGTGGTTACTGCTTTTCTTTTCTTTTTTGGATACTGGGGATTGAACCCAGGGGCATTCTACCTTTGAGCTGCACCTCAGCCCTTTTTATTTTGAAACTGGGTCTTGCTAAGTTACTGAAGGTCTCCCTGAGTTGCGGAGGCTGGCCTCAAACCTGTGACCCTCCTGTCTTAGCTTCCCAAGTACTGGGATTGCCGGTGAGCACTGCTTGGCGGTGGCTTGTCCCCCGAGGTAAAGCAAGGCCACACTTACTGTTTGCTTGTGTGAAAACTGCTGGCTTCTTGTGGACAGTTTTTTCTCTTCTCTTTTGGTACTGTGGGTTGAAATCAGGGTGCTCTACCTCTGAGCTACCTCTCCATTGCTATTTTATTTTGAAACAGGATCTCACTAGGTCGCTAAGGGTCTCACTAAATTTCCGGAGCTGGCCTTGAGCCTGATCCTCTGCCCACCAGGGGCCTCTGTTAGCTTTTACCTCAGGAAGCCATCTGGGGAGGATCAGCATTCATCCTGGGCATGAAGGGGCTGGAAAGAGCTGCCCTGCTTGTGGTCACTCCCTGGCTGCCCCACACCTGTGGGCCTCCCAGGCAGGGGAAGGCCACACTCGCCACGCAAGGGATACAGCCAGCTGGGAGAAGATGCTTCCCGGGTGCCTGGTCTCCAAGAAGCAAGGTGATAGGGTCCGCCTGTGCGCAGGAGGGAGGATCCTGCTGGGGCCATGGAGGAGGCTGGGAGGCCAGGGGGGAGCAGCAGACCACAGTCCCCAGCAGGGGCCTGGGCCAAGAGCTGCCCAGCGGAGGACTCTGCCTGGCCAGGCAGGGTTGATGCTAGGGCCCCACACGGCCAGCTTTGACTGGGAGCGGCCAGTGAAGAGGTGGCCCTCAGCTGGGGCTCGCAGTCAGAGGGAGGCACTGGGAAAGACTGGAGGAGCTGAAAATAGGGCGGGGAGGACGGAGAGAGCAGGAGCCACAGGAGCAAGGGGTGTGCTCCTGCGAAAGACAGCTGTGGGGGGCGCCTAAGGGGGCTGCCCGCCTGGCACCTTGCGGTTCTGAACCCTCCGTTTGCTCCCCAATTTCACCCCCCATCTGTCCACAGAGGAGCGAGGCCTTGGTTCTTAACCTGGGCATTGGCAACGAGGCCCGCCGGCAGTCACCCCCGAAAGGGGCTTCCTACAGGCATCCTCAAAGCAGGGAACTCGACTGCCCTCCTGCAGGACTTACTCAGGACCGTGCTGTGCCGGGCTAGGTAGTCTTATGTGGGGAGGTGCTGAGTTCCAGTTCCATGCAGGCAGAAACAGAGTTTAAAGGTATAAGGGAAGCCGGATGTGGTGGTGAGCACTCTTAACCCCAGCACTTGAGAGGCTGAGACAGGAAAATCGCAGGCTCGAAGCCAGCCTCAGCTATTTAGTGAGGCTCTCAGCAACTTGGAAAGACTCTGTTTCCAAATATAAGATAAAGATGTGGGGGTGTAGCTCAGAGGTAGAAGGCCCCTGGGTTCCACCCCTAGTACCACAAAGGAGGAGGAGGAGGAGGAGGAGGAGAAATTAATAACAATGATGATGATGATGATGATGATGATGATGATGATGATGATGATGATGGAGGAGAAGGGCTAGGAGTTCAGAGTTCGGGGGTCCGTGTACCAAGGCTGCAGCCATAGGGGAGAAGAGAAAACATTTGAAAACACAATTCAGATGAATTTTTTCTGAATTGAAGACAAATAGTTTCAGACTGAAAGAGCTTACAGACTGTCACACAGAAGACAGGAAACAGAAACAATAACCCCCTTACAAAAGCTCTAGAACCGTCCTGTGAGAGAGGGCGGGCCCATGGACGCTGGACTCCACAGCCTTGAGGGAGAGCAAAAGGGCGATTTTTAAGTACTCAGGGAAGCACACTTTGCAGCTGAGATTTTACATTCAGCCAAATTGGAAGTATAATGAAGATAGTCTCAAGGGCACAAGGCTTTAGAACGTTTTCCAGCCCAGATCCATGCTGAGACACTTTTTATTTCATAAGTAATATGAACTAGGAGAAGGTTCAAGAAATATGAAAAATCAGCTGGAAAGAGTGGCATGTGCCTGAAACCTCAGTTCTCCGGAGGTTGAGGCAGGAGGATCACAGGTGCGTGGCCGGGCTCAGCAACTTACTGAGAACCTGCTTCAAAATAGAAAAATTAAATGGGGATGAGGGTAGAATGCTCCTAGTCCAATCCCCAGTGTGTCTGTCTGTCTGTCGGTCTGTCTCTCTCTCTCTCTGTCACACACACACACACACACACACACACACACACACACACACACACATATACAAACACAAATACACACATGCACACTTGTAGTCCCAGTATTTGGGAGGCTGAGACAGGAGGATCACAGTTTCACAGACAGCCTCAGCTACTTCGTGAGGCCTTCCACAACTCAATGAGACCCTGTTTCAAATAAGGACTTAAAAATAGGGCTGAAATGTAGCTCAGAGGTAGACTGCCCCTGAGTTCAAGCCCCAGCACCCCACGACACACACAAAGTAAAGAAACGCAATATGAAAAGCAAGGGCTGAGCGGGCATCTTCGCTGTATATTGCCTCCGAAGCAAGGGCCAAAGGGAAGAAGCAGGTACTTACACGTCAGAACTGTCGGTGGCAGTGTCCGCAGCGCCCGCAGAGGGCGGGAGACCCAGCAGGAGCTCCTTGCTTAAGTGCTCAGGAGAGCCCAGCGGGGCCTGGGGTGCTACCTTTGGTTGGCGAACGTCCCCAGATCCATGTATTATGCCTTGGTCCCCAGGTTGCGGCCGGGAGGCACTGTGGACCTCCAGGAGGGGCCGTGCAGGAGGTCCCCGGGTCACTGGGAGTGTGCCCTGAAGGGAACTGCGGGTTCCCAGGCGCTCAGTCCCTCTCTTAGTTTCTTGGCCTGGCAGGTGAGCAGTTCACGCCGACACACGCACCTGCCATGAAGTTCCGCCCTCAGCCAAGCCCCAAAGCGTGGGGCCTCATGGTCTTAGGCTGCAATCTTCAGAACCATGCGTCAAAATAACCCTTTCTCTTTATAAGTTAGTTGCCTCGGGAATTTAATTATAGTAACACAAAGCTGACTGATATAGTCAGTAAATAAAAAAAGAGTAAGACTTAAATTCAGGGCAATTGCTATAAGAATAAAATAAGTATAAATCAGCAAAAGAAAACTCAGCATGCAATGAGAAATAAAGACAATGATAATGAGTAAGTGGTAGTTTTTAATAAGGTGCAAAACTAGATCTTGATATATAGTAATTACAATGAATGTAAGTGGATTAAATTCCAGTTAAAGACAGAAACAGAGTAGTAGACTTAAAAATCCCAACAACTGGCAACCTAAAAGAGATACTCCCCTGTAGAGGAAGGCCACAGTGACACCCAGCTCTCCAGAAAGCCCTTGGGATTGTTTTAACACACTGATTGTGTCAGTGGTGTTTTATCAAACACTCCCCAAATTACCCAACTGGAGTGTGCCATCTGCTTCCTGCCGGGATCTTGACTGAACGCTCTTTGTCCTCAGACACTGATGCAATTAGATTAAAAACTGGTAACAAAACTGAGCGTAATGGCGCAGCTTGTAATCCCCATGCTCGGGAGGCTGAGACTGGAGGATCGCGGTTCAAGGCCAGCCTCCTCTACCTAGTGAGGCCCTCTGCAACTCAGGGAGATCCTGCTTCAAAATAATAAAGAATAAAAAGTAGGGCTGGGGGTGTAGCTTGGAGGTAGAATGCCCCTGGGTTCCATCCCCAGTACCGCACACACACACAAATACATAAATAAATACTGGTAACAAAGGGTTAAAATACAACAAACACCACTGGACAGAAAACACCTGGATTATTAAGTTATCCAGGGACTTAAAAGGAAGCCCAGGGACCCTGAGACATATTAAATCTGAAAAATAACGAAACATTATAGGACCGAGTTTGTGAGAGCAGCCGAGGCAGAGCTGCAGAAGAAATACTGTAGCTTTAAATAGACCAATCAGGCGGGGCGTGGTGGCACAGGCCTGTAATCCCGCGCTTGGGAGGCGGAGACAGGAGGATCGCACAGGTTCAAAGCCAGCCGCGCGCTCTGGCTTAGGAGACCCTGTTTCCAAATTAAAAAGTATTAAAAAATAGGTCTAGGAGTGTACCCCGGAGGTAGAAGGGCTTCCAGGAACCCCAGTACCACCAAAAATAAATAAATAAATAAATAAATAAATAAATAAAAATAAATAAATAAATAAATAAATCAGAAAATTGGAAAGTTTTCAAATGAACTGCCCGTATGCCTTAAGGTAGAGCCACAGCTCAAATCCAAAGGACCTCGAAGAGCCGAAATGACAGACGGGCGGAAGGAGTGAAAGAGACGAGCCAGCTACAGGCTGGGCCTCTGAAGACATTGTAAACTACACCAAAAAGAGAAAAGTGCAAATAAAGCAGGGAAGAGAGAGAAGCCCAGGAGCGCTGAGAAGCGCATGCATGCTAGGAGTTAAATAAAACGACGTGGATTGATTCCTAGAAAAATGCCAAACGTCAGCTTAATTTCTAGAAAAAATATCAATGGCCTCAAGAAACGGAGAATTTGACCAGACTCTCAAATGCGATGAAATGGAGGTGAAAAGCTTCCCCTGTGTGCACGCGGAGGTACGAGGGCTCCCGCTCCCGCAGCCCACGGAGGGTCGGGGGTGTCAGCATCTCCCTTGGCCCGGGTCGGGTCGGGAGGAGCCTGGAGACAGCACACAAATGCCCGTCCTCCGGCCAGCGGCGCAGTGGGGGCCAAAGGAGGCTCTTCCAGTGTGCCCCCAGCTGCAGAGGCTGGTGGGGGCGGCTGGCTGGGCAGGTGGGGAGGGACCCGGCCGGCTGGGCAGGTGGGGAGGGTCCCGGCCGGGCTGGACAGGTGGGGAGGGTCCCGGCCGGCTGGACAGGTGGGGAGGGTCCCCGCCGACTGGGCAGGTGGGGAGGGTCCCGGCCGGGCTGGGCAGGTGGGGAGGGTCCCGGCAAGCTGGGCAGGTGGGGAGGGTCCCCGCCGGGCTGGGCAGGTGGGGAGGGTCCCCGCCGGGCTGGGCAGGTGGGGAGGGTCCCCGCCGACTGGGCAGGTGGGGAGGGTCCCCGCCGACTGGGCAGGTGGGGAGGGTCCCCGCCGGCTGGGCAGGTGGGGAGGGTCCCGGCCGGGCTGGGCAGGTGGGGAGGGTCCCGGCCGGCTGGGCAGGTGGGGAGGGTCCCGCCGGGCTGGGCAGGTGGGGAGGGTCCCGGCCGGGCTGGGCAGGTGGGGAGGGTCCCCGCCGGGCTGGGCAGGTGGGGAGGGTCCCGGCCGGGCTGGGCAGGTGGGGAGGGTCCCCGCCGGCTGGGCAGGTGGGGAGGGTCCCGGCCGGGCTGGGCAGGTGGGGAGGGTCCCGGCCGGGCTGGGCAGGTGGGGAGGGTCCCCGCCGGGCTGGGCAGGTGGGGAGGGTCCCAGCCGGCTGGGCAGGTGGGGAGGGTCCCGGCCGACTGGGCAGGTGGGGAGGGTCCCGGCCGGGCTGGGCAGGTGGGGAGGGTCCCGGCCGGCTGGATGCTGCAGCCGCCCGCGCTCAGCCCCCGCGGGGCGGCGGGGGCGTGAGGCGCACCTGTCACCCTGGTCCGCCCCCGCCCCCCCCCCCCCCCGCCGAGGAGACCCCCGGCCGCCCCGGGTCCGCAGGTGGGGGCCGGGGCGGCGCCTCGGGTGATGTCTCGGCCGGCCCCAGCCATCGGGCGGGGCTGCGGGCGACAGCTGGGGGCGGGGCGGGCGGGGCCGTCACGCGCGTCACCGCAGAGCGCAGCAGAGCCGCAGCCGCCGCCGCCGCCGCTGCCCGTGTCCATGCGGGGCCGCGGCCACCGGCGCCCGGAGGTAAGCGGCCGGCCGCCCCTGCGCCGCGCGTCCGGGGTCCCGCCGCCCCCCGCCGGGCCCTCCCCGACCCTCCCGCGATCCCGCGGAGAACAATGGGGGATTCAGGGCCCGCTCCCGGCGCGGCGCGGCGGGGCCCTGCAGGGGGGCCTTTCCCCGGGCGGCCGGGGGTCGCCGGGGGGCCCTGAAGGGGGCCGGTCCCCGGGGAGCCGCCCTGGGGGAGGGGCGGCCCGCAGCTGCTCTGGTCCTCGGGTGGGGGAGGGCGATGCTGGAGCCGGGAGCGCCCGCGGGGACTGCGGCCCACGGCGGGGGGGGGGGCCCGCTCCGTGCCCGCCGCCTCCCAGGCCGACCCCAGGCCCCCTCCAGAAAGACCCACCGCCTGGGAAGGGCGGCTAGCGGACGCGGCCGAGTCTACGCAGCCCGCGCCCCGTAACAGGTGTGGCCGCGGGAGGGGCCCGGCGCCCCCAGGCTCGGGGACGGGAGGGACGCAGGCGGCCAAGACCCTGGCGCTGTCCCTGCCCGCCCCCTGCACCCCATCTCCCCCAGGCCAGGGCACCGCCCTCGGGCTCCCAAAAGGGCTGGGCGGGGGGCCTGCGGGTGCGGGGAGGGGGGGGCCTGCGGGCGCAGGGCCGGAGGGGGAAGGGGAGGAAGGAATGCCAAGTCATGGGGCCTGCTGGGCGCGAGCCGGCGCGACGTCGCCCCTGCGCGGACCCGATGCGCGCCCACGTCCCCAGGAAGGGGATTTTACCCGGAGGTCGGCAGACCCCTCCCCAAGAGGCCGCCCCGGTGGAGGCGCCCGCCTTGCCGGGATTAAAGGCCTGCCAGGGAGCGGATTGGGTCTTGCGGCCCTTTTGCAGAGGATGAGGCGCGGAGGATGAGGCGCAGAGGGGCCCCTGCTGCGCACAGGGCTGGGCCCTAGCCCTGGGGACTGGCGCAGGCTCTTGCATAGACGCAGTGGGGGCTGGGGGGTGAGGGGTGAGGGCGTCTGACAAGCCAGCTAGCCCAGCCCCTCTTGGTCTGCAGGGCAGCGGGGTTCTAGGGGAAGCTCTGGGGTCCAGGGGCGTTGGGGCTGCACCTGCGGCGGCCATTTTGCAGGTGTGGTGGCCGCTTGCCTGGCTGGCGGGCGCAGCGTGGGCAGGGCTGGATCTGCTCTTGCTTTGAGAAAGCATCATCTTAGGGGTTCCTTGCTTCTGGTGGTGGCGGTCTAGAGCTGGGCTGCCTGGCCAGTCTCCTCCTGGTCTGAGGGCCGGGAGGGCATGGGCCTCCTTCAGCCGCCTCAGTAGATCCCTCAGGACTGTGGGTGGGTGTGAAGGACAGGCCATCCTCCTGGGTGGTGGGGCCCAGGGCCCAGAGGCTGGCATCAGGGCCTGTGGTGTGATAGCCACCCGTCATCCCTGGGTACTGCCCTACTGGGAGCTGCCCCTCGCAGGCCCCTGTCAGACAGCCCTGCCTGGGCCCCCAAGCCGGGCCAGCCGCCGCAGGGTGGAGGCTGAAGCTCAGCACAAAGCCGGAGCCAGTGATGGCTGAGCTGGACTTAAGGGCTGGCCGCTGGCAGGGGTCCTCACGACCCAGCCAGTGTCCCCCTCCCCCGTGTCTCTGCTGACCCCACTGACCATGCCTTCTGGAAGGGGTGCAGGACAGTGCTCCTGTGACCTGTGTGGAGAGCCCAGTCAGGGGAGAGAGGGCTGTGGGTGGGCAGAGGTGGGGGCTCAAGGCCCTGGAGTGGCTGGGGTCTCCCCAGGCCGGCCATTGCCCTGCCCCTGTCCCCCTGCACCGCTAGATTAAGGTCTGTGGAAGGCCTGCCAGCACCAGGAACCACACCCTGGCTCTCAGTATTGACCTCAGGCCCAAGAGGGTAGGAAGGGCCCCAGTGGCCACCAGGCAGGGCGACACGTGTGCTGAGCTCCAGGCACACTGCACAGAGTGTTCTTAGGCTCAGAGGACAGAGGTTGCCACCTCCTGTGCTGCTGGTCAGAGGGGCTGCCCGCCACGTGCCACTTGACAACACCCATCCCACCAGGAGCATCCTGGGGGTGGACCACGTCTTGCCCAAGTTGTCCACAGGTGGCCCTGGCACCTCCTCTCTCAGGGCCAGGGCCAGGCAGGGCTGGGCCCCACCCTCTGCCCTCTGCTGGTCGCAGACAGAGGAGGGCTTGTGATCCTGGGGCTTGTGCCTGGCCCTGCTGCCCTGCTGCGTAACTCCTGAGCCCAGCCAGGATCCTGGCCCACAGTCCGGCTGAGCCCAGTGCCCTTGTGTGGTAACTGCAGGAAGGGCTGGCCTAGCAGGGCCTGCCACCGCAGACAGGACACCGCAGGGGAGGCAGGGTCCTCTGCTGAGGCTGAGCCTCTGGGTCCCTGGACCCCTCCCCGTGCCCTGAGGGGCAGGCCCAGCTCTGCAGGGAGGGAGACAGGCTGGGGCGGGAATCCAGGTAGGAGGAGCTGCCCCACGCCAAAGCCTGCTGATGCGGATTTAGTCTCCTAATCCCAGACCCCTGCTGCCTGGGCAGGCTGGGCATGGCTTGGGATTCACACGGCCTTGGGGGCCCCCATGTGCCACCCCCTGTTCAAATTTCAGGACTCCAGGAGGGCGAATCTGAATACCACACACCCAGGGCTCAACCCTCAACCTTCCCCACAGTGCCCTTGGGGACAGAAGCAGCACCTGCTACACACACACACACACACACACACACACACACACACACACGGACATTTGCACAGTGCACACTCATACCTTCAAGTGTGCACACCCCTTGCACACCCCCGTCACCCCGTCCTTGTCCTTGCTCCCAGCACCTGCCCACCTGTACGCCTGCCTGCAGCCCCCCTCCAGCCCTCAGCCTCCCAGCTCAGGTCGGGCTGGGAGGAAGACAGCGGGGCTGAAACTGGGGCTGTTTCATGCCTGGGGTACCTCTGTGCTCTGGCCCCAGGAGGAAGTGGAGTGTCCCCATTTTTAGAAAAGCTTTTAAGCAACAAAACTTTACTTCTCCCAGTCTGGAGGCTGAGAAGCCCAAGGTGGTGTTAGCGGACTTGGTACCTGGTGTCGGCCACTTCCTGATTCGCAGACAGCCCTCTGGATTTGATGGGGAAGGGGTGGAGACATCCCGGGGGCCCTCTTTTTGTTTGGTGGTACTGGGGTTCCTGGAAGCCCTTCTAACTCCGGACTACACTCTCAGACCTATTTTTACATTTTTATTTGGAAACAGGGTCTCCTAAGCCAGCGCGCGCGGCTGGCTTCAAATCTGCGCGATCCTCCTTTCTCTGCCTTCCAAGCGCCGGGATTACAAGCGTGCGCCACCACGCCCGGCTGGGGGGCCTCTTTTATAAGGACTCTAACCCCATTCCCCTGGGCTCTGCCTCCATGGCCTGGTCAACCCCCAAGGCCCCCTCCATATCTCACCGGGGCTGGGGATTTCAGCGCACAGATTCAGAGTGGGAGAGACCTCACTTTTCAGATGCAGGGACTAGGGCTCCTGAGAAGCCTGGGCTTCTACCTGATTCCCAAGATGGCTACTGTTTCATGCTCCGTCCACCTCCTGGCCATCGCCGCCCTCCCCTCTCCCAGGGGGTCACGTGGGCAGGGCTCAGTGGGCAGAACCACCCTGCTGGCTGGGGCCGTCTGCACCCCTTGGTAGGTTGTGCGTTCCTCTGGGGGTCTCAGGTGGGCTCCGAGATGGAGCTCCAGGGCTGGGAACACCCTGACAGCTCCCATGGCCACTTCTCCTGAGCTGGCCTCTGGCCTGGCCTCGGCAGGGGGGGCTGCTCATGCCGCAGAGCGGTGCCTGACAGTGGCTCTCAGGTGGGTCTCGGTGGTCCTCCGCACCTGTTCGCTACTCAAGCCAGCGTGTGGAGGGGTGCACTGGACTGGCCGGACCTTGCTTCCAAGGCTGCAGTGGCCATCACCTGGCCTCACTGTCCACCGGCCAGCCCAGGGCTGCAGGCCCTTGATGCTGGATGGAGCAGCAAGGAGAGGCGGGGCCAGGCCACCTCTGGCAGCCCTGCACTTGAGCAGCACATGCCGGGCTGGCTATCTTTTTCTTACACTGCCTGGATTTCTTTGGTCCTCGGCTTCTCTGGCTCTGCCGAGTGCCCATCTTCCTGACTTTCCCCTTCCCGGGAGCCACCTCCCTCCTGCCTCCTGTGTCTGGGCTGGTTGCCTTGGGTCCTGGGCCTCCTGGCCTCCCGGCCTCCGGGTCTCCTGGCGGCTGCTTGCCACACCCCCTGGATGGAGTTTCTCTTTCTTGGACCCCACAACTGCTTGTTCTTGGTCTCTTGTTCTTGGCCTTGTCTTGCTGGAGCACACCCTTCTGTGGCTTCTTGAGAAGGAGCAGAGTCTATGAGTGCCTGAGAGCACCTCTGCATGGTGTGGCGAGCCACCTGTCTGCCTGGGAAATCATCTCAGAACCCAGGAGGCGGGTCTTCACCACCTTCAGCATCGTTGCTCAGGAGTCTTCCCAGAGGTCCTCCTCCCCTGGGGCTCTACACCTGCGTGGGGTGGGGCTTGGAGTGTTCTGCTCTTAATGGCACTCACTGGCCCTTTGAATGGAAGACAGGTCGTCTTCTTGCACCTGCTGAGAATTTCTTCCTCCCTCATTGTCTGGCTTCTTCGCCGGTGTTCCCGCCTTTTCTCTGTATGTTCGGTCTCCTTGTCTGTGTTCTATATTCTGGACAATCTTTGGGCGTGGCTCTCTAGTTCTCGGGTGGGAACGTCTTGTCCCACGCTCCCTCTGCCTGACCCCAGCTGTTTTCGTTCCGTAGCCTCCTGTTCCTGTGTGAGGCGGTGTGCCCTCTCCAAGCACCTGCTTGCCATGATGCGCTCCTTGCTGGCTTTGGTCCTGTGTGGTGAACTCCGTCTTTCCCACAGGGCCTGTTTTCTGCTGCTTTTATTGGTTCAGAGGGAATGCTCTTGTCGGGTGTGGAGGACCACTGATGGGGGAGTGTTTTGCTGTGCTGGTTACTCTTGGAGTAGGGGTTTAAGGCAGGCTTTGGTTCAGGTGAAGTCGTGGTGCTACGGCCCTGGAATCAGTACGGGTTCCAGCTCCATTGGAAGCTCCTTTCTTGCCCAGAGTTCTTCCATATCTGTGGAGGAAACCTGCTGCTGCTTGCCTGGGGGTCCCGGGCGTGCTTCCCTCTGTGTGGTGGGCGGCAGGGATGCGGAAGGTTTCTGTCTCCGCCGGGCTCCTCATGCCTGCCTTCCTCTAGGTGCCCGGGCCTGAGCCCTGGGGCTCCCATGCTTGCCAGCATCTCTCTGCCCTCTGCAACATCACTCAGGGCTGAGGTCTGGGGACCCTTCTCCCACACCCTTTACCCTTTGCTGTTGGGGTGATTCCAGGGCTCTCTGCCCCTTATTTCATGGGACCTCAGGGTGATGGGTGGGCCTGGTGGTCACTTGGCCAAGGGGCCACTTCTCACTCTTCTGGGTGTCAGCAGAGGCCTGGCCTGCACCTGAGTTTATGTGCATCTGTTGGGATATGAAGAAAACTCTGGGTGTTTTGTTTTGTTTTAATATCAAAGTCTGACAAGAACCAGTGTTTCAGGGAGAGGTGCTGTGCCGAAGCTGTGTCCTTCCATGCTTCGGGTGTGTGTGTGGAACCCGGTGGCAGATGGCCCAGGGTGAAGGCCCCCAGGGTGCATTCTCTGCTGCACTGGCCTCCCCTGGCCGCAGGGAGGGAGGGCCTGCACCTGGGCTCGGCCAGCTTCTGCCCTCCCCCTCCCAAGAGCAGCCGTCAGCAGACACCCAGGCCCTGCGGGGTCTCCTGCGTCTTTCTTGGTTTCCGATGCTGTAACACAATTCTGGAGAGCAGGTGGTTCACAAAGTATAGCGGTTTCTTGGGCTTGCAGTTCTGGAAAGTTCCAGAACAAGTAGGGAGGCAGCCTCTGCTCGGCTCTGGCCAGGGCCTCGTGCTGCAGGGTGAGACAGAGGACCACTGGTGGAGGAGTGTGAGACAGCAAGTGTGCTAGGAGGAGAGCCCTCTAAAGCCATTCCGGGTTATCCACAAGCCCACAAGTCACCTCAGAGACCCACCTCTCAGACACCTCAACCCAGGCTCCGGGATCACGTCTCCAACACCTGGTGTTAGGGCCACATCCTGGCGTCACACCAGCGTCCCCGCAGCCCCCTCTCCTGTGGGGTTCAGCTGTTCCTCGTTCTCCCACACTCCCTGCCCACGTTGGTGCAGAACCTGAAATGGCCTGAGAGTCCTCTGGACGCCCAGCTGAGCGCCTCGGGGTGCCCCGCGTGTGGGGAGTGAGTCCACACGGGCTCTGTGCACATCCTGTCCTCCTCAGGGACCTGGCTCCGTCACGGCCACTTGTCACGGCCACGTGGATGCCGTGCTCAGCCCTTCCTTTCTTCCTCTCCCCCGCCCTAGGATGCATCCTGCCTGGGCCATCTGAGCCCGCGCACTCCCTGCGCCCAGGTCCTCTTTCTCACCTTCCCCTGCCCTCCTCTGCTTTGAGGGGAGCTCACCTTCCCCTGCCTGGGCTCGGTGTCGACGGGGTGGTCCTAGCCTCCACCTCCTCAGGGTTCAGCTCTCTAGATCGGCTCCAGGACCACCCCCATGCTGTGGCTGCACCCATGGACTCCAGTGCCCTCGGGGATGCAGGCTGCAGCCTTCCCTTAGGTTTTTAAGTGATGTCACATAACAGGACATGGAAGCAGCCAAGTATCTCCTGCTCTGGAAATAGAGCACTCCCAACCAGTTCCCAGCCAGCACCGACAGCTCACCCTGCAGGAGTTCACCGGCCCTACGAGGAAGAGGGGCTGTCACCACCCACCGCAAGATGGGGGCGCAGGGGCAGGGGGCTCCTCTGTGCCGCCTCAGCTGTGCAGAGAGGCCCCAAACACACCCGGTCCCTCGGACCCCGGCCTCACCGTCCATCCTGCCACCGTGGACTTGGTGGTGCCTTCGCATTCCTGCGATCGTGTTGTTCTCCCTAAGCGCCATGCCCATTGCTTGCGTGTGGGAAACGTTCATGGCTTGTGTGTCCCTGTGTGGTTTGTCCGCACCCTCCTGTGCCTCTGTGATGTCCGGGGCTCCTCACGAGTGTGCACACAGCTCGGTCCATCTGTGCACTTTAGACAATGCCGCCCTTGGCACGCAGCTGCGTACGCTGAAGTCCCAGCTGCTCGGCGGGCGGCTTGAGCCCTGAGCGGGACGCCCGCCTGGGCAGCGCGGTGAGACCCGTCCCAAGAGGAGAGCTCCTGTGGGTCCGGCCTCCCGCTCCTCGCTACTGCCCGCTTTCTGGTGTGATCTGCCGGGTCTAGTCTTTTTTTTTTTTTTTTTTTTAATTGGTGCACTGTATTCATACATCATAGTGGGATACAAACTTTTGTAGACATACATGCACACATTGCCCAGTCAGCCCCCACCCGATCCCCACCCCATTCTCTCCCCATCCCTCCCTCCCATGCTTGGCTTAGTGGTTGACATCTAGTATTATAGCAATTTATCCAAAATTAAAAATGATAATCTCACATAACAGTTTCATTGGTCTGATACCAAGCTTTTGATGACTTAAAGATAACATTTCAATATTTCTTTTTACTTTCTTTCTTACCAGAGAATATTTTTTTTCTATTTTTTTTAGGTGAAACTATCATATATTTATATATTTATTTTTCAGAAAAAATCTATCCTAATATGGAATATGGACTCTAGATACCCAAAACGATCTTGAAAAAGAACAAAGCTAGAAGATATATATTTTCTGATTTCAAACCATATAAAGCTACAATAATTGAAACAGTGTAGTACTATTCTAAAGGCAGATATATAAACCATTGGAGTTAAATAAAAGCCTAGAGCTAAATTTTTCCCTATATTGTCAAGTTATTTTTGACAAGGTTTCCATGAACATTTGGTGGTAGAAATAATAATATTTTAACTAAATATTGTTGAAACATAATAATTACATGGAAAAGAATAAAATTGGACCCTTACCTAATCCCATATACAAATATTAACTCAAAATAGATAAAAGACCTAAATATAAATCTTAGGACTATAAACTTTTAGGAGAAAATCTGGGTCATAAAACCTCACAACACTGAAATTGGCAGTGATTTCTTGGATATGATTTCAATGGTACAGGCAACAGAAGAGTATACAAACTCCCTAAAAAAAAATATTGTATATCCAAAGACAATGTAAACAGAGTTAACAGTTACTAATAGAATGGGATAAAATATTTCCAAATGCTATATCTGAAGGTATATTAATATTCCAACTAGAAATCCTAAAAATTAACAACAATAAAGGCAAACAAGACCATTTAGAGATAGGTAAAAGACTAACATAAGTAATGAATCTCCACAGATAACCAATCTTAGTTGAATGTTGGATGGAAAATCTTGTTTCTCTGGTTCTGGTGTGTGTTACCTATTTCTTCTTTGTAGTTAATCTCTTTGAGTATTTTCTCTAGCGCTGGTTTTGAAGACAAAAATTCCTTCAGTTTCTGTTTGTCATGGAAGCTTCTTATTTCTCCATCCAATTTGATAGAAAGTTTTGCTGAGTAGGAAATTTTTGGCTGGAAGTTGTTTTCTTTCAGAGTTTGGAATATGTTACTCCAAGCCCTTCTGGCTCTCATGACTTGGTTTGGGAAGTCTGGAGTGATTCTAATTGGTTTGCCTCTGAATGTCACTTGGCCCTTTGTTTTTGTTGCCTTTAAGATTCTCTGCTTGGCTTCCACATTGGTCATTTTGACAATTATGTGGCATGGGCATCCTCTTCTCTGATCCTGTCTAAAGGGAGTTCTATAAGTTTCCTGGACCTGTGTATCAACCTCTTGCTCTATGTTTGGAAATTTTCTGCTATTACTTCCTTGAAGAGATTGTTGATCCCTTTGGTTTCACTTTCTTTTCCCTCCTCTATTCCAATTATTCTTAGGTTAGCTCTCTTAAAATGGGCCCATATTTCTTCAATATCAGATTCCCGCTGTCGGATATTTTTTCCTAGATTAGAAACTATGCGTTCATTTTTGGAATGATCATCTTCTAAGAGCGAGATTCTGTTCTCCATGTGTTCTAATTGGTTGTTTGTGCTTTGAATTGAGGCCTTTACTTCATTAATTGCATCCTTTATCTCTTTTTGGCTCTCTCTGAGTTCTTTTCGAAGCACCTCTATTATTTCTACAGTTATTTTCCTGATTTGATCTTCTAGAAATCTCTGATTTTCTGTTTTATCGGGTTCTGATGTTGTGGGGTTGTGGGCATTCATTGCTCCAGTATTATTCTTCTTTCCCATGATTTTGGAAGTTTGTGCCTTCTCTGGATTCTTCCCTTGGGTCATTATGACTTCACTTAAGGTGCTCTGGATCTCGAGTCAGTAGTATCTCAGACCCCACTACTCCTTTACTGGGTTGTATCACAGAGTCTCCGACCCAGAGAGTCGATAGAGGCTGCTTTAGACTGTGGGGGGTGCCAGGTTGCACGTTCTCCTATGGTGTGATATCTCTGCCACTGCCCCTCCCCCACTGGGTCAAGTCCCAGGGAGTACAGTACTGGGATTTCTCCTCTGTGGCCCGCAATTTGACTCACTGTTCTTGAGTTCGCAGATGTAGCTGTACTGGATTCGGTGAATTCTCTTCCTCTGCCACCGGTGGCAATATGGCGCCGCTGCCATGCCCTCGGCCGTGAGGCTGGCGTATTTCTTCTTGGTTTTGATTTCCACTCTGAATCCCTGCGGCGTGTGCTGAGCTCAGCCACTGGGAGCTTTAGATTTTACCTGCGGCGAGAAATCCCGCCTGGCTGTTCCGCAGCGGCTCACCTCGGCTTGCTGTAGCCATCTGGTGAAGTCGCCGTTGCCACCGGCAGTATGGCGCTGCTGCCGCGTCCTCGGGCGTGAGGCCGGTTATCTCCTCTGTGGCTCTGAGCTCTGTTCTCAGTCCGCTTTCTCTCTGGAGCCTGGTGATTTTTTTGTTTCTCTGGTGATGGTGTTTTCTGGCTATGAAAGGCGCTGATTTTGTGGTAATGGAGATTGGTTGTTAGCGGGGCTCTTAAGCCCCGCTTTTCTCGGTCGCCATCTTCCCGGAAGCCTCTCCCGGGTCTAGTCTTAAAACACACTCTCCTGATCCTTATTACGGCTGAGTAGCTCTTCCCATAACTGGCTTGCTGGAAACTTCCTTTCGTGGCTTTAAAGTTCTCCTCCTCATCTCCCTGGGGCCTCTCCTGTTGGTGAAGTGTCTCCGTGCTTCTCTGGTGGGTGCGGCGGCGGCCCGTGCTGGCCTTGGCTTGGGGGAGCCTTGTGGAGGGCCAGCGAGGAGCCCCACTCTGCCTCGTCTTCCCGTGGGACTGTGTGGTTCACGCTTAGGTCTTCAGCCCATTCTGACACGCAGAGAGATCTAGTTGCGTGTTAGTCCCTGCGGCTAACCAGTTGCCCCTCCCCACGGGTGTGAGAAGCCACCTTCCACCGATGACAGCAGGCTGTGTCTGCGAGGCCTGCTGCTCGGCTCCCTTCTGTGGGCGGGTGGTTTTCTAGCCCTGCCCCAGTACCACCCAGCCTTAAAACTATGGCTGCCCATTCCTGCCTATCTGTAAGGGACACACTCCAAGGCCACCTAAACCGAGCCTAACTCTCCTAAACCGAACCTAAACACTCGAAGGCTGCCTAAAACCGAGCATAGCCCCCCATCGACGCTGCTTTCTCCTATAGGTATATATCTGTGATAAAGCGTAATTGATAAATTAGTGACACCCTGTTTCCAAACAAAATATAAAATAGGTCTGGGAGCGTATCCTGGAGGTAGAAAGCCCGTGGATTCCATCCCCAGTACCACCAGAACAAATAAAAAAATGAAAAAAAAATAAATCAGGCACAGTAAGAGGCTAACAACGATGACCAATAATAGAATAGATTTTCTCATAATGTGCCATAGTGAGTAAAATTTTATTCCTAATAAAATTAGTATTTAAATTGATATGGGATTTTAATATTGAACCTAAACATTAAATTTTCTGTTTAGTATCCTAGACCCCGGCTGGTCCTGGGCAGCTGAGTCAAGTGTCGGTCGGCTTTCCGTCTCTTGAACACTACCTGAGCTCCTCCCCTCACAGGGAGGCCTGTCCCAGCTCACAGTCTGGGGGATCAGTCCATGGCCGGCTCCGTGTCGCTGCGGCCCGTGTTGGCGCATGGTGGTGGGAGCCTGTGGTGGGCAGAGCTGCTGCCCTCAGCATCACGTCTCCGGGATGCTGGCAGAGAAGAGGAGGGGTGGGGTCCTGCTGTCCCTCAAGCACCACCAGTGACCAAAATACCCATGCTGGGCCCGCCTCTGCGTGGCTCCACCACCTCCCAGCCGAGCCAGGCGGGGCCCACGCCTTCAACGTAGGGGCCTTTGGGGGCATTTGAAATCCCATGTGATGCCCCAGACAACACAGCCCGGGTCAGGCCTGCCACCCTACTCGTTCCTGGTGTTCTAAGCACCTTTCTCTTCCATACACATTTCTAGAAGCGGCTTGTCACATTTCACAAAAGAACTTGAGATGTCACCGAAACTTCATTGAGTTTTGATTAATCTGGATGAAAAGTAACATTTTTAAGATATTGAGACTCTCTCCCTCCCCACAAACAGGCGTGCTAGTTCTTCAATTGGATTCACATGCTGTCTTGATACGTTTTTAAAATTTCCTCCTAAAAGTTATCTGTATCTTTTGTGACACTTATTCCTAGGTATTTTGTAGTTTGGGTTGTTGTTATTATCGGTGCTAGGGATTGAACTCAGGGGCATTCAGCCTCCAAGCTACACGCCTTTTCTTATGGTACTGGGAATTGGGCCCGAGGGCATTCTTATCTCTAAGATATACTCTCCTAGCCCTTTTTATTTTTTATTTCAAAACAGGGTTTCACTAAGTTGCTAAGGCTGACCTCAAGCCTGCAATCCTCCTGTCTCAGCCTCCCAAGTACTGGGATTACAGGCATGTGCCACCATACCTGGCTGGGTTATTATTTTAATTCTCTGCTCTTGCTTGCTGACCTTCCGCTGACTCACATACTTTGCGGAGGAATCTCAATTTCTAGGAGATGAGCAGCCAGTCCACAGGCCACGGCAGCATGGTCCTCCCTTCCCAGTCCGCAGAGGCTGTTTGCTCTGTGTCTCTTGCTGGCCCGGCCGGAGCCTCGCACGCTGGTGACGAGAGCAGGAACATGCAGGTGTCCGGGCTTATTCCTGAACATGAAGGGAATGTTCCTTCTATGTCACCATGGAGTGTAAAGTTTGGGTGGGTTTTAGTTGCTAGCTCCTAGGAGGTTAAAAATCATTTTCTTTTATTCTAACATTCCTTGGTGTTTTGTCATACATGGGTCTTGAAAACTTCTGAATGTGTTTTAAGGATCTACTGGAGATCTCGTGTGCTCTCCTTAGCCTGATGTGTGGTAAGTTACAAGAAGGGTGATCTAAAGTCAGTCTACACTGACCTTCCTGGAGGGAATCCGGCTGTCCTTTGCATTTATTGCTGGGTTTTCTTGATAATTTTTTTGGAATTTTGTGTCTGTGTTCATTAAGGGAATTTGATCTATGATCTTTATTGCTCAATTTTTTTCTTGTTTAATTTGTGGTCAGATTCATAGTCTCTTTCTAAGCATCTGGGCTAGTTATTGCTGTAGCTGGGATCTGGAGTATTCCTCTGGAGGCTTAGACCCCAGTGCAGCAGTCCAGAAGTGGGGCTTTGGGGGTGGCTGGATCCTGAGTGGGTGAACCCATTGGTAGTGGAGTGGACTGCTGGGGGGAGCTGGGAGCTGCAGGCAGGTGGTCACTAAAGAAGTAGGTGGCTGGAGGCATGGCCCTGGGCCCTTCCTCCTCTCTCAGCTTCCTGGCTGCAGCAAGCTGAGCCAGTCTCCTCCGCCATGATGCCCTGCTCACCTCAGGCCCAGAGCAGTGGAGCTGGCCAACCATGGACTGAAACTGTGAACCAAAATGAGTCTTTCCTCTTGGAAGTTGTGATTGTCAGATGTTTTGATTCCAGTGACACAAAGCTAACACAGTTATCTTTTACTAATTTTAATTTGCCTTCAAATGACATGATCCATTGGATACAGAGTCTTTGGAAGTTATTGGGAGTTGCTTTATGGCCAGTCCATGGTCACATATCATGCATGTTCTTTTATGTGGTGGACAAGAATACTCTTCTCTAATTTTCTGGAACATGAGTCCATGCATGTTCATGATTATTTTGATTTTCATACTTTTATATAGTCTTATTAATCATAAGTCTGCTTAGCTATCAGTTAGTGAGCAGTGTATTAAAATTCCTGCTATGTGAATTAATGAATTCCTCCTTACATGACTCTGAACCTTGTCTTCATATTTTCATTATTTTGTCTCTCTGGGATCTTTTTGCCCAATTTTTGGACATATTTCTGCATTCAGCTCCATTTAACTTGCTAATCAACATGTCAAGTTTTATTTATTTTTTATTTATTTTTTTAGTGGTACTGGGGTTCCTGGAAGCCTTTCTACCTCCGGGCTACACTCCCAGACCTATTTTATATTTTTGAAACAGGGTCTTTTACGCCAGCGCGGCTGGCTTCGAACCTGCGCGATCCTCCTGTCTCTGCTTCCCAAGTGCAGGGATTACAAGCGTGCACCACCACGCCCAGCAACATGTCAAGTTTTAAATTTTAAATAATTACCCTTCTTATTTTCAGAAGTTCTACAGGGCTCTCTTTCATATTTTACCGTATTATTTTTCATTACTGCTGATTTCTGCAAACATTCAAAACTACTTATTTCATGATCTCTATCTGGTAAGCTCAGTGTCTGGCGTCCTTGAGGATGCCCTGCTTCCCACCCCCCACCCCCCTCCACAGCCTGTGCATGGTGAGCTGCTTTCCACCTGTTTGTGCTGGGAGCTCCCGGTTACCCTGCTTCTCCTCTGGGGCTCTCGGGGACCTGGGAGATGTTTTGCAGGCTTGGATTCGCTCTTGCAGGTGCTTTGGGTCTGACTCTGAGCTGATTCCCCAAGCTTGGGTTTTGAAGATCATGTTGGTGTTCTGAGTTTGAAACTAAAACTGTGAGGACGGGTCCATGACCTCCCATTCTTAGAAACACTTGCTTTGTTACCAGCTGGAGCCAGATGTCACTCTGGCTCGTTTTTCTGTGGCCCTTCACTGGCAGAAGCTCCCTGCCTCCCATCTCACTGAGGTTGTGTCTGTGAAGCTGCCCAGAGCGTGGTGGTGAACGGCTCAGTGTTGCTGGCTGCCACCTTATTGTCAGCTCTTTTTCCCCTCCCTCCCTCTTTCTCTCTTCGTTCGCTTCTGAGAAGTCATCTTATTTTCTTCCCGATGTCCGATGTTCGCTGTCCATCCTGAATTTCTAGTTGCTCTGCAGTGAGAGGCGTCTCATCCCACATAGAGACAGGAGTGGCAATCTCCATTTACCCTTTTCTTCTTCCTGTTGAGAAATAATAACTTAAGTGAGAAAAATGCATGCTTGTCTTTATACACACTAGGGGTTGCCAACCAAAATGAGAGGGTCTTATTTATTTAATTTCCTTGGATCATTTGGTAATAACATTAAAAAACAAATATTTTTTAGTTTAATATGAACACAGTGTAGAAGAGTCAAATAATTTACTAAGTTTACTTAGAAAACCAGTAGTGTTTATTCCCTGATCCTTATTAATTAATTAACTAGATAATTAATTTTTGGTGTTGGGAATGGAAACCAGGGGCATTCTACCTCTGAGCTACACCCCCAGAATGATTTTTAATTCTTTCTTTCTTTCTTTCTTTCTTTCTTTCTTTCTTTCTTTCTTTCTTTTTCTTTCTTCCTCTCTCTCCTCTTTCTCTCTTTCTTTCTTTCTTTCTTTCTTTCTTTCTTTCTTTCTTTCTTTCTTTCTTTCTTTCTTTCTTTCTTTCTTTCCTTTTCTTTCTGTGGTACTGAGGGTGGAACCCAGAGGCTTTTCTACCTCTGAGCTACACCCCCAGAATGATTTTTAATTCTTTCTTTCTTTCTTTCTTTCTTTCTTTCTTTCTTTCTTTTTCTTTCTTCCTCTCTCTCCTCTTTCTTTCTTTCTTTCTTTCTTTCTTTCTTTTCTTTCTTTCTGTGGTACTGAGGGTGGAACCCAGAGGCTTTTCTACCTCTGGGCTATACTCCCAGACCTATTTTCTATTTTATTTGGAAACAAGGTCTCACTTAGTTGCTGAGAGCCTCACTAAGTAGCTGAGGCTGGCTTTGAACCTGTGCGATCCTCCTGTCTTAGCCTCCCAAGCGTGGGGATTACAAGCGTATGCCACCACGCCCAGGTAATTCTTTATTTTTGAAACAGGGTCTCACTAAATTGTGGAGTACCTCACTAAGTAGCTGGGGCTGGCCACAATCCCAGACCCTCCTGTCTCAGTCTTCTAAGTACTGGGATTTCAAGTGTGCACCACCACGCCCGGCAACCCTAATTTATTTTAAATTTTCCTAGCTTTTTTTTTTTTATAAGTTTTCCATCGCTAAATAATGAGTTTATTTTTGCCTTAGACGTTACATATATAGAATCATAAAGCATTTGTTTTTCATGGTTTTTCAGTGTTTTGTGAGATTCATCCACTTATCATTTCTCCCTTCTGAAATGCTGCTGAAATTAAAAGTAAACTAAAAAGAGCACTCGGCCCTTCCACGAGGGCGGTGAGAGGACAGGAGAGGACAAGCAGCAACTGTATCTGGAAACTGAAAAGCGCACCTATGGTGGCGACCGACCAGATCTTGGAGCTGAGTCCCCGTCCTTCTCACGGCCGGCAAGCCCTGGGGACCCCTGACCGGCCCCAGCAACCAGGGGCCCTCAGGGACGAGGGTCCTGAGCCCCCGGGGAGTGGTGGGGCCCCAAGCCTTTGAAGCTAGACATTTCCTGTGTGTCCTGTCACCTCAGCATCCTGGTGCAAATATTTCTCTTCATTATTTATTATTCAGTTAAGAATATTTCCTAATATCCAGCACGATTTTTTCCTGGACTGTTTAGAATTGTTTTGCTTAATGTTGAGCAATTGAGGGATTTTTCAGGTGATTTGGGGGCAGAGTATTGATGTATAACTAAATTCTGTTGTGGTCAGCAAACATACGTAGGCCTTAGGATTTTAATTTAAAATGGAAGTTTTCTTGGTGTGTCGTGCATGCCTGTCATCTCAGTTCTTATGAGGCTGAGACAGGGCAGTCGCAGGTCTGATGCCAGCCTCATCAACTTAGCAAGGCCCTCAGCAACTTAGTGAGACCCTGATTCCAAATAAAAAAAAAATTTAAAGGGGCTAGGAATGTAGCTCAGAGGTAGAACTTCCTAGGGTTCATTCCCCAGTATATATAAAAAGAAATGTATTGAAACCTTCTTGAAGACCCGTATATAGCATACAGTGTCTATACTTAAAGGATCTACAGAGAATACAATTTAAAACACCTTGGGAAGGCCATTAGATAAGGATACGGGTCAGTAACCATCCCAGTGTCTGTGCGTTCAGTCCTGGTGCTGCGGCTTAGGTGTGGAGCATCCTCCAGGAGCGCTCAAGTGCTGTCCCGCAGCCTGCGCAGTAGGGGGGCGCTGGAATCACAGGCGGGCCTCGTCGCGGGCTGGGTCCGTGGGTGGATGCGTGATTTGAATGGGTTTGCTGGTGCTACCTACGGCAGGCCAGGAGCGGCTGGGGCGGGAGGCCCTGGGTGGCTCCAGGGCTCCATTTGTGATTATCTTCTCTCTCTGCTTCCATGAACTGAGCAGGCCCTTCGCCATGCCCAGCCATGGTGTCTCGGAGCTGAACATGGGTGGAACCTCTGGTACCATCAACCTTTGATCCTGACTCCACCTCTCAAGTACTGGGATTACAGGTGTGCTCCACCATGCCTGGTTTGGAATAAATTAATACAGGAGAGTTGTAGGATGGAAAATCAGTAGCATTGCTGTGTGACAATAATTAATTGAACTAGAAATCAAGAAAGCAATCCCACTTATAATAGCTACCAAAAATTTTCTAAAAATAAATTGAACCAAAGACATGAAAGATCTCTGTAGTGAAAACTATAAAACACTGATGAAGGAAGCTGAAGCAGACACACAGGTGTGGAAGGGTCATGATTGTTAAAGTGTCCATACTGCCCAGAGCAATCTACAAATTCAGTGCAGTCTCTATCAAAATACCAATGATACTCTTCAAAGAACTAAAAAATCCTAAAATTTATATGGAACCACAAAATCCCTGAATAACCGAAGCCATCTTTTAAAAAAAAAATTATTGATGCATTATATTCATACATCATATTGGGGTAAAAAACTTGTGTGTACAAACATGTACACATCATCCATTTAGCTCCTGCCCAATTCCCACCCCATTACCCCCCATCTCCTTCCAATGCCTGTTTTAGCGGTTGACTTCGATATGTTTAAGTACAGTGTGTGTTTTAGAGATTTTCCTCTTCCCCTCTCCTTTCTCCTCCTTTAGGTTGTCTTGTTTGCTCCTCTATAGGATTTCCTTTTTCATCCAGAGTTCCTCCTATGACCCATTTTTCCCTAGCCCTCACATATTAGGGCAAGCATCTGATTTCTTATTTTTTGTGACTGACTAATCTCACTTAGCATAATGTCCTCCAGGTTCATCCATTTCCCTGAAAATGATGTAATTGAGGTTTTTTGATGGCTGAGTCAAATTCCATTGTGTACATATCCCACAGTTTTGTAATCCATTCATCTGTTGATGGACATCTTGGCTGGTTCCATAGTTTGGGCTATGGTGAATTGTGCAGCTATGAACATAGATACACATGCATTTGGTAGTTAGCCAAAGCCATCTTGAGCAAAAATAATAAAATAAAAGGCACTGCACTGCCTGATTTCATGTTATAAACCTGCAACAGTCAAAACAACACGATATTGGCGTAAATCTAGACAAACCAGTGGAACAGAATACATAGCCTAGACTTATATCGCTAGTCGTCCGACTTTTGACAAAGCTGCTAAGAACATGGCAAAATGACAGTAGTTTTTTCAATAAATGGCCATGGAAATTGGATGACCATATGCAGAAGAGTGAAGTGGGACTCAACTCTCACCCGGCTTGAAAAACAACTTGACATGAGCAGGTTTATATGTAACCTGAAATCATGGACCCATTAGAGAAAACAGGGGAGGTGCTTCAGGTCATTAGGATGGCAAAGATTTTTTTTTAAGAAGAAGATCCCCAAAGTACCAGAAACAAAAGCAAAACGATTTGAACTGGGGGTTTGGGTGTAACTCAGAGGTAGAATGGCTCTGGGTTCAATCCCCAGTACCACCACCACAGCAACAAAAAATCGCAGGTTCGAGGACAGCCTCAGCAAGTAGTGAAAGTGAGATTCTCATGAACCTAGGGAGACTCTGTTTCAAAAATAAAAATAGAATAAGGCTGAGGGTATAGTTCAGAGGTAGAATGTTCCTGGGTTCAGTACACGCACACACACACACACACACACACACACACACACACCACAGTGCATACTATTGGTGAGAATTTAAGTCTATATAACCACTTTGGAAAATGATATGGTGGTTCCTCAAAAAAACAACAACAACAACAAAAAAAAAAAAACTAAGAATAGAAGTGCCATGTGATCCACCAATCTTGCTACTGGGCATACATCCAAAGGAAGGGAGGTGAATATGCCAAAGAGACATTGTACCCCTCGTCCATTGTAGCAGAGAGGTGGGAGCAAGCCGTGTCTGTCAGCTGATGACGGACGCGGGGTGCTGCATATACACACAGCGGAATACTATTCAGCCGTAAGAGAGTAGCACCCTGCCATAATAAAGCCAGGCACTGACAGACGGCACTGCATGATCTCACTCGTTTGCAGAATCTTTAAAAAGCTGATCTCATAGAAGTCGTGAGTAGAACAGTGATAATCGGGCTGGGGGAGTGGAGGGGGGAGGTGGAGAAAGGCTAATCAGGGGATGGCCGGTTACCGTCAGGAGGAGCGGGACGCCCCGGTGTGCTGTTGCACAGTGGATGAGTGTACTGACAGTAACAGACTGTGCATTCAGAAAGGCAGAAGAACGTTTAACCATAAAGAAATGCTAGGCTGGGCGTAGTGGCGCACGTTTGTAGTCCCAGTACTTGGGAGGCTGAGACAGGAGGATCCTGGTTCACGGCCAGCCTCAGCTACTTAGGCCCTCTGCATTAGTGAGACCCTGCGTCAAAATAAAGGATAAAAAAGCGAGCTAGGGGTGTAGTTCGGAGGTAGAATGCCTGTGGGTTCAATCCCCAGCACCACAAAAAAAGGAAAGAAGGAAAAAGAAAAGAAATGCTAATGTTGAGGAAATCACCTTGAGCCTGACCTAATCATTACGCAAATGTATGCGTGTACTGAAAGGTCACGTTACTTCATTGATACGTGCATCTTTATACGTGGTTAAATACAATTTAAAAATAACAAAACCTTTAGAACAAAGAGCTGGTCTGGCAAGCGTGATGTTTTACTTGGAGAATTTGGCGCATATGGACGAAGTGGGTTTATCTACAGTCTTAATTCTGTCCCATCCAGCCTGGTTTTATTGTATTGTTTCCCTCCTTTGTCGTCGTCTATTGGATTAATACAAGGTATTTAAAAGCGTTTGTGCTTTGTTTCTATTAACTTGCGAGTCATACATCGTCTACCGCAGGCCCTGAGAACATGCGTCCTTGACCCCTAGCGGTAGCCAGAGGAGGCCGCTCTTCCCCTCGCGTGATCCTGGTGAGACCCGCAAGCTCGCCTTTCGTTTCCGTCACTTCTGTAGAGAAGCCAGTTGTCCATCTTATCTTTCCTCCTTTGAAGGTTTCTTTTTGAGCTGCGTGCTCCGTCTCTGACGTCCGGCAGCCGTAGGTGTCCGCTGTGTGCTGCTCTGTGTTCAGCCTGCGCTGTGATTGAAAAGCTTTTTGAATCTGTCGACTGGCACACTTTAGCAGCTTCAAACAATCCATGTCATGCTCTTAAAATATTACTCTCTGCTCTCGGGTCATTCAGGCAGCTATTTAAAATACCACAGGGGTATTTTATGTGGGGCGGCTTTTACAGAACAGAAACTGATTCCTCACAGTTCTGGAAGCCGATACAGGTCACTTTCTGGTTCATAAGCAGCACCGTCTTTTTGAAACGCACCATCGTGGGTCCCTCTCGGGCCCTTCCGTGAGGCTGCACCCTCTCGGCCTGATCACCCCGGGCCCACCTCCTAGTACATCACTTTGGGGTTGGGATTTCAACATGGGAACTTCGGGGGCACAAACACTGCAGCCGTGGCCTCTCCAGGCCCCGTGACCTTCCTCTCGCATTCCAGTATCGTGCAGCTTGACCGTGTCACTGCGCCCTCTCTTTCTCACTTTTTTGCCATTTGATTTTCCTGTTTTTAAATTTTCTAGTTCCTGTTGCCCTCTTTCCTGTTCATCAACACAGCCTTCAGCTGTAGTCAGAATCTTGATTTCACAGTTATCACATTTTTTTTCAAATCTAGAGTTTCCACTCGATTCTTTATGGTTTCCAATCTTCTGGCAAAACGCCCTATTTCTCCATTGACTTCCTGTATGTTTTTCTCTCCTATTGTGAACACACCAGCCATGATTGTTTTAAAGTCCTGTTTGGTCATTCCTGAGCCTGGATCCTATGTAGATACGTCTCTGTCTCTCTCTTTTCCTTTTTCTCTTTGTGGTTTTCTTTGTTTTATTTTCCTCTGTATTTTCAACCATGTAGTCTTGTCTCTTTTCACACCTTGTAATCTTTGATGTGATGTCAGAGTCACTTCCTAACGCCGCAGAGGCCCAGATGTTCAAGAGGCGGGGGCTTCTTTCGAGCAGCTGGGTTCAGGGTGGATGCAGGTCTGCTGAGCCGAGCCCACCCCTGGCTCTGTGCTCCCCCTGGGCTTCCCCCTGGCTGTGACCGCTATTCCCTAGCCCGGACACTGTGCAGGCCTCCTCTTGACATCCAGAGGCTTCCTTCTCTAAGATTCCACCCTTCTGCCTTCTACCCCTTATTCAGAATCTGGACGGTGTCTGAGAGGAGGGGCTGGTGCTGGTCTGGGTGCCCCACCTCCCCTCCTGGTCTTGGCTCACAAGCTGCTTTGTCTTGAGCTCTGCAGGATTCTCCGTCCCTGGGCAACCGCTTTGTGCCTGGGAAGACTCCAGCCTCCAGCCTCTTGCCCAGTGCCCGGAATGCAAATGCGCCAGGGAGGGCGAGTATGGAATTCCCTCTTCTGGCCTGCGCCCCTGCCCTGGAATCTTGGCCTGCTGGTCCCACCCTCGTTTCAGTAGCTCTTTGATTCCTTCGAGGAGATTTTAACTTTTATCCAGCTTTTCCAGTGGTGCCTGGTGAGGCCCGGGTCAGCCGCCAGCCGCTGCTTCCCCGCAGGCTGCCTGCACAGCAGAGTCCCTGTACGCACGCAGAGCTCTAAACAAGAGGCCCAGCTTCATGTGCCAGCGTGGGCTGGGCGGTCGGCTGACACTGGTCTCAGCCGGCGCAGGGTGTGAGCGCGTGTGTGTGAGCGCGTGTGTCCCCTTCGGCTGTGGTGTCTGGGCTTTGGAAATGGCTGCGGCTTCACCGTACATCGGTGCCCGGAGGGGTCCCCTCTGTTCTTGTCCCGAGAGTCTCTTGTCTTACCCTAGTCCATTGATGAGCCAAGATGAGCGGATCGCAAAACCGTGCTGTATACACTCGGGGGGACTTTACTCAGCCAGAGAAAAGAGCACGATGGTGTCGTTTGCAGGAAAACGGACAGACCTTGGCAACATTAAGCGAAGTGAGATGAGCCGATCTCAGAAGCGCGTAGGTGTATGTTAGCTTCCATGTGTGGAAGCTAGAGAGACACTGAAGGACAAAGGGACCCCAGGTAGAGGAGTAAGGACTCTGCCGAGGACGGGAGGTGGAGATGGACTAGAGACGGAGCGAAGGCGGTAGCTTAAAGAAGGCTGCGCACATATGTGAAGTTCTCAAGGTCGGTCTCAAGGACATTTGTGGGGAGCGGGAGGGGGATCTGGAAGAGACCACCAAGTGCATGTACATTCCTGCCACTCTGCCTCAGCACCATGTGTAATTACAGTGCACCAAGAAAAGTGCAAAGAAACAATGAGAAAGGGAGCAAAGAAATCAGCCGCGAGTGAGGGTGCACGCCTGGAATCCTAGTATGTGGGAGGCTGAGACGCGAGGATCACAGATTCAAGGCCGGCCTCGGCAACCTAGTGAAGCACTGTTTCAAAGTTTAAAAAAATCAATTAGAAGTGTCAAGGGTGTAGCTCTCAGGTAAAATGCCCTGAGTTCAATTCCCAGCACACACACACACACACGCACACACACAAAATAATAAGAGGAAAAAAATAGAAAGTCCTGTTTGAATAGCTGTGAGAGGAATTACTTCCTTCCTAATTATTTCCTATTTCAGCACTAGAGAGCCTGTTTTTTTGTTTTTGTTTTTGTTTTTGTTTTTGTTTTTGTTTTGTGGTGGTACTGGGGTTCCTGGAAGCCCTTCTACCTCTGTGGCTACACTCCCAGA
The DNA here is from genome assembly GCF_963383645.1 of Muscardinus avellanarius. Lineage (NCBI taxonomy): Eukaryota > Metazoa > Chordata > Mammalia > Rodentia > Gliridae > Muscardinus > Muscardinus avellanarius. Next base: position 1,050,050 of record NC_137787.1, read on the forward strand.
CCTATTTTATATTTTTGAAACAGAGTCTCTTACGCCAGGCGGCTGGCTTCGAACTTGTGCGAGCCTCCTGTCTCCGCCTCCCAAGCGCGGGGATTACAAGCTTGCGCCACCATGCCTGGCTTAGAGAGCCTGTTTTTAGCTGGCACAAGGCATGCTGCTACCTGCGCACTTGAAATCGCGTAGTTTTTTGCCTTACTGGGGATTCACGGGCTTCCTCTACCCTTTTCTGCCCCAGCTGAAATGTCCTAGACTCTTCCAGCTTCAGAAGCAGGGATTCGTCAACGTGAGGGACCCGGGAGTTCCCACTCCTCGCAGCCCTGGAGGGCGAGCAGTGACGGGCTCGCAGGGGCTGCAGTGGGCGGTGTGCAGCCCAGCTACACTGGCCTTTGCTCCAGCAAGCTTCTGTCCACCATGTTGTGGGCCTGGCACCGCGCCGTAGGCCCTGGAGGAGCTGCTTGTGGAGGGCGGTGCTCTCTGGGGCCTGGCCTGATCAGCTGTGCTCTGCGAGGCAGGGCCCCGGCCCGCAGGATCTGGAAGGCCAGCCACTGGGTCTGCGTTGGCCCAGATGTGCCCTGTGCTCCATCCTCGGAGGCAGGTCCTCCTGCCTGGATCCTGGGGTCATCAGAGGGCAACTCAGAGGGGCAGCAGGACCTGCCCGTGGTCACAGTTGGGAGGCTGGGCACTGCAGACGTACGGCCTCTGAGCCACATTCTCCAAGGGTGTCAGTATTGAGTGGGAAAGAGGAGGCGGAGATGGCTTGACCCAGGGTGGGGCGTGGCCTTTGCTCCCCTGGGATGCACTCACCCTGTGATAGGATCCGTGCCTGTTTTACATGGATGGCCGTGGGGGAGACCAAGCGTTCCTCTTCACACCAGGCTGAATGGCGCCTCCCGCAGCCCTGGCCACTGCTGTCATTGACCACCCTCCGCCTGGAGCTCGCCGTCCCCATTCCCGAGAGCCCTGTCCTTCAGACCAGGGTCCCTGGGTGCAAGAGCTCAGCGTCCATGGGCAGCCCCAGAGAGACCTTCAAAGTGGCTGCCCCTTGTTTTGCCCTCAGTGTCAGTGACCTTCCTCAGAGTTCTAGGACTCAAGAGGCAAAAGTCACTTTGGGGTCATTGGCCTCCGTCAGTTTGCAGATCACACCGAGGCCGGGGGTGAGTCCCACGGCTGGGAGCAAGGCTGGGCAGGTGGGCACAGGACGCCTCACGGTTTGCTCTTCCCATGCCCCGTCAAGCGCTGTGTCCTGTGGACTCTGAGGCCCAGCCATTGCTGGGTGTGGCTCCCAGCCTGGCGGGAGCAGTCTTGCCCCTGGGCCTGCATCCAGGGGATGACCCTTCCCGAGGAACCCCCCTGGGCTGGAGGGTCTCCGTAGCCGACACAGAGGTGTTTCCGGCTTCCTATGCAGGCTTCTGGTTTCCAGGCTCTGGCAGGCCGAGTTCCACACCCCTCTGGGGCCTTTTCTCCCTGAAGGCCTCCTCTCCAAGTGCTCCTCTTGGTGGGCGGGTCGCGTGTGCGTGGCACTCGGTGGGGGGCACTTGCTCTGCCTCTCTGGATATTGCTTCTGATTCACGTCCCCCTTTCCCCAGGTGTCTCCTAGTTGCCGGGGTTCCTGCCACTGCTAGGTGACTGACAGAGGCTGCAGACATGGCGGGTGCCTCGGTGAAGGTGGCGGTGCGTGTCCGCCCCTTCAATTCCCGGGAAATGAGCCGGGATTCCAAGTGCATCATCCAGATGTCAGGAAGCACCACGAGTGAGTACCTCCCACCGCGCCAGCGTCCAGGAGCCGGCGCACAGACACTGCCACAGATCGGGGGAGGGTCCGGGTGTCATGGGGCCTGGGTTAAGGTCCCGCGTCAGCGATCTCCGCCTGGTGACCCCCTGGTGAAGCTCCCCGTTATGCACCGGCACCTGCAGTCCTAGCCAGCCCTGCTGCAGAGCCGGCTTCCCACCTCACGGCTGTGTCTCCACTGTGCCTAAGAGCAGCTTGATGCTTCTAGAAGGTTTTCACCTCTCTTCCACTCACACCCTCTGCACAGAGGACCAGGGAGAAACCAGGGCTCTTTGCAGGTGGCGGTCCCCTCTGCCACGCTGGAGAGCCACCCAGCATGGGCCCCGAGGTGAAGCCAGGCAAGCCCAGGAGAAGTGTCTGGAGGGACTCCTCCGTGCCCCTGGTCACACTCAAGTGTGACCTTGGCTCAGCGCCCCTTGACCCTCAGTCTCCCCACCTGTGCAAACAGATGGTGCTGGGTACTCCAGGTCATTTCTGAGTCCTTCTAGCCACACTAACGAAGCCCTAGGCTGGACCCCTCATCCCTGCCTCTGCTCTGCAGGTGGGGACCTGGGCCCAGGGTGGGGTGTGCCTGGGACTTGCCCCCCTGCATGGAGGAAATGGTGCCTATGTTGGTTGCCTGGAGTGGGGTATAACAAAATGCCACTGAGGGACTCGAGATGAGCTATGGGAGAGAGAGGGACAGACAAGACAGACAGACAGACAGAGGCAGAGAGAGATGAATGACCCCTGGGCTCTTCCTCTTAGGAGCCCACTAATCCCACCATGAGACCCCCACCCTCATGACCTCCTTGAACCCTACTCACCCCCAAAGGTCCCCAAGGTTCATCCCATTGGGGTTAGCATAGAACAGGGACACAGTCCCCCGCGGGTCTGCGGTTCAGCAGCAGCTCGGCACAGGACTCCTCCATGGTACACGGTGGGCCTGGCCTGGCTGTGCCCTCGGGCATCTGTGGGCAGCAGTGTCCACCACAGAGAGGGCAAGACAGCTCGTCTGCCATGGCTCGTTTGGGGACCCAGCCTACCTCCAAAACCTGCTCCCTCCCTCGGGGGATGTGGACTCTGCCACTCCCTGCGCAGAGCTGACCACCCTCCTCTGTCCCTCGGTGGGTGCGGACTCTGCCGCTCCCTGCAGAGCTGACCACCCTCCTCTGTCCCTGCCTGCAGCCATCGTCAACCCCAAACAGCCCAAGGAGACGCCCAAGAGCTTCAGCTTCGACTACTCCTACTGGTCCCACACCTCGGTGAGCGGAGGCTGGGTAGCTGGGGTGGTGCTGGCTCAGCCCTGCTCACGTGGGCTCTCCCTCCGGAGACGCCACCCCTCGGAGCACGCGCCTCTCTAAGTGGGGCGAGGACCCCAATTGCTCCCCTGGAGGCTTGCCTGAGCAGAGACGCACAGGGACCGATGGGCTTCTCGGCCCTATGGTGTATTCACCTGCCAGCCCGTGTCTCCACCTCCATTCACTCCACATGCAGAAAGGCCGCAGCTGAACCCACACATCCTCCTGGCGCCTGCACCCTGCATGGTAGAGCCGGGGAGCTCACGGACGCTGGCCACACATACACCCATTCCACACCACAGCCCCGCCCCTGGCCCTTCTTCCCACCTCCCTCCAGAGGCATCCAGTCCTCCGGCCAGCTCTCACCTACACATCCCAAGCGCCTGGCCCCCAGGGCTCTTCAGTGCCTCCCCGTCCAGCCTGTCCTCCAGTCAAGGTGACCCGCACCTGACCATGCTGTCCCTCTGCCTCACGCACCCTGTGGCTCTCAGCGCTGCGGCCCAGCTGCCTGCAGCCCACGTTCACCCCAGCTCAGTGGCAGCTCTGGGGCCTTGCACACACTCTGCCCTCTGCCCGGACCCCTGCGGCGCCGCGCTGCTATCTCCTCCTGCGACTGCTCTTTGTCCCCGGGAAGCTGCCCCCAAGGCAGGACGAGGGCGGGGACGTGCCTCCCCTCTGGGCTGCCCCTGTGCGCCCAAGCCCTGGGCCCACTTGGGCCCTGCAGACACGCCTTCTCGTCCCCCAGCCCGAGGACATCAACTACGCCTCGCAGAAGCAGGTGTACCGAGACATCGGGGAGGAGATGCTGCAGCATGCCTTCGAGGGCTACAACGTGTGCATCTTTGCCTACGGGCAGACGGGGGCCGGCAAGTCCTACACCATGATGGGGAAGCAGGAGAAGGACCAGCAGGGCATCATCCCACAGGCACGTGGCGGGCTGGAGACAGCGCCCAGCATGGCTGCGGGCTCTGGCCGGGGACAGCTGCCCAGGACAAGGGTGGCCAGATACTGAGTCACAGGTGGCCCCTCAGATGCTGCTGTGCTCCCAACCTCCCCAGCAGCCTCTGGGCCTGAGCTGGCCAGTCCTCGGCTGGGTCATCTTAGGGGTGGCGGCCCAAGTCTTCGTGTAGATGAGGACTGAGTGGCAAGCAGGTGTCCACAGGAAGGGTGGGCCACTAGCCAGGGGCGCCTGGGGTCCAAGGGGACACCAGGCACTGGCCTCGGGCCTTCTCTGGAATGTGTGTTGTGAGGGGTGAGAGGGGCGTGGGCCCAGGGCAGCCCCTAACCCTCACCAGCTGACTGTCCCTCTGTCCTTGCAGCTCTGTGAAGACCTCTTCTCTCGAATCAACGACACCACCAATGACAACATGTCCTACTCCGTGGAGGTAGGCTCCTTGCCTGTCACCAGCTTGGGGGTGGGCTCGGCGACTCAGGTGAGGTCGGCAAGGCAAGGGTTTCTGATTTAAGAGTCCCTGCCACTGGCTGCACCCTTTCACGTGTCCACGACGAGCCTGCCAGCTGCGGTGTGGGACTTGGGGACTCGCAGTGTGGGGGCCCAGTGGCCCTGGTGTGATCACAGGGGTGTGTGCTGGGGACCGAGTCCCAGGAGAGCCCCAAGGGTTGGCAGGCAGCTGTGGGCCAGCAAGCACTTCTGCTGCCCTGCACCTTGGGTTCCTGATGGGTCCTCCCCTGCAGGTCAGCTACATGGAGATTTACTGTGAACGGGTCCGGGACCTCCTGAACCCCAAGAACAAGGGCAACCTGCGTGTGAGGGAGCACCCGCTGCTGGGGCCCTATGTGGAGGACCTGTCCAAGCTGGCCGTCACCTCCTACAATGACATCCAGGACCTCATGGACTCTGGGAACAAGGCCAGGTGTGTGGCGACCTGCCTTCCACCATCCTGTCTCTGGGGTGCCCCGTCTCTGGTCTCCTGTTGGGTCTGCCAGGCTCAACCTCCTTGTGTGCCTAGGGCCACTGAGGGCACATGCGAGCTCATCCAGGGGGCACTGTCACCTGCACAGGGTGGGCAGCATAGCCCTGTGCCCTCCAGCTGAGGCGCACTGCGGGATGATGGCACAGATAGTGAAAGCTGCCTCTGTGGGGCCAGTCCTGGTCCCCAAGGGCAGCTGCTCTGCCAGGCCCCGGGGCTCAGAGACTGGACCTGGCACTGGGGCAAGTTGGCACCCAGCACAGCAGCCACAGGCAGTCCACCTCCCTGTAGTCCTGGGCCTCCTGCCCAGGATGCTCTGTTGCCATGGCAACCGTGGTCCCTCTCTATGCTCAAAGACTCTAGGGAGGGGGAGGCCAGAGCTGAGTCCACCTCAGCCCCTGAGGTGGTGGGGACGTCCTAGACCACCCAGGACACTATTCCTGACTGTGGCCTCTGCACACTAAGGTCACTGTGACCCTCTGTGATGTGCGGTGATTATATCTGAGGAGAGTCTTTGAGGTCCCTGGGGTTGGGGCAGTGTTGGCCCCTGAGCCCTCTTGACAGCCTGGGGCTGGAGGGCCACACTTCTGGCCATGCCACTTTCTGAGGAGAGGCTGGCTCCTTGGGCTCCCTGGCGTGGGCTGCAGTGGCGTGGGCTGCAGTGGTGTGGGCAGTGGATCCCCCTTTCTCTTCTGACAGCCACCCCTCCATTAGGGCCAAGGTGGACGCCTGCCCCTCTGGGTGATGCCTGGGCCCCTCAGGGTGGGGCACCCCCTTAGTTGCGGTGCTATGGTGTTCTGGGCAGCAGCTGAAGGATGAGGACCCCTCAGTAGGCGGCGGGTGTGTGCCGTGCTGGGCTGGGCAGAGCAGCCCTGGAGCCCGGGGGCCCGGCCAGCAAGCTTGCCCAGCACCCTCGGTCCTGACCTGGAGCGAGGGCTGACCTTGTGTGGCCTCCTGCTCCCAGGACCGTGGCGGCCACAAACATGAACGAGACCAGCAGCCGTTCCCACGCCGTCTTCAACATCATCTTCACTCAGAAGCGCCACGACGCGGAGACAGACATCACCACAGAGAAGGTGAGTGTGGCGGCTGTGGCGGCTGGGCAGGGCCGCCACACTGGACGCGGGCCCGTGAGGCAAGCGGTGTCCTTGCCTCAGGCCCCCTGGGAAGCGCGGGCCGAGCTGCCCCCAGAGCAGCTCCCACATGCCAAGGACAGGTGCCACAGCAGGCGGCCGCCCCATGAGTGGTGTGGGCCCGGGGCCGGCAGGCTCTTCCTGGGCCAGGCTTCAGGGGCAGAAGGCATGGCGCTGCCCGTGCCGTGCCCCGTGCCCTCCCACAGCCCCGTCTCTGGCCCAGGCCCTTTATTCTAGGCATCCTGTTCGTGAAGGGCAGCGAGCAGGTGTTGAGCCTCTTCTGGGCTGACTCTGCCCTGCCTGCACCCCACAGTCCCGCCTCGGCTCAGCACAGGGCCCCCATCGACACCCAGGGTCACAGACGAGGGGCCAGGAAGTCCACGGCAGTCCCTGGGGGTGCTGGGCGTCTCCTCGGCCCTGCATTATTCTCATGACTGATCCCTGGAGGTCCTAGGAGGTCCAGGAAGGCTGAGGGAGTTGGGGTTAGCAGGGGCAAAGCTGGCCGGGCCAGCCACCCTCACTGGCCAGGCTGCTGAGAGGGTGCCGCTGGTGACCCTGGCCTGTCCTCAGAGCTGTGGCTTCAGAGGGGCTGAGCCTTCCCATGATGCACGGGGCCACCTCCCTGTGGGGTCTGTGGGATCCTGGCCGGAGCCCCAGAAGGAAGCCAGGAGTAGCCAGGCCTTCTCTGGAGGGGTTTAAATCCCACCGTGGTGACTTGGGCCCTCTGTTAGTGGGCACAGTGACAGATCACCTCTTGGGCGCCTGCGTGGAGAGGCCCGGCGCGTGGGGGCCGTGTCACAGGGGGGTCTGCAGCCTCTGGGGGCGGTGGCTTGGTGCCCCACTGGACAGACCCTCCTGAGAGCTGTGATCAGAGGCACAGAAGGAAGCCAGGGAGGGAGGTATGGAGGGAGGGGAAGGCGTGGTTCCTCAGTGGCGGCAGCGCCCGCGTTTGACTCTCCGCCACTTCAGGTGAGCAAAATCAGCCTGGTGGACCTGGCCGGGAGCGAGCGGGCAGACTCCACGGGCGCCAAAGGCACGCGGCTCAAGGTAGGGCTAGGGCCACCCGAGGGGCAGCCGCTTGGCCGGCGGGTGCAGGGTCGGCCCCCAGAGCAGACCTGGGCGGGGGGTGCAGGCCCTCGCCTGCGGTCTCTGGTAGCAGGAAGGCCATCCCTGCTGTGCCAGTACTGGCCAGGAAGTGGACCCTCTGCATGGCCCTGAGGGACAGGCAGTGATGGGGCTGCAGGCTGGCCGCCCAGCGTCCTAAGTGGACCCTCCTGTGGAATGGCTTGGTGTCAGGAAGGAGCGGCTCCCTGTGACCTCTGCCATGACCTGAGGGCTGGGAAGGGGCTCTGGGAGCTGAGAGGTGAGGGCGGGTGAGGGGTGGACGGATGCATGGGGAGCCCAGGAGAACTCTGGGAGAACTGCCCCAGCATCCCGCTCCCCCGATGGCCCCAGAGGCTGGTGGTCAGGGCTGGCCCCTCAGCCCACGCCGCATGGGCCAGGCCTCGGGACAGCTCTGGAGCGGGAGGCCCCAGATGTCCTGACCCGCTTTTCCACTCACAGGAGGGAGCCAACATCAACAAGTCCTTGACCACGCTGGGGAAGGTCATCTCTGCCCTGGCAGAAATGGTGAGCTGGCGCCGGGAACTGGGGCCGGGGTGGGCTGCGAGGGGCCACCTCTGCTGCTCCCGGCAGAAGTTGGGGACGGCCAGGCTGCCCCCAGGACCTATTTGGTGCAGTGTGGGGCTCAGTGGAGCCCAGAGACAGGGGCTGTCATGGTGGGCTGTAGAGTGTGGCGCCTGTTAGGACCTGGCACCTCAGTTTCCCCTGTAAGTGGGGAGGCGCCGCCTTCCAGGGACCTCTGAGTGCCATCATAGGCTGTGGTGAGCATGCTGGGAGGGCAGCAGTCAGCTCTGACCTCCACTGGCCTGTCCAGGCCATCCTCCCAGGAGGAGTCCATGGCTCTGAGGGCTGGGCTTGCGGGGCCCTGCAGGACAAGCCCATCACCCAGGCTGCAGGCCAGGGAAGGACGGCTCTCCAGAGACCCTAGCCTGCTCTGAAGTTGTTCAGAGTGGGGGCAATATCTGGGTGACAGCAGCCTGAGAGGTCATGTCATGACCGGCTCAGGGGCCAGCGTGCTGGGCAGGGGGCGCCAGGCACCTGGCATGAGTTCGGGCCTCTGTGGGGCCGGCCTGCCCTGCCCTCATGCCCTGGGGCCCCAGGCTCGCTGCAGATCCTCACACTCTGTCTGCCCTTTCTGTTTTCAGGACTCTGGACCCAACAAGGTAAGCCACTTCTCTTGAATCCCAAGGGGAAGGGGTTGGGAGCCGGGGCTCAGCCCCAGCTGCCCCTGCAGGGCCCAGCAGTGACGGCCACCCTTCACTTTTTCCTTAACGAACACACCAGGCCGACTGGAGCTGGGCCTGAGCTTCCAGGTGGGCCCTGGGATGAAGACGCAGACTTTCTGGCCCACAGTGCCGTGGGGGGAGTGGAGAGCAAACGTAGAAGCAGGAAAATAAAGACAGAATTATATAAACGGAATTATAATTATAGAAATAATACATGCAAATATTAAATATAGCCATAGACTAATAGATATAGCTACAAGCTGGGATGGATTTCATAAAGGAAAAGCTGAGAGTGACCCACAGGTGACACAGCGTTTGCTCTGCGCGGAGGGGAGGTGGCCTTCCCCAGAGACCGAGAGCCGGTGGAGCCCCAGGCGGGCAGAGCACGTGTGGCTGGGGGGACGTGTGAGAGGAAGTGTGTGGGAAGGTGAGGGAATCGCATGAGGAACTGTGGGAGGCACTGCACGGGAAGTGTGTGAGGGAGGAAGTGTGTGAGGAAGTGTGTGAGGAAGGAAGTGTGTGTGAGCTCTGTGTGAAGAAGTGTGTGAGTAGGAAGTGTGTGAGGGAGGAAGTGTGTGAGGGAGGAAGTGTGTGAAGAAGGAAGTGTGAGAGGAAGGAAGTGTGTGTGAGCTCTGTGAAGAAGTGTGTGAAGGAGGAAGTATGTGAGGAAGTGTGTGAGGAAGGAAGTGTGTGAGGAGGAAGTGTGTGAGGGAGAAAGTGTGTGAGGAAAGAAGTGTGTGTGAGCTCTGTGTGAAGAAGTGTGTGAGGAGGAAGTGTGTGAGGAAGGAAGTGTGTGAGGGAGGAAGTGTGTGAAGAAGGAAGTGTGTGAGGGAGGAAGTGTGTGAGAGCTCTGTGTGAGGGAGGAAGTATGTGAGGAAGTGTGTGAGGAAGGAAGTGTGTGAGGGAGGAAGTATGTGAGGAAGAAAGTGTGTGAGGGAGGAAGTGTGTGAGGGAAGAAGTGTGTGAGGAAGGAAGTGTGTGAGAGCTCTGTATGAGGAAGTGTGTGAGGAAGGAAGTGTGTGAGGAAGTGTGTGAGGAAGAAAGTGAGGAAGTGTGTGAGGGAGGAAGTGTATGAGCTGTGTGTGAGGAAGGAAGTGTATGAGGAAGGAAGTGTGTGAGAGCTCTGTGTGAGGAGGTGTGTGATGATATGTGGGGAATGTGAGCAACTGTGGGATACCACATGATAACTAAGGAGTCGTGAGGAAGTGTCTGAGGTGAGATCCGTATGGAAACATGGCGGGGAGCTGCATGGGAAGCCATGGAGGAGCTGTGTGGCACTGGTAAGGAATCGTTTGAGGAACTTTTGGGGAAACACAGGAGGAAACACAGGAGGAGCTGTGAAGGACTGTGAAGAATTCTGTGCCCTGGGGAAGTGTGTGTGCTGTGTGAGGACTCATAGCCCTGCGTGGGCTGGGCGAGGAGCTGTGTGGAATGGCGTAGGAGCCTGGGCTGTGGCGAGCGTGAGGAGCTGGGGAGGAGATGGTGTGGGGAGCCATGTGTGGAGTGCGGTGAGGTATCGTCTGGAGCTGAGTGTGGAGTCTGCGGACGTACGTGGTGTGTGAATGGTACAAGGAACTGTGTGAGAATTGTGAGGACTGTGGGGAGCCGTGTGGGCGGTTGTGAGAACTGAGGGACTGGTGAACCATGCGCACCTGCACGAAGGCTGTGTCAGGGGATTTGAGACTTGGTATGGAAGTTGTGGGGAACTGGATTGTGTGGGCCACAGGAGTAACTGCGTGAGGAGCCGTGAGGCCCGCGAGGAGCTGCGGGGAACTAAGAGGGCGATTGTGTGAGGAGCTTGTGGGGAGAATGAACAGTGTGACTGTTGGGGAAATGCTACAGAACTGTGTAACTGATGTGTCTGGGGTTGAGGAGTTGTGTGGAGAATTGTGAGAAGCTAGGAGAGAAATTGGAAAAACTGTGGAACTCTGTCAGAAGTGTGTGTGGAAATGTGTGAGGAATTGAAAAGTGTGTGTATGTGTGAAAGAGAGTGAGAGTGAGAGTGAGAGTGAGAGAGAGAGAGAGAGAGAGAGAGAGAGAGAGAGAGAGAGAGAGAGAGAGAGAGAGAGAGAGAGAGAAGGACTGGGGCTGTTAGGAATGCTGTTAGGAATTTGTGTGGGAACTTTGAGAAACTGAGGAGAATTGTGTGAGGGATTGTGTGAGGAACTCTTTAAGGAACTGTAAGAAACTTTTTGGGGGAAAAGCTGGAAGAATTGTGTAATAGACTACTAGGGATTTGTGTGGAGAATTGTGAAGAGCCATGTGTAGAGCTATGTGAAGACGTCTTTAGAAATCTGTGTGAGGCTCTGGGTGGCCATGTGCAAGGAATTGTGTAAAGAACTGTGAATGGGATTGTGTAAGGAACTTTGTGGAGAACTGTGATAGGTTGTGACAAAGCGTGAGTGTGGCCGACTGGCTCGGTCGGGAATAATAAATCCAGCACTGAATATGGCCACTGAGACCGCTCAAGATCGAGTTTCTCAGAAAGATGTGCAAAGGATTTGGGTGCAGTTCTGCAGCCACTTATCTGCAGCGATTTTTTCCCTTTTATGAAATAAATTCCTTTAAGTTCCTGTTCATGGCACTTAATGTGAGATTCCTCTCCAGGAAAGAATCTGACATGGACAAAAGCCTCTTGTGTGATTGACACTTTATTACAAGAACCCAGAAAATTTATATCCTTCACCAGTGAGATTAATAGTAAAAAAAAAAAGAAGAAGAAGAAGAAGAGAAGTGCAATCACCACAAAACAATAGTGAAGGACATGTAAACAAAGTAAAAAGATTAGCTCCTGATCTTGTGACCAGATCCAGCCCCCTGTCCTTGAGCCCCCTGCCCTTGCAGACAGGCGGCTCCAAAGGGCAAATTCCAGAAGGCACAGGCACACCCAGGGCTTGGAGAAGACGGCCTCTCATGGAATCTCCTTTAACTTTTCAGAACTTTCCATTCCTAGGGCTTAGTCCATATGGCTGGCATGGGGAGATATGGCGATCCAGGGGGATGTGATGGAGGTCTCCCAGGTTTCGTCCGCATTGCCATCCAAAGTCTGAAAGCTTAAACAAGCTCACAACACAGTTGAGCAGATAAACACCAAAAAGTAACATGAAGTTTTTAGATTTAGTTGTCGGATATACTTCTCTAGCTGCTGAGCACTTTTTCTCAAACGATAGGCTTATTAGAAGCCTATTCCTCTTTTAATAATCCATATTCCTATCACAGACCCACTGCAACTTCCTTTTCTTTTCTGATTACCCTGATTCTCTCTTTCCCATTTGGGACAATCTTAGGATAAGCTCTTCTTCATACAAAAATTCTTTCTTATTCTCACCATATTCCCTTTCTTTCACACTTACACATTTATTATATCTGTCCTTTGTTCTGACATATTCATTTCTTAACCACGTGGCACCCGTGGCACCCCCCCCCCTGTCTCGGTCAGCACACATACTGGGTGTAAAGGTCAAGAATCTTCCTAGCCTTCGACTCTATTGTATTGGGCAGTATTAGCTGCTCATCAACTAGGCTGCTTTGATGTCACACACAAAGTTTATCTTCTCTGTATCTAGGCCGGATCACAAGGAGAGGGGGTAAACAGAGGCACCGCTTGCCTCCCTTAAGTTTTTAGGGTTAATGACTTCAGCTGACTCTTAAGGCTTTTACTGTAAGTTAATGATTAGAATCAAGGTCAGAGATAGAGGGGAAATCTGCGTTTGTAATTACTGTGACTGGAATGCTTCCACTGCATCTGAATTCTGACTAGATTTTATTACCATTTGAGCAAAGCCGAGGGTGTTTAGAGGCTTAGACAAATTACTAGAAAATGTATTTTCCACGGATTCAGTTTCTCTCAAAGTCCTGATCTTACATCACCGGAGCAATTCGTGTTGAAAGTTAAAAGAATCATTAAGAGTGGGGGAGTACTTTGGCCAGAGACAACACTTCCCCTCGGGGCTCTGCTTCCCTGAAGCTTAGCCAATTTCCTGCGTGGAAATCACACGCAGATGCCGAGGAAAAGGAAATAATCCCGGCAAGTGAGGAAGTGTTTAAGGAGCTGTTTGGAGCCGTTGCAAGGAGCTTGGAGAACGTGGAGTAAGCTGTGAGGGCTGTTTAAGGAAAATGGAGAGATTGTGCAGGAAGTGTGAAAACCTGAGAACTGTGCGGTGAGCTCGAGGGCCCGTGTGGGATCTTGAGGAACTGTGTGGGGACGACGTAATGACGGTGTGCCCAGCTGTGTGGGGGGCCAGGGAGCTACGTCAGGAACGGTGTGCCCACCTGTGTGAGGGGCCAGGGAACTACATCAGGAACGGTGTGCCCAGCTGCGTGGGGGGCCAGGGAGCTACGTCAGGAACGGTGTGCCCAGCTGCGTGGGGGGCTGAGTTGCACTGGAGGGATGCAGACGCGCGGGGACTGGCTGTGGAGGGACTCCGTAGACCGTGTCTGGGAGCTGAGTGAGTTCTGAGGCGCTGGTTGAGGAGCGGAGTCTGGAGCAGGGCCACGGGGCACGTGGTGTTGGACAGGGCAGAGGACTGAGCCCAGGTGCTTGCTCCCCGGCCAGAGCTGGTAGATACACAGTGTCCTGGGAAGCTGTGGGTTTTCCCAGCAGTGCTTGGGAGTCGGTTTATTCTGGAACATGCTCGGCCGTTGCATGAAAAGCTCATTGGGCGTGGCTGGCCTGCTGTGGCCGTCAAAGAATGGAAAGCCAGTGTGGCCGCGGCCCAGGCTTGGGCCACGGGGCCAGGAGGGCAGAGGAGAGGGAGAGTGGGTGCTGGGGCGCCGGCATGGCAGGGCACAGACTGCTGGCGGACAGAGTGAGAGAGAGCTGGAACCTAGAGGCCCCGGTGCTCCCTGAGTGACTGCGGGGCTGGGCTTGAGGCAGAGGACTCAGCCTCAAGATGAAGTAACGAAAAGTCAAGCTAGAAACAGTCCTGCCAGATTTTCAAAGGAAAAACCGAAAGTGTTCAACAGGGAAGAGCTGTCGAGAGAGGCTCCCTTGAGCCCGTTCACGGAGAGGCCGGGCATCATTTCCGAAACGCTCTTTGACAGTGTGTCTGAAAGCTTTCGTGCCAGGCATGGTGGCACACACCAGTAATCCCAGTGCTTGGGAGGCGGCTGACACAGGATCGCAGTTTCAAGGACAGCCTCAGCATCACTGCAGGACTCTAAGCAAACTAGCAAGGCCCTGTTTCAAAACAAAAGATAAAAAGGTCTGGGCTGTAATTCAGAGGCAGGATGCCTCTGGGTTCAAGTCCTAGTGTCTGTCTGTCTCTCTCCCTGCTGTCTACCCCCCCCTCACTCACTCACAAAAAAAAAAAAAAAAAAATTCAAAATTTACAAGTTCGTGAGCTCCTGGGGCTCCTCCTGGGGATTGTCCTAAAGAATAATGACAAATACATTTGCACCCAGAGAAATGGGTCGCTCAGGGCAATACCTCTGTGCAGATCCTGAGGACGGGCCTCAGGGGGCAGAGGCCAGGCCTGCGGGCCTCAGTGGCTACTTAGCAAATATTTCTTAAGTATTAAACAAGTCGTCAATGGAAAGTAACCTGACATCAAGCCAGAGAGATGCAAGTCCCAGCAGCCATTGCCCGGGACGCACAAAGAAACCGAGTCACAGGGGCAGCGGGAGCAGAGGCTGCAGGAGGGCTGTGGGCGGGCTCCTGAAGGCTGGCCAGTGTGAAGGAAGAAGGAGATGGCGTCTGTGGGTGGAGGCCGAGCACTTCAGGTCTGCTGGGCCTTTCCCTTTGGTCAGAAGGTGCTGCCGGGGTTGAGGGGGGGCAAAGGCTCAGGTCCATTCAGGTGTTGGCCGGTGATGTCAGCACTCCTGGGCTCGGGTCTAGCCCAGGGCCAGACAGAGCAGGGGAGTAGAGGGAAGGAAGCTGAGGACCTGGGAGCAGGGCATGTTGCGGGCCAGGGCGGGGTGCAGTAGGTGGCGCCGTGGGGTTCGTGCCTGAGATGCCCCCTCTGCTCAGCTGGTCTAGACCTCAGCACCCAGTGCGGCCTCCTCCGCCTGCCCCTCCTGCGGGCTCAGGGCTGACCTTCGGTGTCTCCACAGAACAAGAAAAAGAAGAAGACGGACTTCATCCCATACCGGGACTCTGTGCTGACCTGGCTCCTCCGGGAAAACCTGGGTAAGGACTTGGTCGGCGGCCCCTGGACCCGGACTTCTCTCTGCCCCTCGGCTGTGAGCTGTGTGCATGGAATGGGAGTGCGTGGGAGGGGGATTAGGAACACGAGGGTCACCATGGGAGGCCGCCCGGCCAGACACAGCCTCTTGTCCTTTCTGGGCCGAGGCTGAGAGGTGGCCCTGTCCTGAACAGCACGATAACTTCTATGGGTTCTTGGCTTCCATGGCAAAAAGAATTTCAACACAGGCCAGTCAGAGATAAAGGCAGAGGTTTTATTTTATTTTATTTTATTTTTATTGGTGCATTGTAATCATATATCACATTGGAGTATAAGACTTGAGAGGATATACAAGCACACATCATCCAATTAGCCCTTATCCAGTCCCCATCCCATTCCCTCCCCCTCCCTCCTCCCCCTCCCTCGATCCCATGCTTGTTTGGTGATTAACTTTGATACATTTGTTTATGTACCTCCTGCGTTTTAAAGAGGCTCCGTCCTCCCCTATTCCATACCCTCTGATTGGTCACCTTAGTTGCTTCACTATAGGGCCCTTTCTACAGCTCGACCCCTTCCTGTTGCCCCTTTCCTCCTAGTTATTGCTGATTAGGGGAAGCATCTGGTTTTTATTTTCTGCAATATTTCTCTGTGCATGCCGTGTTGCAAGTACCGATTCCACTCTTGACGGCCCCAGTAGTGGCCTGGCTACCCATTGGACTGATCCAGACCTCGCTGGCTCAAGCAGCGGCCTTGCCTCATGGGAGGCCCCGATTCTGGGAGGTCTCACTGGCCCCAACACTGGCCTAAACCCTCGGCTGCCTCTGATCCCGGCCTTGGTGGCCCCAGCACCGACCTAGCCTCAAGGCAGGCTCCGATCCCGGCCTCAGAGGCCTCAGTAGTGGCCTTGCCTCACGGCAGGCTCCAATGTCACCCGTTGGCCCTGGCACCAGCCTAACCCCTCGGCAGGCTCCGATCACGGCCTCGGAGGCCCCAGCTCCAGCCTTGCCTTATGGCAGGCTCCGATCCCAGCCTCGCTGGCCTCGGCACCGGTCTAACCCCTCGGCAGGCTCTGATCCTGGCCTCGGAGGCCTCAGTAGCAGCCTTGCCTCACGGAAGGCTCCGATGCCGGCCGTTGGCCCCAGCACCAGCCTAACCCCTCAGCAGGCTCTAATCCAGGCCTTGGAGGCCCCAGCACTGGCCTTGCCTCATGGCAGGCTCCGATCCCGGCCTCGCTGGCCCCGGCACCGGCCTAACCCCTTGGCAGGCTCCGATCCCGACCTCGGAGGCCCCAGCACTGGCCTTGCCTCATGGCAGGCTCCAATTCCGGCCTCGCTAGCCCCAGCACCAGCCTAACCCCTTGGCAGGCTCCGATCCCGGCCTCAGAGGCCCCAGCACCGGCCTAAGGCAGAGGTTTTAATTTAAACAAAGTAAGGTACACGTTCAGGGGAAATGCAAGCCATCTCAAGAGAGTGAGAGCCATGGGGAGAGAGGTCAAGAGCTCAAAACATTGTCCAGAGTGCCCACGGGCTGCCCAAAATGGCCCAGAATGCCCCCCCAAATGCCCAGAGCTCCTCAGAGCTCTACTTTCTTACAGGGCTTACTAGAGAGGGGGCAGTTAGGGGCACATGAGATGGCAGCCTCCTTTTCTGAGGCTTTCTGGTTCACAAAAGGTGATAATTCCTTTGGGCCAGGACTCCTCAGAGTCAGAGACAGAAAGTTGGGAGGAGACATAGGCCTGTGGGGTGTGGGGCTCTGTTAACAAAATATGACTTTTGAGGATCTCCCTGGAGGGAAACAGACTTTGACAAAGGGTGAAGCTGTCAGGTTTTAATGGTCTCAGGAATTTCCTGAGCCATCCTACTTTAATTGAAAAGTGTGGGTCTGACTTCTTAAGAATATCCAAGCTCAGCCAGGCGTGGTGGGCATGCTTGTCATCCCAGCATTCGGGAGGCTGAGACCGGAGGATCGCGGTTCGACAGCCTCAGCTACTTAGTGAGGCCCTCTGCAACTCAGTGAGACCTGGTTTCAAAATAAAGAATAAAAAATAGGGCAGGGTGTGTAGCTTGGAGGTAGAATGCCCCTGGGTTCCATCCCCAGACCTGAAAAAAAAAAAAAAAAAGAATATCCAAACTGTTAACTGAAGATTTTGGAATATATATATATATATATATATACACACACACACACACACACACACACACACACACACACACATATATATATTGGTACTAGGGATAGAACCCAGAGGCTTTCTACCTCTGGGCTATACTCCCAGACCTATTTTATACTTTACTTGGAAACAGGGTCTCACTAAGTTGCTGAAAGCCTCACGAAGTAGTTGAGGCTGGCTTTGATCCTCCTGTCTCAGCCTCCCAAGTGCAGGAATTACAAGCGTGTGCCATAACGCCCGGCAGATTTTGGATTTTAAAACCATATCTTCCTTCACTTCCCAATGCCTCTCCTTTCTACCTAAATTGTATTTCTTCTGTTCTACCTTATCAGCCCTGGAGGGGCGTTGGCGGAGCAGCAGGGCCTGGGCAGAAGCCCCTGTGCTGAGCAGAGCAGGTCTGAGGGGCCGAGAGCACACACCTGCCGGTGTTGGCCCTCCTCGGGGGTGACAGGTCATCTTCATGCCCACCCTTCTCGGGGTCTCAGTTTCTCCATCTGTAACAGGGACTCGGGACTCTGATTCTGGAGAGTCCTGCTTGCTGACTGCCCTGAATCCCCTCCCCTGTCTGAGAAGTAGGAATAGGTAGGGAGTGGAGGCCAAACAAACCCACTCAGATCCTGTCCCCATCCCCATGACCTCGGGGCCTCCCCGGCTGTTTATAACTGGAGAAGCTGATGCTCAGGGAGGGAAACTGAGCCTCAGGCCAACCTGGCGGACAGCTGGGGGCCCTGGCCCTCCTCCACCGCATGGCTGAGAGCATAGGCCCTGGCTGCGTGGCTGTGCACCCCAGGACCCGTCAGGCCGATCCCCAGCCAGAGACAGACTGTGCGCCACGGGGCAGAGGAGAGAGGGATGGGGCTCTCGGGCAGGTGGGCCCCCTGGGGGAGAGCAGTAGGGTCACAGGAACACCCAAGGTGCTCGTGGCCTGGGGGGCAGACCTCTCCCATAGACTCAGCTCGGGGTGAGGCAGGTGGAGACCCCATGTAACCTTTCCTGGGGGCTGGCATGGCACTGTGCCAGGTCCTTTCTGGACCTGCCAACTCACAGGCCCCGTGGGGGCTCATGGGAACCCCGCCTAGGGAATGGCTCCCACTATACTGACCCCAGGACAAGCAGGCTAGGCCATCCACCCACAGGCAGCCCTGAGGGCTGGGGCAGGGCCAGCGCTGACCTCATTGGAAGCGAGGCCACGACCCCAACAGGACCCTGGCCGGCATCCACTCCACAGGAACCCCAGGCCGTGGGTGTCCAAGGAGACCTGAAACACCTCTTCTCCCATGTGCTCCCTACCAGGCCAGGAATCCAATGTCATGTTTTGAGAAAAATCTCAAACATAAACAGCCTTCATGGCAGGATAAACCCTGTGAAGTCCTCCAGGGCCTTCCTCTTGGCATGAGCAAGGGAGGCCTGGCGGCTGTAGAATGGCCCGGATGTGACCGAGAAGAGGCTGAGGAAGGCCAGTGCCCAGCTGCTGCATGCACAGCGGGCAGGCCTGGGCTCTGTTTCCTCTCTGGGCCTCGGCGGCCAGGGCACCAGGAAGGCGGGTGAGGGGCCCCTCCAGCAGGCCCAACCTGACTGTCTTCCCACAGGGGGCAACTCGAGGACGGCTATGGTGGCAGCCCTGAGCCCTGCCGACATCAACTACGACGAGACCCTTAGTACGCTGAGGTGTGTGGCGCAGGGCCTGGGGCGGGAACGGCCCGGCACTCGTGTGCTGAGGCTTGTCAGGAGGGACAGAGGCGCCTCTACTGGGGGCTTCACCCTGGGCTCTGTGAGGCTGGAGGTTTGGGGTTCCCAGGCCCCATGGGCCCTGTACTGCTCCCAATACCCTCCAGGTGTACTTTGGGGCTCCAGGCAGCCCTGGACCCCGTGGCACAGGCTGGAAGCGTTGGCAGCCTCGGAGATCAAGAGCTTTCGGTTAGCATGGGAGGCTCCGGTGGTCTCCGGAGATCTCTGGCAGCCCGGGGCGGGGGGCACGCGGGCCCCGCGCTGCAGGAGGCCGCTTAGTGTATGGGTTGGTGGTGTTTGGTCTCTTCTGAGCAAGCACTCTTAGTGGAAAGCAGGCCTGGGGCCTGGTGTGCTGATAACATCTACGTAGCCTTCCCTCCTACTGGCCCTCTTCCCCTGGGCCACAGGTCCAAGTGGACAGGAATTAGCTGTCCCTTCTCTGAGCTCCAGTTCCTTCAAGCGGGTGAGGAGGGCTGGGTGACCCCATCCATACTCCCCTGGCCAGTGGCCCCAGAGACCAGCAGTGGGGTGACTTTCACTGTGCCAGATTGGGCCGAAGTTCCCCCATCCCCAAGCACAGCCCCCAGGCCAATCCCAGGCGGGGCTCCGGGCACCCAGGCCTGCAGAGATGGGCCTGCCCCACAGTCACGCCTGCCTCTGCTGCCCAGGTACGCGGACCGAGCCAAGCAGATCCGCTGCAACGCCGTCATCAACGAAGACCCCAACAACAAGCTGATCCGAGAGCTCAAGGACGAGGTGACCCGGCTGCGGGACCTGCTGTATGCCCAGGGGCTGGGTGACATCACTGAAGGTGAGCGTCCGCTCTGCGTGCTCCGCCCCATGGGCCTCTCGGCCATCTCTCCTCTCGCGCTGGCTGGGGGCGGTTTGGAAGCTGCTGGATCCTTGACCTCGCTTCCTGTTTCTGGGCAGAACTGCCTCTGGGCGGGAGGCCGGGCTGAACACTGGACGAGGGAGAGCCAGTTTTCTGGCCTTGGCCTGGAAAGAACTGCATGGTCTGGGTTTGGAGCTGGCCGAGCAGGCCAGAGGGTTCCTGGGGCCGCGGGCAGGCCCCAGGTGCTGGGCTTTCAGTGCCCGCCGTCCCCCACCTGCCGAAGACCTTCGCCACCCTGCGTGTTGCCACCCGCTGCCCTCTGGAGACGAACCTGCTCTTCTGTTCTCTGTCTCTCCTCCCCCACGCCTGCCCTCCCCCGTAGCCAACACTGTGCCTGGAGGACCCAAATGTGTGTATTCCCCACTGCTCTGCATCCGCTTCTGGCCCCGGGCGCAGGGGGCTCAGGGCAGCGAGGGCGGGTGGGGACTGCAGGCCCAAGGTGCCAGACCGGAGCCAGGGCTCCACCTGTCTCCTGTCACTGGAGGCACCAGCCTCCTGCTCCCACTCACAGGCGCATCCCCAGCTCACCCCGTCTGTGTGGGAAACTGAGGCCCCAGGGGGTGGGGTGCAGCGAAGTCCTTCTCAGGTCCCTGCGCACCCAGAGCCGGGGGTCCAAATGTCTGTCCACGGGCCAGGGAAGCTGGAGGACCCATCCTAGCCTGGCTGGCGGCTCCGGCTGGCAGCTCCAGCCTGTGGCTCAGCTGTTCCCACCCCAGGTCTTACCTGGAAATGCCATCAGGCGACTGTGTCTCCCTGCCCCTGCCCTGGGGTCCCAAGGCCTGAGTCTCCCCGTGCGCAGTGCTGTCCTGTGTTGGCCGCTGTTCTGCTGTGTGTCTGCTTCTGCTGGGAGGGGCTGGACACCTCCCCCCAGGGTGTCACAGCCTAACTCCCAGGCTTTAGGGGCAGCTGAGCCCTGGGGTGGTAGAGGAGGAGGGGCTCCCGCCCAGCTTCTTCTCCCGATGGTCTCTGGCCCATGCTGCATTCAGCCTGTCCAGACCATCTGGTGCACCCTGGTCTTGTAGCTCAGGAGTGCATGATGGCCCAGGTAGATGGTGGGCATGGAAGGACAGGGCCCACTCAGAGAGGGTAAAGATGGGCATCAGGGTCCAGGTTCAGGGCAGGGCCTGGGGAAGCCCAGTGAGCGCAGGTACTGGGCGGGCACGTTGGAGTGAGCTCCTGGCCCTCAGCTGCAGAGGCTGTGCGGGGTCCGCAGGGTTGGGAGGCTGCCCGGCCCCACACGGAGTCTGGGTGGCTCAGTGGCGCTGTGGCTGGGGAGAGGGAGTGTCTGTGGGGAGGACGGCAAGGGCTGTGCATGTGCGCGTCCCGGGCTTTCTCTGGCCTGCCTCTGCTTTGTCCCAGCGCGTCTGTCTTTCTCTTCTCTCTCTCCTGGCTGTCTGCCTCACTGTCCCTTCCTGCCTCTGCGTCTGACCTTGAGAACCCTACCTGGAGCTGCACTGGGCTCGCGCTGAGTCTAGCCCCTCATGATCTCTCCACAGTGACCAACGCCCTGGTGGGCATGAGCCCCTCGTCCTCGCTCTCGGCCCTGTCCAGCCGTGCAGCCTCCGTGTCCAGCCTCCACGAACGCCTCTTGTTTGCCCCGGGCAGCGAGGAGGCTATTGAAAGGCTCAAGGTGAGGGCCAGGCCCCGGGTACTGCTGGCCGGGCAGTGGGTACAGGCTCCTGGACACGGTGGGCTGAGAGGTGACAGAGAGCTTCGCCCAACATGGGGCCAAGCCTCCCAGGGCAGCAGAAGGCCAGGTGTGGCCACCCAGCTGTGCATGGCCTGTTCCCAGGCCCCAGCAGCCAGGACGGCCGTTGAGTTCAGGCCTCCGGCTGCACAAGCTCTGGGCAGGAACTGTCCCGTGTAGGCCCCAAGGACAGGGCCTGTTTAAGAACAGTGGGCTGTGCCTTTCCAGTGTGGAGTTAGCCTCTCCCCCCGGAAGCCCTTCCTGGGTGCCACTGCCAGGTCCCTTGGAGCTACACTTATGAGAGGGGCGGGTGTTACAGACTTCTGAGCCTTCCTGGCAGCCCGGGCCCCTGCACCCCTGGCTGGCCCTGGCTGGCCCTGGCCGGCCTTGGGTTTTCTTTTTCTTGCTCTGTCAGAAGTGGCTGTGTGCTGGCCTGTGCAGGTGCAGGGGAAAGGACTCAGGCCCCGGAGGCTGGGGTTGCAGGGCAGGTGCAGAGGCCTGACCCGAGGCTCACAGGCGTGACAGATGGGGTGGGTGACCAGGGAGCAGAGGGCCCATTGTGTCTGGATGGCCTACTTAGGGCTGGGAGTCCACCTGGGGCAAGGACCTCCCTGGGCTGTCTGTGGGAAGGAAGCACGATGGTGCCAGTGTGGAGAAGTGTCACCAGCTCTTGAACAGGTGTGCTCAGAGCCCTCAACATCTGCCCCCAGGGGGTGTGGTTCTTGAGACCCCCCTCATCTCTTTGTTCCTCTGTTCTTTTGAATGTGTCTATGGGAAAGACCTCTCAGGATCTCCTGTGTCTGGGCGGGCCCAGGAGTCAGTGCCTGGCACCCACATCTCTGCTGACCCCACACCGCGGCCACCGCGCCCTAGGACCTCACTCTGCCCTTCCTCCCTCTCCAGGAAACAGAGAAGATCATTGCAGAGCTCAACGAGACCTGGGAGGAGAAGCTGAGGCGGACAGAAGCCATACGGATGGAGAGGTGCCTGCAAGGGGAACTGAGGCCGGAGGGCATCGTCAGGGAGCACCAGGCCCTGCCCTCCAGCCCCGGGGTGGCTGTGCTCCGCCATGGGACGAGCCTGTAACCTCTGACCCAGCGGCCCTCCCCCTCATATGGTTAGGGTGCTGGCTGAGGAGGCCCCAGCCCTGACCCTGGGTGAAGATACAGGAAAGGTTTGGTCCCATCAGGGACACCTTAACTTACTGACCAGGCAGGTCACAGCCTGGGAGCCACCTGGGAGCTCTGGTCTGTCAGGCAGGGCGGGGGCCAGTCCAGGTGGCCTCCCGGAGCCCAGCTGACCCCAGCTCTGTCCCCCAGGGAAGCACTGCTGGCCGAGATGGGCGTGGCCATGAGGGAGGATGGTGGCACCTTGGGCGTGTTCTCTCCCAAAAAGGTAGGCATTGGGCCCGGGTCGGTGGTGTCAGCTTGACATGGACAGGGTGACCCTGCCCCTGGTGGAGGCCAGGGGCTTGGGGGGTCTGACCAGGCTTTGGGTCAGCCATGCTCACAGCCACGCTCTCCCTTGAGGGAGCCTCCGACCACCCCCCCATCGCAGCAGGACGTCTGGTGGCTTTGGAACATCGGAGGAGCTTCTTGTTTGCCTAAGGCTTGACTAGGTCCCCAAGGACAGGAGACTAGGGCCAGTCCCTTTGGGCGTCTGGGCCTGCCTCTCATGGAAGCCCCTGGCCTCCTCCCTGTGATCAGCCCCACTGGGGAAAAGTAGCCTCGTGTGTGGCAGAGGCCGAGAACCAGGAGGACAGCCAGTGCCTTGGAGGCCCCCGAGTTGGGGAGGGCTGCCTCAGGAGAGATGGGGTTCGCCTGGGAGGCACGGCCTGCCGCTGGCCTGCCTGGGCTGGGCCGGCTTAGGGTGATGTCCATTGAGCGGTACTCAGGAAGCAGGGAACAAGGCCCTGGACACTTGGAGAGCATCCTCTGTGCCCGACTGGGCCGCCCAGGCCTCCATCATGACAAGCACACACAGAGCATTAATCTGCAGCTGACCAGACCTGCAGTACCTACCTCAAGGGGACTTTCCCTCACATGTCTCTGGCTCCCGTCCACACGCAGCAGAGGGGACCCCAGCTAGCCGTCCTCCACTGCCCACCCTGGCCAGTGCCCAGCGAGGCCAACACTGCCACATGTGCCAGGTAGCTGGTGGAGTTGGGTCTGGCTGCACATGTGGATAGCCATCTTCATGACCAGCTGGGCAGGGAGGGGCTGTGCGGGTCACACTCTGGCCAGGTTGTGTGCTCAGGCCCAGAGGCAGGGCTGCCTCGGAGGAGCTGCTGGAGGTGCCCTGCTGGGGCAGGCGGGGGGCCCCATCACCTCCAGAGCAGGACTTCCTTCTGTCTGACCCAGGGGCATTCTACCTCTAAGCCATACCCTCAGCCTTTTTTTTTTTTTTTAATTTGAAACAGGTCTTGCTAAGTTGCTAAGGCTGGCCTTGAACCCATGATCCTCCGGTCTCGGCATCCTAAGTACTAGGATTACGGGCACGCACTATCACGCCTGGCTCTCCTTTGCCTTTTTGGTGGCCCTGGGTGTAGGCCTTGCCCAATGGGGGGCCACGGGGACCCCACCTGAGAAGCCTGAGCTCCTGACCCCCAGAAGAAGCAGGCAGGCCCTGGGTCCCATTGCTGACACCTGTGCCAGCCCTTCCTGGGGTGTGTTCCTGCTGGGTCAGGGGTGAGGGGACAATGTGTGCTGTCTGGTGACCCCCCTGGGTCCCCCTAGGCTGCGATGTGGGGCACCTGCTGTGCCAGGTGCCGTGCCAGCCTGGCTGTGTGCAGGAACCTGTCCCCAGCCTGCTGCCGTAAAGCACCCAAAGCTCTCCTTGTTCCTTCCTCTCTGGACCTGGAGTTGCCAGCCTGGTGAGGCTCCTTGAGGCAGGGCTCCGGGTCCCGGGCATCTTGCTGGGGCCCTTCCTGGGAGAGCCTTTCCTTCCTGTCACCTCTGCCAGTGAGGGAGAGCACTGTCCCAGGATAGCCTGGCCTGGGCTGGCAGCAGCCGCCTGGGAGGGCTCAGGTGGGTGGCCAGCGCTGGCCTCTGCCCCGCCCAGGAGAGTGACCCTCCCGTGTCCCTCCAGACTCCGCATCTGGTCAACCTGAACGAGGACCCGCTGATGTCTGAGTGCCTCCTGTACTACATCAAGGATGGGATGACCAGGTAGGGCCCGCTGCCTCCCGCTAGGCCAGGGAACATGGGCTCGGTCCCTGCCAGCCCGGGCTGTGCCCACAGAGGGCCTCTGAGTCGGGCCCGGGCTTGCTTTGGAGGCCGCACTGTGAGCCCTCTGGGTAGCGTGGGCTCCCCAGTGGCTGGGCTGCATGGGCGCTCTTCCCCACTCTCTCTCGCGCTGCGTCCCCACGATGCGCACCTAGGTGTTTCCCAGGGGGCTGGGCTGGGCTGCACTGATGGTCTCCTCACCCCTAGGGTCGGCAGGGAGGATGCAGAGAGACGGCAGGACATCGTCCTGAGCGGGCACTTCATCAAGGAGGAGCACTGCATCTTCCGGAGTGACTCCAGAGGAGGCAGCGAAGGTGGCACTGCCCCCGCCCCCGGCCCCCATTCTGCCGACCAGGCCTGAGCGAGGCCTGCTGCTGGCCATCCCCGCGTCCCATGGGCTCTAAATGGGTCCCTAGTCGTGCTTGTGAGCGGGACTTTTGTGTCTGACACTTGAGGACAGTGTGATGACAACCTTTGCTAGGTGATTGGGGAAGGGCCTGGTGGCTCCTGCGGCCGGGCATGTGCTGCTGAGACTGAAGAGCCTCTTTGAAGGCTGTCTGTGGCCCGTGGGTGGGCTGTCCACCAGGGCTGCTAGGCAGGAGGACCAGAGCAATGGGATGTCGGTAGGCAGGAGGGCAGTGATCTGTGGGAGTGAGCCCAATCCAGGTGGAAAGCTATTCTGGGATGCTTCCTGCTGGCCATGGAGCTGCCATCTGTCCACTTCCCCGGCTGCCCAGCGGCCTCCCGCCAGAAGGTGGCGCTGCCCATCTGGGTGATGGGCCTGCAGCACTGGTGTGCAGTCCAGCAGGCGTCTGGCCAGCCTCTGGCCTGCAGATCAGTGACCGAAGCCCTCAGTCCAACTCGACCACCCTGGGAGGTCAGCCAGGAGTAGGGTGGGCACAGTCTGAGCTCCCGGAGCACTCATGTCTGCACAGACTCTGTCCTTTCCAGCTGGGGTGAGCCGAGCCCGAAGAACTCTGGGACCCCCTGGACACACACTAGCTACTTCTCACCTATGTCCACCTGTAGACCTGGACAGGCCTGATGATGAGCCCCAACACCAGGCCAGCCTGGACTTGGGCACGTGCATCTCCCTCTTGGGGGTCGCTGTCCTCCTTTATTAGGGAAGGTGAGGGCCCCTCAGGCTCCTCTGAGGACCAACAGAGGCAGGAGCAGTGGTCAGGCTTTGGCCAGTAGGGAGGAGAGAGCCTTAGTGCCAGGCAAGTGAGACACCAGAGTGACTGGCCCTCACAGTCCCCTCCTCTCTGCCCTGTAGCTGTGGTGACCCTGGAGCCCTGTGAGGGGGCAGACACCTACGTCAACGGCAAGAAGGTCACCGAGCCCAGCATCCTGCGGTCAGGTACGGCCGGGGCCATGAGAGGAAGCCCTAGTCCCTATGACCAAGCCACCCCTTCTACGGGTGAGGCCCCAGGGCTCAGTCCACTCCCAGCGGGCAGAAGCTCTCTACAGTGGGCAGATAAGGGATGGGGAGCCGAGGGTGGCACCCATCCAGGGAAAGACTTCCCCCAAGCTCAGAATGGCCATCCTGGTGGGGCTGGGCTTGGGGGCCAGGGCCGAGGGCCAGATGCTGGGCCAAAAGGAGGCATGCAGAGTGGCTGTAGGGCTGGGCTGGCCTAGCATCAAAGCACTGGTGTCCTGGGCTTTGGCCTTTCTCGGGCACCGGGGTGCCCTTGATGTCGAAGGAGCCGGACACACAGAGCACCCTGAATTCGTGGTGCTTTGCCTGGCAGTGTGGGTGGACAGTTGTTCCCGGGTTGATCCTGCTGCCCCTGAGGCTCGAGGCAGAGCCGGGGCCAAGGGGGACACCTCGGCTTGTATGTCCCTCCCGGTGCTGAGCGTGGCTGCTTGTGGGGCTGAGGTTGGGGGTGCAGAGGGGCCAGTGAGTGGGCTGAGGAGGCCTGGAGAGGCCCCACCTGCAGACACTGGTGCTGGGTGGGGATGGGCAGACTGGAGAAAGCTGGGAGACTAGGCCATCCAAAGAGAGCCTGTGCAGGCAGAACGCCCAAAGGCGAGGCGCTGCCCTGGGGGTCCAGCAGGGTTGCTGGGGTGGGTGGGGTGGACTAGTATCTTGTGGCCTGGGAAAAGGCAGCCTGCCCTACTTCCGGCCCAGTGGGGTAGCGGATGGGAAGGGGACCCCCGCAGTAGTGTTCTGCGGAGAGCCCTGCTCGGCCCTCAGTGTGCACACTACCCAGACCCTGCATGTCTGGGGGAGGGAGCGGATGTGAGCCAGGGGTGGGTGAGTGCCCACATCTCACAGGGACACTGGAGGTTACAGTGGGGAACCCCGGACCTGTGGGTGGCAGGATGTCGCCGGCTCCTGAGTGGGGCCTAAGGGAT
Organism: Muscardinus avellanarius; assembly: GCF_963383645.1. NCBI lineage: Eukaryota > Metazoa > Chordata > Mammalia > Rodentia > Gliridae > Muscardinus > Muscardinus avellanarius. The sequence goes on from NC_137787.1 coordinate 1,076,712, forward strand.
TGGATTCAGGAGAGGAGGTCGAGGCAGAGGGCTTGTGGCTGGCTCCTGGTGGTGGTGGCTGTCCCCAAGGTAGGGGGCGCTGGGAGGCCCAGGTGCAGGAAGTACTGCGCTCCTTCCTTCCCGGCCAGAGGGCACCTGAGACCTGGTCCCACGAGGCCGGCCTCACTTCTTCCCCCAGGAAACCGCATCATCATGGGGAAAAGCCATGTGTTCCGCTTCAACCACCCGGAGCAGGCCCGCCAGGAGCGTGAGCGTACGCCCTGCGCAGAGACGCCCGCCGAGCCCGTGGACTGGGCCTTTGCCCAACGCGAGCTGCTGGAGAAGCAGGGAATCGACATGAAGCAGGAGATGGAGCAGAGGTAAGGCCCGGCTCTGCCCGCCCGGTGGAGGAGATGGACAGAGGTAAGGCCCAGCTCTGCCCGCCCACCCCGCCTCAGCGCCCCTCACCTGCCCCTGCAGGCTCCAGGAGCTGGAGGACCAGTACCGCCGGGAGCGGGAGGAGGCCACCTACCTGCTGGAGCAGCAAAGGCTGGTGAGCACCCCACCGGCCTGCTGGCTCTCCCCGCATTCTGCCAGGCCCCTCCACAGTGAGCCCACGGCCTTGGACTCTCTCCGTAGGACTATGAAAGCAAGCTGGAGGCCCTGCAGAAGCAGATGGACTCCAGGTACTACCCCGAGGTGAACGAGGAGGAGGAGGAGCCGGAGGACGAAGGTGAGGTGCCTCTGGGGCTCTTGTGCCAGGAGGACTGAGCAAGGCGGTGGCAGGGCTGGGCACTCCTGGAGGCCAGCTGGCAGAGTCTTCTAAGGATGCCCTCTTCCTGGAGCAGGCTGGAGCTGGGGTAGAGTGCACGGGTCAGCCCTACCTGTGCTGAGGGTCCCAGCCCCACGGCTGGCCTGTCACTGGCAGGGCTGGCCTCTCAGGGGAGCTCGTGTGTGGGGAGCCCAGGACCCTTTATCTTTGGGGCCCAAAGGACCTTTACACGCTGCCCGCTTGGCAGATCTTTCTGCTGGTGTCTTCTGTCTTCGCACACAGAACAGTAGTGCGAAATCCCGGACCCAGGCACAGAGAGGGGAGCTGTCCAAAGATCAGTACTAGGGAGGGCCCCACCTCAGAGCTTAGTCTTCATCCACCGGTGGGGGCTGCAAAGTGCACCAGGCACAGGATGGCCTGGGCAGTCCCAGGTGGGACCCAGCTGGGCTGGCTTCCTGGTGATCAGGCGTGGTGGTAACATGGCTGCTTCCCTTTGCTGACCCGTGTGGCCCTTCACACAGTCCAGTGGACAGAGCGGGAGTTCGAGCTGGCACTGTGGGCCTTCAGGAAGTGGAAGTGGTACCAGTTCACGTCGCTGCGGGACCAGCTGTGGGGCAACGCCATCTTCCTCAAGGAAGCCAACGCCATCAGCGTCGAGCTGAAGAAGAAGGTGCGGGACGCGCCTGGCTATGTGGGCGAGGGATGTGTCCACGCGCGGTGGGACACCTGCCTGTGGCAGGGCTTGGCTCGGCCCCTCCGGGGGGCAGTGGAGAGGGGCGTGGGCCATGGTGGACACCATGCCTTCCTGCCCGCGGAGATGCTGGCCAGGTGGGCAGGCTGCAGGTCTCTTTAGAGGCTGGCTAGGCAGTTCCAGTAAGCCGCGGCGGCCTGTGCAGTCAAGGTCTGAGCCTGCTGGGGCTGGGCCTGGCTCACCCAGAGGCTCATGACTGGTGTCTTCGCCCTTCTCAGGTCCAGTTCCAGTTTGTCCTCCTCACAGACACCCTGTACTCTCCGCTGCCGCCAGACCTGCTGCCCCCTGAGGCCGCCAAGGACCGCGAGACCCGCCCCTTCCCCCGCACCATCGTGGCCGTTGAGGTCCAGGACCAGAAGAACGGGGCCACCCACTACTGGACGCTGGAGAAGCTCAGGTGTGGCTGGTGGGCCCCGAGGTGGACAGCAGGGTGGGGCGGGCCTCCCGCGGGGTCACGCCGGGGAGGGGTCCCGCTCTCATAGACGGCACACATGGGATCTGTGTTAGCCCCCTAATGCTGCCTCAAGCATAAAAAACAAGTGTTAGTATTATCTTTGGGGGGGCAGGTGAGGTGGGGTGCCTGAACCCTTAAAGAGCACTGCTCGAAGTGGAGGGCAACTCCCTCCTGGGGTCTGAGGCCCAGGGGCACCCTGGGAGGAATGCCGGAGGGCCTGGAGGATGGGCGGGACTGAAGTGCCAGAGCCCTTCCCCACCCAGCGCACTCACTGGATGGTGTCAGGTCTCAGTGTATGAACGCAACAGCATGAAGACACAGGGTGGGCTCCACTGAGGGGAGAGAGGGGTGGCACTCCATGGCCCCTGGAAATGGGCCACATCACAGCCTGTGGGCCACGGCAGGGCCCCGGGCACCAGTGCAGGTCAGGAGCAGGAGGGTGGGCCCTGGGCTGTCCTTACGCTGCACGCTGGGTGCTCAGGGATTGGCATAGGAGGAGTTACGAAGGCAGGGCAGCCAGGGTTGTTGTTGGTTCGTATGTGAAAGGCAGGCTCACTGTCTTGTGGTTGGCTGTCTTAAGGAACTAGGTAGTCTTGGGAAGGGCTATCCAACCAGCAAGGGCCCCAGAGATGTCAGAACATCAGAAATATGGAGAACAGAAATAAAATGAGCGCACACTCAGATATGCTTTCCTTTCCTATAGAGTCCCCATCCACAGGCAGGCACGTAGGTAGGCACACTTGGAGGCTCCGGGCTCCCTCTCTGCCCCCAGGCAGCGGCAGGCTGGCTTTGGGAAGGACGAGTAGCCACCCTGTGTCCTGGTCCTGTAACACCTGAGCCCTGAGGGACAGCGGCGGCATCTTCTTCTTTCCACAGTATTGTCTGACCTAGGGATGCATGTTTGAAAACATTTTCCCAAGCCTGCCGTGGTGGCCCACGCTTGTAATCCCCGCATTTGGGAAGCCAAGACAGGAGGATCGTGTTTCTCAGATAGCCGTAGCTACGTAGTGAGGCCTTTGTAACTCAGTGAGACCCTGTTTCAAAATAAAGAATAAAAATAGGTCACCATAGCCAAACTATGGAACCAGCCAAGATGTCCATCAACAGATGAATGGATTACAAAACTGTGGGATATGTACACAATGGAATTTTACTCAGCCATTAAAAAAAAAAACTCAATTACATCATTTTCAGGGAAATGGATGGAATTGGAGGACATTATGCTAAGTGAGATTAGTCAGTCACAAAAAATAAGAAATCAGATGCTTTCCCTAATATGTGAGAGCTAGGGAAAAATGGGTCATAGGAGGAACTGTAGATAAAAAAGGAAATCCTATAGAGGAGCAAACAAGACAAGCTAAAGAAGGAGAAAGGCGGGGGGAAAAAGGAAATTCTCTAAAACACACAATGTACTTAAACATATCTAAGTCAACCACTAAGCCGAGCAAGGGAAGGAGGAACGGGGAGGGAATGGGGTGGGAATTGGGTAGGGGTTAAATCAGTGATATGTACATGTCTGTACACACAAGTTCTTTACCCCAATATGATGTATGAATATAATGCACCAATAAAAATTTAAAAAAAATCGGGCTCGGGGTGTAGCTTAGAGGTAGAATGCTCCTGGGTTCCATCTCCAGTACTGCCACAAAAAAAAAAAAAAAAAAAAAAAGCAAGAAAACCTTTTCTCAGTTTCCCACATCCCTGTCTCCACTCGTTCCCAGAGAGTTCAGGACTCTGGGACCTGAACCTCATGCCCAGCTTCGGTGGAGGCCCCTCCTCCCTGCTCCTCCAGGTTCCCAGCTGCACATGCCGCGCCAGGTGCCGCTGTTGCTTGATGGGCTCGGGGGACTGGGGCAAACTCACATATTTAACCGCAAACACGTCTCTCGTGCTTGGCCAGTCCAGGGGTCTGGAGGGCTTCTGTCCAGCTGACCCCTGAACCTGGGCGACCCTGAGCAGAACCCGTGGGCAGAGCTGGGTGGAGCCTGCTGTCCTGATGGAGGAGGCACCCGCCTGAGCCCATGCTGGTCCTGTGCCCTGCAGGCAGCGCCTGGACCTGATGCGGGAGATGTACGACAGGGCGGCAGAGGTGCCCTCCAGCGTCGTCGAGGACTGCGACAACGTGGTGACCGGAGGGGACCCCTTCTACGACCGCTTCCCCTGGTTCCGGCTGGTGGGCAGGTGGGCGCTTTCTTCCTTCCCTGGCGGGTTGCGCTGTTGGGCCACTTGTCCACCCTTGTCAATGTGCGGGCTCCCAAGCAGTGGGGCCTTGGCCATGTGTCCAGCTCTCTGCTGGCCTCGGGGATGGCATGAGGTGGGTGGCACCTGAGCCCTGGAGGCCCTGGGGACCACCGCCTTCCTCCCTGGTCTCCCATCTGGGTCTTTGCCCAGCCCCTGGCCCACACGCCTGTGGGGTGTGGAGACGTCACGTGGCCCGACTCAGGAGTCCTCACGGTGGCCGAGGCTGTGCCTGGCCATGACCCCAGTTCTCAGTCACAGTTGTCGGTGCCTTCTGGAACCTTCCAGAGCCTCCGGCTGACCACATATGTGGTTTTGTCCAAACCTGGGGACAGGGTGCGTTTCTGGTTCTCTGGTCTCTTAAAGCTGCGTCCTGGAGGGGTGTGTGTGGTTGGGGTTCTAAACAGGAGTCCCCTTCACCATCTGCCCACCCCCTGCCAGTAGCTGGTGTTAACTTCTCTCTGTCTTGTCGTACTAACTCAGTTCAGTCATCTCTGGCTGCAACAGCTACCCTCTTCTCAACACATGCATGAGCGAACGCATGGCTGCTCTCACCCCCTCCCCCACCTCCTCGAGCCCCGACTCTGAAGCCACCGAGCCTGCCGAGGAGCAGAGCGTGGGGGAGGAGGAGGAGGAGGAGGAGGAGGAGGAGGAGGAGGAGGAGGACCTGGAGGACGACGTCTTTCCGGAGCACTCGCTGTGCGATGGCCGGGACCCGTTTTACGACCGGCCCCCCCTGTTCAGTTTAGTAGGAAGGTTGGTGAGGTCGAGGAGAGCATGCTGGGAAGGAACCAGCTCTTTTGCACAGGAGCACTGCTGTGAGCAAATCGAGAGTCAGGGTGGGACCCCGGGCCCTCCCGGCCAAGGCAGATGGAGAGGCTGGCCTCCTGAGGAGGGCCTGAGGAGCTGGGGCTCCCCCACCCCGGAGATGGCTCTGGCCCAGCAGGGGAGAGTCCGGTCCAGTTATAGAGGCAGTGCTCGGGGAACAGAGCTGTGGCCTAGGGCTCAGTGCGCCAGGCGCTGGGCAGTGGGCTGCTGTATAGGGAGGCCATGGGGGCCCTGGGCATAGCCAGACTCAGGTACTCGATGGCCCATGAGCTTGTGCAGGGCCAGAGGGGTGTTGAGACGTGAGAACGGGCTGCCCAAGCTGGGTGCCCAGCTCCTTGTCCTGAGAATCAGCTCCCTCCACCGTTGCCCAGGAGAGAGAGGCTCCAGTGTGTGCTCAGAGCCACTCCATTTTGAGGAAAGGAGCAAGACTCGGGTCCAGCTCAAGGCAGGCAAGGGCTCGCCGCCTTCCTTGACACCGGGAGCCTGGAGGCCTCCCTCTGTGTGAAGGCGAGGGTGGCTCCATCTCTCCTGACCTTCCAGGTCATCATGACGAGGGATGGGGCATGGGCCCAGGGCCCTCATGGAAGGAAAGGTCCTCTTTGCAGAAAAGTGAGGGAGGTCAACGTTGAGAGATCACACAGTGGCCCTAGGGAAGCCCAGACCTGGGGCAGGAGTCTGCCCTGCAGGCGGACTTGGTGTTTGCAGCCACCATTCGTGCTTTTACTATTACGGAAGGGAATAAAGACGGGAAGGAAGCTGGGGCCTACCAGGCGTAGCAGCAGGACGCCAGCTCCTGAGCAGCAGTCTCCCTTGGTGCAAGGGTGCAGGTCAGTTGGATGGCAGCCATTCTTGGAGTCTGAGAGTGCGTGCTCGGTCTAGCAGACCTTGAGACAGCAGCACTGAGAGCCACAGGCCGCGAGTGGGCTCCTGCGGTTCAGGGATTGGCTGGCTCTCCATCCTGGGTGGAGGGAGTGCCGGGAGGACCCATCCCCCCTTGGGAGGCAGCAGGTTGCTGTGGCACATGCCGGGGACTTGATCGGACCAGTTTTCCCTAACTATCATCAGGCTGGCACTGGTGTGATGAGCTGGCTTGCTGGATACTTGGGTGGCACCTTTCTCCAAGATGCCCTGGGTCTGGATTCCACTCTGCTGGGCCTGAGTGGGACATGTAGGCCCCCAGGCCGGCTCCGGGCAGGCTTCCTCTGCCAAGCCCCAGGTTGCAGGGCCAGGCCTCCTGCACCTGCACGGCTCCAGGAGTGGCTCCGGGTGTCAGGTAGGCCAGGGGTCAGGGTGTGCAGGGGACGAGGACATCGGGAGAAACGGGGTGTGGGCTCTGCAGTCTCAGCCGGAAAGAGCTGGGTCCTTCCAATGTTTTTTTTTTTCTTCTTCTTGTTCTTGTGGACTTGAGATTTAACCACACTACCAAATGGAACAAAAGTCACCCATGAGAGGCCTGGCCCCACACTGCGGGGAGGCCTGTGCAGGGCTTCATTTGGAATTGGCCTCATCTTTTTGGTTTGGCAAGAATTGGCTTCTCCTGTGCAGCAGCTATGTACGCAGGCCGGCCCGGGCCCCGGCCCCAGCGCTGATTTTCCATTTATCCTCTGGTAGCCGCTGGCTCTCTCTCCAAAGCTTCAGCAAAATTGGGGCGCCCACTCTTGTCCCTCTGGAAAGGCTTTCCTGGGTCCCAGCATGCATCTCTGCACCTCACCAATCTGTGGTTAGCGCCGCCTCCTCCTCCTGCTCGCCACGCTCACCGCTCTGCCTGCCTCTGCTCCGCTTTGCTCTCCTCGGGCATTTCAGTCTGCTTCAAGGTGCCCTCGCCTCTTGACAAGGTGCCACGGGCAGAGTCAGAGCCAGGCCCCCGGGCAGGCGGGTGGGTTGATGCCTGCTGTCCAGTTTCCCCACCTGGACAAGACGGTTCCAGGAGGTGGACGACTCAGACAGTGGGAGCCACAAGCACTGCAGAGAGGGGGCGAGAACTGAGTGCCAGCGTCGAGGGGCCCAGGGGCAGGTAGGAGCTGGTGGAGGAGAGGAGGTGCCCGCCCAAGGGCAGGGTCCATGTCTGGCACTGCGTGGGCAAATGCTGACCCAGCAGGAGGCTGTGCCCAGTGTCCACTCTGTGCTGCCTGGGCTGCCTCGGCCTCCAAGCCAGGTCACTGTGCCCAGGTGCGCAGCCTGTCTTGCCAGAGTGTCTGCGATGGTGTTTCTCAGGCCCAGAGGGCAGCAGGGTTTGTGGGTGGCCAGGCTGGGCTGTGCTCTGCTCCCACAGTGGCCTGCACTGATGTTGGCTTGTCTCTGGCACCTGGGGGGCAAGTGAAATGAGGTCCAGAGGACTGTCCCCCCTGGGCAGGAGCAGGAGGCCTGGCCCTGGTTGGGCTCCTCAGGGGCGTCTTCCCATCTTGCTTTGCACCTCCTTTGAGGCTGGTATGGACACAGGGCGGGGGTGGTGGTGGCTAGATCACAGAAGTCCTTCTGGCTGAGTCCTTACCATCACCCAAGTGGACTGGGGAGGGGCCCCAGGGGGAGGGGCCCCAGGGGGAGGGTAGCCTTTGCCTTCTTCAGCACCGGCACCAGGTGCATGGTGGCAGTTAGCTCCATGGATCCTGCCCAGGGCTGGATCCCTGCGAAAGTCTTGCTGAAGTCCCTTGGCTGGTCATGCCTGTGCCCCAGGTTCAGAGATGGGGGAGGCTTACACCACAGACCCCAGGGGTCTTTTGATTGTGTAGCCCCCAGTCTCTACCCAAGAGTCCCTGGGAGCCAGGCATTGTGGCACATGCCTGTAATCCCAGTGCTTGGAGGGCTGAGACAGGAGGGTCGTGGGTTTAAGGCCAGCCTTAGTCACTTAGCAAGATCCTAGCAGTGAGACCCTGTTTCAAAATAAAACGTCAAATAGTGTTGAGAGTGTAGCTCAGAGATAGACAGCCCCTGGGTTGGATCCCCAGTTACCCCCCAAAGATGCCCCACCCACGGGCCCCTCCTCTGAGGGAGCATCGTGGGCCGCATGGCATGGCGCCTGCTGGCTGAATGTGGGCCCAGGCCGTCTTGGCGCTAGGAGGCCCTGAAAGGCCAAGACAGAACACGGACTTAGTCGATTAGCTGTGTTAACCAAGAAGACAGGCAGTGGGGTTTGGAGCATAGGGGGCTGAGAGCTGGCTCTCTTGCCTCAGTTTCTCCGCCTGTGAAAGGGCCCTGGAGCCACACTGCGTCAGGTCTGAGGGCATCTCCCTACATCTGTGTGGCACCCTAGAGGGAGGGTCCATGCTGAGCTAAGGTGCTGCTGTGTGCGACGCCCCTGCCTCCCAGCTGTGAGGAGCAGCGTCCAGCCCCACCATGGCCCCTGAGCCCAGCTTCGGACTTCCTCTCGGTCATTCAGTCTCATGGTCTTCCAGGTCACAGTGGGATCATCTGAGCCAGGCGGACAAGAGGGGCCGGACTTGTTCATGAGCCCAGCCTCTCTGGTTGTGGGAGGCTGAGCCGACAGGTTGGCCGTGCAGGCAGCACCCACCCCAGGCTGCCGTGGTCTCCAGTGTGTTTGCCAGGGAGGGCCTGTGTTGCCACCTGCCACGCAGCTTCTCCATACCCCGCTTGAGGCCCCTGGAACCCGGCCTGGGAATAACGGGGAGGGCTGGGCCCTGGGTGGCTGTGGGCCTGTGAGCTCCACAGATGGAGGTCTCCTCCACTCACATTTGGGAGGCCCCGAAGCCCAACTCTGAGGACTCCATGCAGCCTTGTGGAATTGCCCCTTGACCTTCCAGGGAGGTGGCCAGGGGCCTTTGAGGTGGCAGAGGTGAAATCCAGTCCTGGCCGGGTGGCCCTGGACAGCTGCTAGACCTCACCTGGCCCACAGCAGGAGGTGGCCTCAGAATCCCCCAGTGTTCTCTGCATCCGCTGTGGGGCAGCTCCCATGTGGCTCCTGAATGCCCTGTGGGCTAAGGGCTGGCATCCTCTGGGGTATCCTCCGAGGGCCACTGTGCTGTAGGAGGGGCCCCTAGGAATTGGTCAGGGACCTCCTCTGTCAGAGCAGGGTGGCCCCAGGGACCCCCAAGGACCCTTGGAGGTCATTTTAACTGTGTATTCCCCGTCCAAGACCTGTGTTGGCAATTTCTCCATGAATAGTATGGTGCGGCCCTGCTGTATGTAACGGACACGCAGAGAGCGAGTCGCGGCCCATGGTCGGCTGAGAAGTCAGCAGATGGAGATGCTTTGAGGGAGGCCAGGGCTGAGCAGGGCTTGAGAGCTGGGCGTGGGCACGGGAGGGGACAGGGACAGGTCAGGACGCCCAGGGACCCAGTGGCCGTGGGCTTACATGGAGGCTGAGCTTAGGGAGTGAAGTAGGCCAGGCCACCCTGGGTCTTGAGGGCCTGGGCACCCCTGCAGGGGCTTGGGCCCCACGTGAGGTGGGGCTTCTCTTTGACAATGCTCTAAGACCCTTCCAGGGAGGTGGTGGGATGGGGCAGGGCCAGCAAGGGGGCTTCAGCAAGACTCCTGAGGTGGAGTCAATGCCTTTGACTAGGAAGAGGAGGGCGCTGGTGCGCGGGCTCCCAGCTCCCTGCCCTGGTGCCCAGATCTGCACCCATCTGTCCAGCATGGGGTGTCCTTCAGGAACATGGGTGCAGGGCAAGGCCAGGGCACAGTGCGATGGTGTCTGGCCACCGGATGAGCAGAGTGGGCACAGGTGACCCACCCCTTGCCCATGCTCCTGCCCAGTGCCCACCAGGCCAGCAGAGTGACCTTCCCTCTCTGCATCACCTGTACCCCACCCCGGCTAAGACACCCACCCTTTCCTTCCCTGCCTCCATTTACCTCCTCCCACATCCATGCCCAAACCCTGCCCATCTCCACCCAAGCAGCGCCCTCACCAGGACCTCCTCGCCCCTCTGGCTGCCTGGAGAGGAGGCAGGTGGTGGTTGAGCTGAGCTGCCAGTTCCCACCACAGTGCTGCTCACCTGGGAGGCCCTTCCTGTGCCGGGTGGCTTCAAGCCCTGCAAAGCACCCCACTCCCAGAAGGAGCCCCATTCCTAGGAGGATGTTCTGCCCCCAGGAGGAGCCCCACCCTCAGGAGAATGCTCCCATCACTAGGAGGGCGCCCCACCCCCAGGAGGAGCCCATCCCTAGGAGCGCCTCCCACCCAGGAGGGGCCTTCAGTGGTGGGGGGTTGTGCTCTCTGCTGCCACCTGGCTGGGTGGCACAGCATCTTCCAGGGTCCGTCTGTCTTGGCTGCCTGTGTGACCTGGCTCATCTGCCAGCTCAAGGCATGCAGAAGTCTCTCCTGTGACCATGGGTGCTGCCCAGGCAGTCCTGGGTGGCTTGGGAAATGGGGCTCTGGGGGCCTGATGGGCTGGCTTAGGGGTCTTGGTGGGGTGCCTGCCTGGGTGACACAGGCTGCAGCCCCTACCCCGTGTTTCTGTACCTTGCTCACGGAGGGGCTTAGAATGAGGGCACCCAGGGAGGCCGTGAGCTCAGGGTTCACTGGGAAATGGATATCAGTGCAGCCGAGGGTAGGGGCTCAGCACACCTGGTCAGCCAGGTCCTCCAGTCCTTGAAGCAGGCTGAAACCCTCAGCTGTTCTCAGACGGCTGTGCCCTCTGCCCACCGAGGTGCACTCCCGGGTTCTCCTCTACTCCGCCTCCTCCTGTGTCCTGAGCACCCAAGGCGCTCCCCGCTGCCCCCGCCGCCTGGCTCTGCTCCTGCCTCTGCCCGGCTGTCCTGCAGCTTTGCTCAGCTCTGCAGCTTCTGTGTCTCCGCGGCCACCCAGGGCACCTGTGGGACAGCCTGTGACGCAGCCTCTGCTCCCCAGGGCCTTCGTGTACCTCAGCAACCTGCTGTACCCTGTGCCCCTGGTGCACCGCGTGGCCATCGTCAGCGAGAAGGGCGAGGTGAAGGGCTTCCTCCGCGTGGCCGTGCAGGCCATCTCAGGTGCGTGCGCCGGGTGGGGTGCGTTCCCGGGCCCCGGCCCACCGTGGACACAGGCTGAGGACGGGACGGAGCTCTGTGCAGTGGGCACTGTGCGGTGGTCTATGACCCTCTCTCAGGTCCTTGGTCTCGCAGCCTCAGGCCTGTTCTGGAGAAGGCTTCAGAACCCCCCTCTCATGTATGGGCTGGAGGACACACGACCTCCCCTGCCCAGCTCCTCCCCAAAGCCAGGCGGTAGCAGGAAGGGCCAGCTGCAGAAGCCCCTGGCCTCGTTGGCCCACTGAAGGCAGAATTGTGTTTGACTGCACCCCACCTGGTGGGCATGTTGCTAGATCAGTGGGGAGCATGGCTGACAATGTGTGGCTGACCAGGAGTCTTCAGGGCAGGGTGGTGCTCCCTCTGTGATTGCAGTGGCAAGGCTCCTGGCCCCTCTACCAAGGGCTTCATCCTCAGAGACTCCTTGGCTGCCCACAGCGCAGGGAGAGTGTGGTCAGAAAGACAGATGAGAGAGTTGTGTGTACTGCAGGGTAGCCCCTCGCTAGACAGGACTGCAGCTGGTTCCCAATGTGACAACTGGAGAAACAGAGGCCTGGCACCCCTGCCCACATGCCATCGTACCGACACCAGGGCCCATTTCTTGTCTCCCAAGGATTCTCATATATCCACGTTTCTCATATTCCTAGATTCTCACACCCCTTCCTGGCAGGTGTCTCCATCCCCCCTGAGGTGTCTAATCCCCTCTGCCTGGATAGCGTGGCCACCTCATTCTGCTTCATGAGTTAATTAGTAACTTGCTGCAATTAGCAGATTCTCATCACCACCTAATTTCTAAATGTTCTTGAAGCACCTCTCACCAGCCAGATCCCCCAGTCTCTGTGCCTCCCTCTATGCTGAGACTGAGGCCCCATCTGAGGGGGACTCAGGGAGAGGCCCAGACAACAGGCTCCACATTCCAAGCCCCCATCTCAGGAATGCTGGGAGTATCACCTGCATCCCTCCACAGCAGTCCCCTGCCCGCCAGTGCTCCACCCTGCTCCAGCAGCTCCAGCTCTTACTGGGCATCGCTAAGCCACCATGGCCACTTCTTCACACTGCCCCACTGAGGTGGGGCCATGGCAGAGGCCGCGGGGCTGGCCCACCAACCTCTGGGGAGCACCACTGCCCTGCTCTGCCCTGGGTGCGAGGGGTCTATAGGTGGCCTCCTGGATTTTGGTGAAGAACTCGAGCCCGTTTATGCCCTAAGAGGTATTCTTCCAGGGTCACTGATCTGTACCTTGTGAGGTCAAGGAGAGTCCCCTCACTTTTCAGATGAAGGTTGACTGTTAGGAAGCTCAGGTCTGTAAGCAGCTGCAGCCCTGTCCTCCCAGATTATATTCAGGAAATGAGACTAGAATGCTACCCAGGACACAGTCCTGACCAGTGCTAGGTCCCCAGGCAAAAGATCCTCCTGTTGGACTGTTGTATTTTGGGTGACATTTCCCTGTCCATAGCTGCAAACGAGGGAACTTAGGGTAGCCACGAACTTTACCTGAGTAGTCGAAGAAGTCACCCTGCTCCTCCTGCAGCCATGGGCTGAGACCAGCTTATCTGTTGAGCCTTCTTAGGGGCAGGCTCTGGCCAGCACTGGCATGCAGAACAGGCCTTGGGTAGTGGGTGGAAGGGACGGCAGTGTGACAGATCTGGTTGGGGGGTGGGTTAAGGGTTTGTGGTGACAAGGACTCAGCCAGGCCCAGGCCCTGAGGCCACCCAGGTGGGTGGTCAGTGTGCTGGGGTGCTACTCCAAGTGTCACTGAACCATGGCTGGTGATGCTGGTTGTGTTAGAGTCTGGCCACCTGTCCCAGTTCCCAGAAGCTCTAGGCCGGGTTCTGCCCATCTCGGAGACAAGCTGGATCTGACCACCTGCTTGTCTCTTCTTGCAGCTGATGAAGAGGCCCCTGACTACGGCTCTGGTGTTCGCCAGTCGGGAACTGCTAAAATCTCCTTCGATGATCAGCATTTTGAAAAGGTGTGCACGGTACCCACACAGTCGGGGCGCGGTACCCACAGTCGGGGTGCAGTACCCTCACAGTCGGGCGCGGTACCCACAGTCGGGCGCGGTACCCACACAGTCGGGCGCGGTACCCACACAGTCGGGCGCCGTACCCACACAGTCGGGGCGCGGTACCCACACAGTTGGGCACCCCTCCCACTAGAGCCCAGGCCTCAGATACCAGCTGCTGGGGGTCCCAAGGGCTGCGCTCCCAGCGCGTCCGTCCTTCCCATGGGCCCTCCTGGGCTCTTCCTCTGGTCCATGGGCACTGGCCTGCCCCATCCCTCCATGCCCTCCCCTGGCTTGGCCTGACCTGCAGGCCTCTTCATCTCCTTGGGGCTCACGTAGCAGGAGGATCTCTGGAGGCCATGCCCAGCCTCCCGTCTTTGACCTGGCTCTCCTCTAGGTGCCCACAGGATGTATCTCCAACCCTTTTCTTGCCTCCCTCTCCACCCCAGCACCTGTGAGAACCATGAAGGCCCTGCTAAGGCCACCCATGGTTGCCCTCATGGGACCAGACGTGGGCTCCCTGTGCTCTCGGGGAGTGCCATGCAGTGGCCCTAAACTGGCTCTAGGCTCCAGCCTCTCAGGGCCTCTTCTAACCTGTGCTCCTTTACCGGGGACCTCGGCCCAGTACGCTGAGCGAGGGCGTGTCTGTGCCCAGCGGTTCCCTCTCTTGGAGAAGGTTGTCAGTGCTGGGGGTGCACAGCAGGGGGCCTCGCCCTGCCCACAGGGGTTCCTGGCAGGTGAGGCAGAACTGCAGACCACAGCCATTGCCTGCCTTGGGAATACAGACCAGAGTCAAAAGTGGCCTGCTCATGGTTGGGCAGACTGGGGCCTAGTGAAATGGGGCCTACCTGAGGCCCCCAGGCTGCAGACCTGCAGGGGCACTGCAATAGGGCATCGGCCCCCTGGCTTCCAGCTTCCCTGACACTGTGCCCTGTACAGTTCCAGTCTGAGTCCTGCCCTGTGGTGAGTATGTCTCGCTCGGGCACCTCCCAGGAAGAGCTGCGCATCGTGGAGGGCCAGGGCCAGGGTGCAGATGCTGGGCCCTCGGCTGACGAGGTCAACAACAACACCTGCTCAGGTAGGTTTCCTGAGATCAGGGCTTCCAGCCCCCGCCCATGGTACCCAGAGGTGTGGCCTAGACCCGCTGCTCTCCCAGCCCTGCCCATGGTGCCTGAGGGTGTGGCCTAGACGCCCTGGTCTCTCAGGCCCACCCATGGTGCCCAGGGGTGTGGCCTAGACCCCCTACTCTCCCAGCCCCACTCCTGGTGCCCAAGGGTGTGGCCTAGATCTCCTGCTCTCCCAGCCCTGCCCACAGTGCCCAGGGGTGTGGCCTGGACCCCCCATCTCCCGGCCCCACCCATGGTGCCTGGGAGTATGGCCTAGACCCCCTGCTCTCCCCTCTGCTCCCAGCAGCGATGCCTCCGGAGGGCCTCCTCCTGGACAGCCCTGATAAGGCCGTGATCGACGGGCCCCTGGACGCAACCCTGGACCACCTCCGCCTGGGCAGCACCTTCACCTTCCGTGTGACTGTCCTGCAGGCATCCAGCATCTCTGCGGAATATGCCGACATCTTCTGCCAGTTCAAGTGAGCGGCTGCCCTCCCCGGCTGTGGGGAGGTGGGGCTGCGGAGGCGGGCCTGCAGGTCACAGGGCCAGCCTGGTCAGTGTTCCCCGGTGAGGTCACAGTCCCCGCACTGAGCGCCTGCTCTGCTTTACAGCTTCATCCACCGGCACGACGAGGCCTTCTCCACAGAGCCCCTGAAGAACACGGGCAGGGGCCCCCCACTCGGCTTCTACCACGTCCAGAACGTAGGTCCAGAGCTGCTCTGCCCGCCCTCCCTGCTCAGCCCTTCTGGTCCTCTCAAACAGTGTCTTCCGCTGTCTCCAGCATCCACCCTCCCTGTCCTGAAACAGCCCGAGCCAGACACTGCCTGGCACGAGGGCACGGGTCTCGAGTGCCATGCGGGGACGCGGGCTTCAGCTAGGTAGCCAGCCCCTGACAGGCTCTGACGGGGGGTGCGTAGATAACCTGCCTAAGAGCTCCCTCAGCCAGCCTTGGGCAAACATGGACAGCGTGCCGGGGAGGTCCTGGCTGGGACACAAGTCAAACCCTAACTTGGTGGGTGGGTGAGGGCCAAGGCTGGGACTGTAGAGGCACCACTCCCCAAGTCTCCTCCAGCCAGCCTGTGTCCTTGTGTGCCCTGGGGGAGAGGCCACAGGCTGCCCTGTGTTTGACCGGGGCCTGTCTATGGATGGAGGCTGAGCTGGGCAGGTGTAGGTGAGGAGCGCTGTCCCCCTGGTAGGTGAACGTGGGCCCAGCAGGGCTCCCTGACCTGGGCCTGGGGCACTCCATTCTACACGGAGAATGGGTGCTTTCTGGTGAGATGCTTCTCCCTGCTGAACTGGGCATGGCCCTGCTCGTCCCAGATTGCGGTGGAGGTGACCAAGTCCTTCGTGGAGTACATCAGGAGCCAGCCCATTGTGTTCGAGGTGTTCGGCCACTACCAGCAGCACCCCTTCCCGCCCCTCTGCAAGGATGTGCTCAGGTGAGCTGCCCATGCCCCGTCTCTAGACTGCAGCACCTGTCGCCTTTGGACACCCTCCCGCCTGCCCAACAGGCTGCTAACGAGGCCTGCAGGACTCAGATGGCTCAGTGCCCTGTGCCTGTACCCAGCTTCCCTTTTAGAACTGAGGAGGCTGTTTCTAAACGACTGTCAGTTTCAGAACCCTGACCCCCAGCTGGACGTGGGGGTGTCCAGGGCTGGCTATGGTATGGCCTGAGGGGCCCCAGGGCAGCTTGTGCGGCCCATTGGTGGCTCCCCCACTGATGAAGCCACCCAGGGGGCTCAGAGAGAGGGAGCTGGTGGAGGGCGCTCAGCAGGTCTTGAAGGTCTCTGGTGTGAGGTGGGAACCCTCCACCCCCAGCCACCTCTCCCTGGGCCCTGAGGGCGAGAAGACGTGTCTGCTTTGGGCCAGCTGACTCTTCCCAGGTGCCCAAGGGCAAGTGGGATATGAAAAGGCCCTGGCCCTGCATCTTCTCCAGCTCCAGCAGGATGCAGGCCTACGGAAAGAGAAGAGCAGGGCCAGGCATTTGGGGTGGTGCTGGGCCCCAGGATCCCAGTCAGCCCAGGGAGTACAGAGAGTCTGGGACCCTCCTCTCCCACTGAGCTGGTCCAGAGCCTGTAATCAAGGCCTCTCCTGGGCCCGATGAGAGGTGGGAACGGGCCTGGGGTCATAAGGGTCCCTCATCCCGGGCCATCTTTCTGTCTTTCTCCGCAGCCCCCTGAGGCCCTCCCGCCGTCACTTCCCTCGGGTCATGCCGTTGTCTAAGCCAGGTAGGCAGGGCTCCCAGAGTCCACGGGGTGGTGAGGAGCACGGCTGTCAGCTGCAAGACGGAGTCTGGGGTGGAGGATGCTGTGGGGTGCCTTGCAGCTGCTCTGACCCTGACCCAAGACCTCAGCTCCCTGGGTTTCCCAGCTGTGTGCTCCTGTGTTGCGCAGTCTTCCCCGCTCTCTGCAAGGGAGGCACATACGGGGCGCTGCAGAGAGGGCTGGTGGGGCTGGGTATGGGTGCTGATGAGACATGTCGGCCCAGGGTAGCAGGCTTGTGTACTAGAGCTCAGGACGGGCCAGGCAGCGTGCGGCAGCATCAGTGCAGCCAGTGGGCCTGTGAGCATGTACCTGGGCTGCCCTCTGGTCCTTGGGGGTCTCTAGCCCAGGTCTGTAGGGTCATATGCTCCTCCTGCCTGGAGGGGAGAGAAAGTGGGCAGTCACCTGGGCTCTCACACAGGGTGTGCGTTACGAGGCTGTGTGCAGGGGCATGGATAGGGTGCCTCACGGCCTTTGACCCCCCGAAAGTGTGCCATCATGTTATGGGCCAGGTCTCCACCATCGCCCTCTCCCTCCTGTCCCCCAGTTCCTGCCACCAAGCTGAGCACGCTCACGCGGCCCTCCCCCGGGCCCTGCCACTGCAAGTACGACCTGCTGGTCTACTTCGAGATCTGCGAGCTGGAGGCCAATGGCGAGTGAGTGCCCTGCTGGGGTGAGGAAAGGGAGGAGGGCAGAGTGCAGAGCTGCGCCTGGGTGCTCGCATCACGGCACCTGGTGTGGGCCGGCCCTGTGGGTGCCGGGCAGGAGCGGGCCAGTGGCCCTGCCAGTGCTGGGCACCAGGTCCGTGAGGGCGGAGGTGGCGTGAGGGCATTGCATGTGCTCGGATCGAGGACATTTGAGCAGACGGAGGTGGGAGGGAGGAGATGAGCCCGGGCTCCGGCCACAGTGTGAGGCCCCAGGAGGGACCACCCTGAGCAGACCTGGGCACTGCCCTGAGCGGGGCAGGAGCCTTGGGAGTGAGCAGGACCTCACCCTGGACCTCTGGCTGGGGGTTGTGGATTTGTACAGGGTGGGGGGACACCGGGAGACCTTGGGGCTGTCACAAAGAGCCTCCCAGTGTCCCCAGTGGATACTTCCCGTGCAGTGCCAGGGCTTGGTGGCCTGTCCAGGAGGCACAGCCGGGTTCTGAGCCAGCTCGCCCCGGCCCTGTGCCAGGCTGCCCGCTCTCCATCCGAAAGGTGGATGCCTTTCCCTGCCCCTCCCCTGCCCATTGGGCCTCGGGGGCTGTGCTGGGGGAGGCTGGGCAGAACAGCTGCCATGCCTCACCCTCCTTTCTCTTCCAGTTACATTCCTGCTGTGGTGGACCACCGCGGGGGCATGCCGTGTATGGGGACCTTCCTCCTCCACCAGGTCGGGAGCCCTCCCTGCCCAGCCAGCCCCCTAGCCCCCCACCGCGTGGCCCAGGGCTAGCTGACCCGTCCTCCCCCTCGCGCCCTGCAGGGCATCCAGAGACGCATAACCGTGACCCTGCTACACGAGTCAGGCAGCCACATCCGCTGGAAGGAAGTTCGAGAGCTGGTCGTGGGTGAGTGGGGCTGGTGGGGCTGCACTGGGCTGGTGGCCCTGCATTCGTGATACAACCTCTCTGTGCTCGGCCCTCTTGTGAACAGGAGAGCCTCGGGCTGGGGCGATGGCTGTCAGTGTTCCATTTACTCTGTGTTAGTTTTCTGGGGTTTCCATAGCAAAGCACCACAAACTGGTGGCTTAAAACAGCAGGGGCTTATCATGGCATAGTACTCGAGGCCACAAGCCTGAAAACGAGGTGTCAGTGAGAGCCACGTTCTCCCCGAAGCCTGGGGGCCCAGCCCTCCTCTCCCAGCTGTGGCCACATCTGGGCGCTCTGACTGTGGAAGTGTCAGCGCGCCTCTGAGCCTCTCATTGCCACCTGCTGGGGACATCAGCCCTCTGGCAGGGCCCACCCCTGCAGCCGCCCCAGCCTAACTGTGCCTCTGCGGTGCCCTGTCTCCACACAAGGGCGGAGTCCCAGGTGCTGGGCAGCGTCTGATGCCAACTTACCAGTTTTGGGGAGCGTGAGTCAGCCCCTAATCACCAACAGGATCTTAGGGCTTTCCCTCCTCAGCTCCCTGCCTTGAGCCCTGGCTATTACCTGCTTCCTTTGCTAAGCTGTAAGGATTTGTTCTTGAATTCCATTCTGGGACACAGACACAAGTCCACCCCAGCGTGTGTGGGAGTGAGGCGGCCGCCTGCCTGAGAGACGGAAGCCGTCTGCAGGGTGGGGCTCGGGGACTCTGTCTAGGAGGCCCCCGGCACCAGGACAAATGCTTACTTTGCTAGTTGTGTGTCCAGTTTCACGAGAATCAGAGAAAGCACAAAACAGGCACAAACCCTCATATCTGAGAGCCAAAAATGGCGAGCCAGCTCAAAGGTGGAGACCCGGCAGGACGCAGCTGCTCCTGAGCGGGCTGTACCTCGGACGTCCTGTACCCCAAGGGGAGCGCGGAGGTCTACACTAGCCGGGGCGCCTCTGCTCAGAGTGCCCCAAGGCTGCCCCACGGCCCGCCGTCTTTGCCCCTCCCCCTTCTCCCTTTCTTAAAATGAAAACATTTGCATCTGTCTGTGTGGAGGAGTGGGAATCTGAAAGGACTGGGGGTCCTGGTGTGACCACCGAGAGCCTCCCCACCCAGGATACAGGTTTGGTTCTGCCTTCCGGGCGTCATAAGCAGCAGGCCTATGATTGGACCCAGCCCCAGCCGGCTTCCTTCCAGGGAGGCAGTGTCTCTCTGCAGCCTGTCCACAGCCTTGCCTGGATCCAGGTCCCTCCCCAGGGGCTGTGGGATCGTCAGCCCTGGGGGGTGGGCGGTATTGTGGGACTGGCTTAGCAAAAGGGCTGAAGGGAAGGAGAAGCCCTGGGCATCCCTGAGCTGTGGGTGGGTGGGTGGGCTCTGGGGCAAGGTGCAAATGACAGTTAAGGGAGCCAGGCCCCTGCCCAGCCCCCACCATCTCTCTCCCTTATTGGTGGTAAAAGGCACCAGTACGCATAATAGTCATTGTGTCCTGAGGTGCTCCACGCAGGCAGAGAGCGCTCGAAGGCCTGTCTGCAGGCTCAGGTCCTGCTCTGAGCAGACTTCCTCATCGTGGGCACCCCGAGTCCTGGAGGACCCTGGGAGTGGCACACTGCAGGAGCCCAAACCTGCCTCTTCTCTGACCCGGATCCTTCAAAGCCCTGTCAAAGTTCCAGGGACAGGGCCTGCGGGCGAGAGCGCACCAACTCAAAATCCTGGAGGGAAGGGGAGCTGAGTAGAACGTCACTACCATTGCAAAGCCTCACTAGATGGAGGCCCCGTCACACCGATGGGCAGGCAGACCACGCCCAGAGCAGGTGTCCTGGAGGCCCGGTTAGAATGCCAGCCCATGGGGAGAGTTTATGGAACGGACAGTGGTCTTTCTTTCTTTGTTACTATTCTTTGTATTAAAAAGAAGTGGAAATGTTCCCTCCTTCTTGCCTGAAGGGCTCCTTTTCGAGCAGGGAGATGGCCTGTGCTCTCTGGGCTGGGTGGTTAGAATCTCGCAGAAGGTGTGGATTGATTATGGTTTGCAGGGAAGAGACAGTAGGGGAGGGGCTGGCCACAGGCCTCCCCGTCCACCACAGCCCTGTGGGGCCCATTTGCTCACTGGCCCCTGCCCAGCCTGGGCTGCCAGCGGGCCCTGCCACCCGCAGGGCTTCCTGGGAGGTGACAGGGCGATGGCCCTTCCCGCAGGTCGCATCCGAAACACCCCAGAAACCGACGAGTCCCTGATCGACCCCAACATCTTGTCTCTCAACATCCTCTCATCTGGATATGTCCGCCCAGCGCAGGATGACCGGTAAGTCCCCGAGGGACAACGGTGGGTGCTGGCCCCAACTTCCTCGGAACCAACACCGGCACCCAGTCCCACAGCCTTGCTGACCCAGCCTCAAGAGCTCCCGCGCTCCACTCTGAGGCCCGAGGGGATGGGGCAGCCACTGGAGGCAGGCCCCTAGACTTGCTTGACTAGTGTGTCTTCCTGTTCTGGAGCTCCAAGCCCGGGCTTCTGGGGCCACACTGCTGAGGACGGTCTGTGGCTGTCACGTCCTGGGTGTGGGGTCCTGCAGGTGGGCAGGAGGGCAGCACCTGCTTCTCATCATGGGGCTCTTCGCAAGCTCTTGAGTGGTGGCCAAGACCCGTGCAGCCTGGGCAGGCCCAGCTCCCAGAGTGGGCATTGGAGGGGGCGGAGCCCCAGGATGTCCCTGGCAGCCCTGCGGGGTTCTTTAGGAGTGGGGGGATGTGAGAGAGGCCACATCACATCTGGGGACCTCTCACTGGGGGAGGATTGTGGGAGCCATCCTGCCCTGGGGAAGATATCCAGCCGATGTGACTGTGTCTGAGAGCTGATCTCGGTGGGGGGATTTGTTCGGGGTTCTGAGCCCCAGCTGAGCTGCTCCCTGGAGGCTTGACCTGGCCCAGCATGCAGGAGCCAGGATGTGTTTGTAGGGAAAATGTCTTCAGGGGTTGGGTGAGTTTGGAGATGGGTGGGGAGTGGCACCCCGTAAGGGAAAGCCAGGTCCACAGGACAGGGCCCTGGAGAGATGTCTCCTGATCTTCCATCTCCTTCACAGACACCCAGGAGGGACGGGAAGGGCGCATCCTCTGCACCAGAGTCACATGGGCAGCAGCTAGGGGAGCCGGGTGGGGCAGAGTAGTGCTGGGCAGCAGCAAGGGCAGTGGACCGGGTGGGGACAGAGGTGGCTCTGCATGCCCTCAATGCTGCCCAGGAGGGTCTGGGTTTGCTGGGCTGCCCCTCACAGAGGTAACACCAGGACAGGCAGGCTGGGGGAAGATGGTGGGTGATCTGGGGTCTCCTCTGGCCTTGCATCTCCTGGCCAGCCATGGAGAAGGCTGCTGCCCCCGTGTGGGAGCTGCCTGAGGGTGTGGGCCACCGTGCCTGTCTTGAGGGATCAGGACCCCAGAGGGAACTGCAAGGGCCAGGAAGGCCTGCCTTTTGCTGAGCGAGCTCTGGGGCCTGGGAGGTGACCTCATTTTTCCCTGACCTCTGACCCCTCCTTTGCACAGGAGGCCCCTGGGTTTGGGGGGAGGGGGCGGCAGGATGAGGAGGTGGGGGCATCTTCTGAGCCTCCCTCCTTCGCTGTCTCCCTGTGCTGAGGGCCATGTTTCTGGGGTCTCCTCCTCTCCTGGCCAGCCTAGCTGCTAAGGGGCACCCTGGGGCAGGGGCTTGGCCCTGGCTAAGCACGGGGGACATCGGAGGAGTCTGGGGGTCTGGCTACACAGGTTGGGCTCTTTTCCTGGGGCTCAAGAACCCATCACTGAAGGGGTTTGGTTCTCCAAGGGCTGTAAGATGGGAGGGAGCGTCCAGCTCTGTGCCTGGGGTCAAGGCCATGGGTCCAGGGTGGAGGGAGGTGCTTCTGAGGTGGAGCTTAGACTGGCCTGGATGCTTTGGCCCTGCTTGGCTCCCTCCCCTGCTCGTCACCCTCCCCCTCGGCCTTCCCCCTCCCCCCTCCTCCTTGAGGGCCCGTGTGGGCTGTGGACCATGGCTGACGATGGGATCCCATCGGGGCCCGCACCGCTCCCAGGCCCGCTGCCCACAGAGGCGGCGTGCCCAGGCTGCCCACACGCTTCACCTGGGCCTCGGCCTCTTCCCGCTCCCAGGCCCCGCTTTCTCCCTCCCGCTGTGCCCGCCCGGCCCTGGCCTCACTAACTTCTGACCCTTTGTGTTTTCGCAGGCAGTTTCTTGATTCGGACATACCTAGGTACCATCTGTGTCCCTTGGTTTTATTTCGGCCCCTCTCCTTCCCTCCTCCTTCCCTGGTCACCCACACAACCCTGAACATTTAATTTCCAGCTTTTTGGTCCTTCTAAACTTGCTCACCACCCTCCTGTTTCTCCCTCTTTATCATTCATTTCCTTGGACTTTATTCTGGTTTTACCGATTCATTTGTTTTGCCTCCCACCCGTCCTCTTGGCTGAGTCCCTCCTGCCACTCCTTGGTTTGGGCTGCTTCTGTAGTTTCTTGCCTCTAGACGCTGGCTGGCCTCCCGCTCCTCCCACCCCTAGCCTGGCTGGCGTGGGCACAGGCGTCCCTGCATGCCGGTTGGCCTCCGGGCTGCCCTGGGCTGCCATGTGGGCCAGCCACTCCCTGCGAGGGCAGAATGGAGAGCACAGGGAACGGGGGCAGACAGGACCCAGCCATAGGAGACCCCTCCTCCAGCCCACCCCCAGCTGCCCCGCGCCCCTCGCCTGGCCGGGCTGGAGGAGGGGTGGCGTTCCAGCCTGGATCCCCGGTCCCAGCCACGCTGGGCAGTACACCCATGAAGAGACCTGCCTCAGCCAAAGGCCTGGCAGGGAGGCCCAGGTTCCCTTTCCCCAGCTCAGAGGGCCCCTTCCCAGGCTGGCCCAGTGCTGGGGCTCGGCAGGGCCCAGGGACGGATGACCTCCAGTCCCTAATCCAGTGCGGTGGTGTGATGCCACGGCAGCCCCTTCTGGGCCCCGTGGGATGCTTCGTGGACAGAGCTTCGTGGTGGTCATGTCGTGGGTCGGCTTATTGGAAGCCACAAACATTTGAGCCTTTAAGCCGTACAGCTGGGAGGTTGCCAGCGCCTCCTTGGACGGGACCCCTCAGGTCGCGCCCTCTTCAGGCCCTGGGTCTGGTGCGTGAATGTAGATGGTGGCCATGGCTGTGCGTGGGTAGCGGCAGCGAGGCCCATGGTGGCCTGGAGGAAGCGTACACGTGAATACATCTGCCCTTTTCAAAGGCTGCTGTGGGCCAGGGGCCCCACTGGGGACCTGGTTGGGTGAGACAGAAGCCGTGTCCAGAGACGACTGCTGTGGTGGCCATTCTCGAGGAGGCACAGCCCGCAGGCCCTGCTTCCTGCGCCGGCCAGGACAGGCATGCTGGAGGGCGGCTCGCTGGTCCTGGAGGCAAGCCGCCCCGGTCAGGCCTCGCTGTGCTAGCACCACCTGGGGCTGGGAAGCCTGTCTGCTCTGCTGTTTCCTGGGCTCATGGAAGCTTCCAGGCCATCGGCGTGACCCCGGGAGGTCACCAGAGTGTTCTCTGTCTTGAGGTGAAATGTGTCCAGATTCAGGCTCCATAGCCTCTGTATGTTTGAGGGGTGCTCAGCTGGTCCCAGTCGTCGGGAAATATGGGGGCAGGGTGAGCACAGTTCAACAGCAAGAACGAGATTCGATTCTAGGATAAAGCCTGGGAGGAGTCAGCTGACCGGGAGAGAGTCCACGAGAATCAGGAGCCACTTCCTTGCAGACTAGGGCCTCTTATGGGTCGTTAGGAGGGAGCAGAGCACAGCAGTGGTGTATTCCTCCAGTTGGTGGGCTTGACACGGGGCCAGGCAGGTAAATTGATGGGGCTGGGGGCAGGGGTAGTTAGAAGCATTTCTCTTTACTTTCCCTCCATTTCTGGAGTCTCTGTTCTCAGTCTCTTCCCGCCAGACCTCAGTCACACCTCACAGTGCCCACGCACGCCCCGAAACAAACACCTGGTGCCTTCGGGAAGATTCTAGGTGAGGCGGGCCTCCTCTGTCAGCACCCAGGCTTCACAAGGCCACGCCCTGATCCTGAGTGGGGGTCCCGGACCCTCCTGTGTCTGTTCCCCATCTCAGAGATGAGCTGGTCCGTCCTCAGTGGGCAGCGGGCTGGAAGCTTGGCTTTCAACAGGAGGCCTCAAGAGGGGAACAGGGTCAGGGCTCCAAGACTGTTGAGCCTCTCAAGAAACACCATGGTGGTGGTACCGGCAACCAGCAGATGGCAGCGTAGAGGGGACAGAGGGCCTTGGTCTTGAGGGTTCAGAGGAGCCAGGGCCCTGCAGCCACGTGCCTGGGGCATGTGCTTATTGTAGAATTCAGACAAGTGGCCAGACCTTCTGGAACTGTGTCTTCCGTGCCACTGAGATAAGGATGGTAGCTGCAGGCTCAGGGTGCTGTGAGATCAACGAGGCAATGAGAGGCCGTGGCTGGGGCCCGGCACAGGAGACTGTGCCATCTACAACCGGGTCAGTCAGCGCATAGCTCCTGAGAAAAGATGGTCTTCCTGAGAACCGCAGCCTCTTTGCTGGGGGGCTCTGCCGGGAGGCTGCCGGTGTCGCTCACACACGGGTGAGGACTGGAGCTTGGCACCCTGTCGTATCCATGCAGTCATGCCTTCCGCCCTCTCTGCGCGCCTTGCCCAGAGCCTCCCATGCTGCCTGCCCCAGCCAGGCTCCTCCCAGGACCAGGCGCCTGGAGGCTGAGGAGCAGCTTGGCACACCATCGAGGGAACTGATTTCCCCCAAGACGGGGCCGGCCCTGATGGCCGAGGCTCTCCCAGCCCCTGTGAAGGCTTGGCGCGGCGTCTTGTGGACACCCGTGTCCCTGTCTGTTCTCTAATGCTGTGCTGTTTGCCAGTCCTCAGTCCAGCAAGCCACCCTGCAGGGTGCATGACTACGTCCAGCGTGGTCTGTCCAGGAAGCTCAGAGCTGGCCAAGAGCTCAGCCAGGCCCCCGCCCACGGCAGATCCCCAGGCAGCAGGCCCCACCTGCTGGGACGCAGAGAGCTGGGAGAGGCGCCCTGCGTGGAGATCCCGGGCCAGAGACGGCCTCACACAGGGCAGGGGCTGGTGGGGCAGGCGGTCCCCACCGGGCTGAGGGCTGGCCCGCATCTCCCTAGGGCCAGGCCTCCTCCACGCCAGAGACCTTCATGTTGGGATCAGGAGAGTCATCTTTGTCTCCTGCAGGGCCAACCAACTCCAGGGCCAACTCCGGCTGTCCTTCTGAGCTGTAGCTTCGGCTCAAGGCCACTGCAGCCTGTGCGCCCCAGGCCTGGTGTGGACAGGGCACAGCTCTCTCCAGCTTGCCCTTTCTATCTGGCACATCTGCAACCTATGCCCCAGTCCTGGTGGCTTCGGCCAGCAGCAGTACCACCTCCTCCAGGCCGCCTTACTGACCTGCCCAGCTCATCTCTCTCTGCCTACCTTGATCTAATGGATATGCGCCCCCAGCCAGGCTTCCAGCGCCCATGGCAGGGGTTCAGTTCTCCAGCTTCCCGCAGCACAGCCCAGGGGTGGGGTACTGTCAGTACCTGGGAGCCACAGCTGCCCTCCAGGAGCTGGGAGGGCTCAGGGAGGTCAGCACAGGCCACATGATGGCTTGGCCTGACAGCCCTGGCAACAGCCTCTGACCAGGGAGGTTCAGGCTGCCCCGGGGTCTGCTGGGTCCTGGGCTGGTGGCTCTGGGGCCGTGCAGTGAGTGCTGGCCCTTGGCTGTGCGTTGCGTGGCATCAACCCTCTGAGCGGGATCTGTTCTGTATGACCTGCTGTGCTCCCACGGAGCCCTACTGGGACTGCATTCCAGGGGACACAGCCCCAGGAAGCCAGCCCTCAGATGGCCTTCCAGAGGCCCTGGGCCACTCCGGAAAGTAGCGCCTCTCTTCAGCTGCCCTTGGCCACCAAGAGCTTCTGACTGCAGCCTTGCGTGCAGATCTTGGCGTTCAGATCTTTAGCAAACACAGTTGTGTGAGGGTGGCACTGACATGCCTGTTTACCCAGGACCCTGGACACTTGTAAGAAGAGCCAGGCGTCAAAGTCACCAGTGGGTTAGAGACACCTTGAGGAGCCCCCGGCAGCAGGCATGACGTACAGTATTGATCTAAGAACAAAGATTCTCTAAAGAGTGGCAGCAGAGCGTGGCAATGGGAGGACATCTACCACAGTGAGCGAGGGTGTGCTCAGGGAGGGGCAGGGGAAGCTGTTAGGTGGAGGCAGAACCGAGGAGGGCAGCAGCAGGTGTCCGAAGCACTGATCCTTGGCCACAGGGATTAAGAGCCAGGCTGCTGTCACGGGGGCTGGACAGACAGTGCTGGGCAACATCCTTAGGGAAGTGCGTCTTGAATAAGGGTGTGGTGGCCCTGTGCACGTGCAGGTTGTGCAGAGTCTCCATGGTGTCACTAGCGGATGTCTGTGCCTGAGAGGGAGGGACAGGCGAGAGAGCTGGGCCCTAGTCTTGGCTGCTGGTGGTAGACCCTGGGGAGGGCCCGTCTCTGCCCTGGCCAACTTCCCAGCCATGAGACAGGTGGATTCCGAGGGTCTGCAGGATGAGGGGTAGCAGAGCCCATGATGAAACCCTTGCAGGGCCAGCTCAGTTTCCCAAGTGTTTCTGATGTTCCACATCTGGGCTGCATGTCCTCTTGTATCTAAGGACCATCTATCCCTTCTGTGATACTAGAAAAGCCTCTGAGGCTGGGTAACTTCTGAAGGAAAGAGGCTCATTCCTGCTCACAGTTCTGGTTCACGTGGCTGGGCTGCTGCTGGTGGTTTTCTTGCTGGCAGGGCCCCGAGGTGGCCTGGAGAAACATGTGACAAGACAGGACATGCATGTGGGTGTGGTCTGGTCCCTGCTTATAAATCACAGGGGCTGTACTCGAACAGCCGCCCTCCCCCTAGCCACCTCCCAGAGGCCCCGCCTCAGGACCTGCCCTCTCAGAGACTCAGAATGGGGACTGCATTTCAGCCCAGGAGGCTTGGGGGTGCTCCAGCTACACTCAAACCCAGGCAGAGGGTTTTTCCTGAAGTTGGGATGGTTTGCGTGAAGAGGCTCTGGGGAGTGGGACGCAGGCTCCCTTCCTGAATCCTGAGCAGCTCCTGTGCCCACTTATGCAGTGGGAGTCCTGCATGGTTCCCAGAGGCCTCCAGTCCTCGTCCTGGGGTTCGCCATGGCAGGGAGACGTGGCTACCTCTCTGCTTCCCTAGCCTTGCTTTCCTGTCGTGATGGAGGGTGCGGACCCACGGTTCCCACACAATGCTTGCGTGTTCCCTGGGTCTCGTGGCAGACTACCCCACCCCAGTCCACCCACTTCATCCCCTCTGAGTCTCACTGACGTCAGGCAGACCTCGGTCTGCAGAGGACTCTCCCTGCGACGTCCCACGGTCAGCTGCCTGGGACTCGTGCCCCCCCCCCCCCGCAGAGCCGGCGGCTGCTGGGGATTGCCATCTGTGGGCAGCATCATGTGCCCAGTCAGCCCTGGTACTGGGGATGGCTAGTCCCAGGTATGGACACCCTGAAGGCAGTGGAGCCCCCTGGGGGCCCACATCTGCTTCATAGGGAGACCCCACAGCAGGGCTATGGGGGTCAAGCTCACTGCCCTCCCAGCAGCGCCAGACCCTGTTCCAGCTGGACTGAGGGGTTCCCCGCCAAGACCCCAAGGGCTGCAGCGCCTTGTGGGAAGCAAGCTTGTTTCCCCTCACCTGGTCTTGGTCCAGGGCCACACTGGGTCCACCCCACCCCCAGGAGCTGAGCCTGCACAGAGTGGGTCCTGGACAGGGTGGAGACGCCAGGGGGAGCTGGGCTGGGGAGTGTGTCTTTCCCAGGCCACACAGAAGAGGGGGCTGTGTTTGCACACAAACATGCTCAGAGGGGAGGAAGCCGGCCACGTGCTTCCGACTTCCGGGGCAGGTGGACAGAGGCCCGCTGCTTGGGCCCAGCAGGAGGCAGGGCAGGGCCTTCTCAGGTGTGGCGAAGAGGGGCCTGCGCTGTGTGCCCGGTGCCAGCCCGTTTCCTTCTCGTTCACACATGAGCTTGCTGAATCCAAGGACGTGTCCTTCCGTGAAGCGGGACAGCCCCTGCCCCAGCGTAGCAATGGGGACAATGATGGAAGCAGCCGTGTGGCGTCTGAAGTGGGCAGTTGGAGGTGTTCATTCTGGGCCAGGCTGCGGCGGGCGCGGCTGGGGAGGTCCGAGGGCAGGGGCGTCTGCAGGGCCAGGCTGGGGCTCCCGGCCCGTGCGCTGCCCATTCTGACATCTCGCTCTCTTCTGTGTGTGTCCGTGTGTCCTGGCTGCCTCCCTAGCGTTTCCTTGGGAAATGACTCTAGGTACAGCCCTCTCTTCTCTAACGCCCCCTCGCCCGCCCTCTTCTGTGATTCCTTTCTCCCCCGATGCCCATCTGCTCTCTGCCCGTGCCAGTTGCCCGCTGTCCCCACTCCCCGGACCTCCCCTCAGTGGCGTGTGTCCGGCAGCAGCCCTGCCCAGTCCCTCTGCTTCGCCCCATGTCCTGACCTGTGAGGCACCGCGCCCCGCACCCTGGACTATGCTCTGAGCCCCCACGTGGCCCGGCGCTCCTCGAAGGTCCTGGCCGCGTTGGAGCTGCTGCCACTGTCTGTGTCCCTGTGTCTTGACGTGTCTCTGTGAGGATGCTTGTGTGGGCCGGAGTCCATGGCTTGGCACGTGGGAGATGGAGGCACGTGCCTCCTAATGGGCACCTGACCTCAGAAGGGCGCTCCGGAGATCTGTAAACAGAAGCTGTCACAATGCAGAGCCCACTTCAGAGTGGGCTGGAGCGGGTGGGACCCTGCGGGGCGTGGTAGCACTGCACGTACTCCCCCTGGGTTAGAGGCTGGGCAGAGAGAGGAGCCTGCTCTCTCTGTGCTCCTGGGGCACAGCTCTCAGGGCACCCCACATTGCTGCTGCCGTGGGCACCCGGCTCCCACCCCAAGCATCCTCCCCAGGGCTGGCTCTGGCGCAGGGCAAGTCTGCTGCTGGGGGAGACGGGCCCGGGAAGGTTTCAGCAAACTCAGGCCCTTCTTCGCAGGCCCAGGGAGAGGTGTGGCACCTCCTTGCTCAGACATGGGGCTGCTGCCTGGCCCCGTCCTGTGTACGGAGGGGCCTGTCCCTCTGGCCTCCTGCCTGGGCTTGCTGACCTGAGCCCGGGCTCCCCCTGCGGCTGCCCGCATCTGTCTGTCTGCATGTCCCTGTCCCGCTGGGAGCCACCATTATCTTTCACCTCTGCTTCTTCCAGGACTTTCTACCAGTTCGAGGCGGCGTGGGACAGCTCCATGCACAACTCGCTCCTGCTGAACCGCGTCACCCCCTATCGGGAGAAGATCTACATGACGCTCTCTGCCTACATTGAGGCAAGAGGCCTGGGCCGGGTGGCGCCCCAAGCCCGCCATGCTTGTGAGCAGGCAGTGTGGGCGCCCTCGGCCCTGGGCAGCCCCGGGCGGCCCCACTCTCTTCTCAGGACAGTTTAAGTTCTCATAACGCTTGTAATCCCAGCATCTGGGAGGCTGAGGCAGGAGAGGAGGATCGCGGGTCACAGCCTCAGCTGCTTAGTGAGGCCCCCTGCAACTCAAGTGAGTTGCAAGTGCGTTAGTAAGGCAACTCAGTGACACCCCCTTTCAAAGTAAAGAATAAAAAAATAGGGCCGAAGGTGGAGTTTGGAGGTAGAATGCTCCTGGGTTCCATCTGCAGTACCGAAAAAGATTATGTTTTTATTTTTTATCTATTTTTGTGTGGTCCTGAGGATTAAACTCAGAGCTGTTTTACCTCTGAGCTATACTCCCAGCCCTGTTTTATTTTTTTATTTTGAAACAAGATCTCACTGAGTTGCCTAAGCTAGCCTTGAACTTGTGATCTTCCTGTTTCAGTCTCCCAAATACTGGGATGACAGGCATGGGCTGCCATACCCAGCCAAATCCAGTAGTTTTAATGGTGCCGCTCACAACTAATCTGCTTGGATAACCTTAACATGTGGACTTTGTCCTTGGGATTGCAGAGTGGCCGCAGTGCCACCAGAGATTATATCTACGTTCCATAGCTCAAAAGCAGGCACCCACCCCACTGCTGCTGCTCCCAGGGTCTCGCCACAGGCGATGGCAGATGGCCGCGGCCTTCCTCCACAGCACAGTAGGGTAGAGGCCAGCGGTGTGGATGTGTCGAGCTGGCACAGTAACGAGGAAGCAGAGGTCTGGGGAGGTGGGGCCCGGCACCACCACTTCCTAGGGCCCCATCATTCGGGCTGCACATGGGGATGCCTGTGGCTGCCGCCGGGGCTGAGGCCAGGCAGCCTCAGCTGAGCTGGCAGGCTCTGCCGCAGGCACTGGGCACAGGACGCTCTGTGTGTAACCCATGCTAGCTGGTCCCCGTGGTATTTTGGAGTGCAGGAATGGGTCACAGGCCGGGTCCGTGTTGACACCTACAAAGGTTCCAGGCGTGTTCCTGCTTCTATGGCAAGGCCCGGGCCCAAGGAAAGGCCCAGGTCAGACGGCCCCACCTGGGAACCCCACCCAGCAGCAGGGAGGCAGGGCCTGGATCTGACACACACACACACCCGCAGGATTGGCTCAGGATAGGAGTCGAGACCCCTTCCTGCCGGGTGGGAGGCCCAGCCGGCGGCCAGTCAGTGCAGGCTCTTGTTCCCGGGGGAGGGCTGAAGGGGCCCTGGGGCCAGGGCTCTCAGCACCCGGGTCTTGCTGTGCCAGCCATGCCCCTGACCCTGCAGATGGAGAACTGCACCCAACCGGCTGTCATCACCAAGGACTTCTGCATGGTCTTCTACTCCCGCGACGCCAAGCTGCCCGCCTCGCGCTCCATCCGCAATCTGTTTGGCAGCGGCAGCCTGCGGGCCTCGGAGGGGTGAGCCTGCCGTGGGAGGAGTGCTGCCTGGCCCACCTCCCCGGCCGCGACTCCGCGCACAGTGGTCCTGGGTGTGCCCCGTAGTGTGTCACTCGTGTGACACATGTCCAGGAAGCCGTCTCCAGCGAGGCTGGCGGGGAGAGGGGATCCGCCGTGCGCCTGGGTGCCTCCTGTGCTCTATCTCCCCTCTACTCTGATCAGGGGAGGAGCTTGTGGGTCAGGACGTGGTGGCCTCAAAAGCCAGCCCTGTCGTCAGGGAGGTCGCCCGGCGAAGCCCCTTTGCATGAGAGGGCTGTGCTGGGGTCCTGGGTAGAATCAGTGTCCTGGCACTAGGAGGGCATCCATGGGTGCAGCACCCATGGGGCCAGATGCCAAGTGCTGGGGTGTGGGGCAAAGTCCAGGCCCCTCTGGAGTCCTGGCCCTTGGGCACTGAGTGGAGTCATAGAACACATCTTTACTTGGCCGCGGGTCAGGAAGGGGACCCCTGCTCCCCCTGCTGAGGGAGGCGGCCTGGCTGAGGCGTGGGATTAGGTCTGTGCTTGATGCACACTTGGCGGAGAGCAGTACCCATCACAGTGCCCAGGGATGACGCGTGCCCTCCCTCTGCTCCTGTAGCAACCGCGTGACGGGGGTGTACGAGCTCAGCCTGTGCCATGTGGCCGAAGCAGGCAGCCCAGGTAGGCGACCCCCCTACTCTTTGCTGGGGCTAGAGTCAGGGTGCTTCTGCTGCACATGGGGGTCCCTCACCTGCAAAACCCAAGTGCCCGCCTGTGGCCTTAGGGTTGTCCTAGGATGGGAAGATGAGCCGAGCTCTCTGGCCCTGCAGCCACCCAGGTCTCAGCCGGCTGGGCTGCAGCCAGGCTGGATGGCTTCCTGTGGAAGTATGGCCTGAGGCTCTGGGTCCCACAGAGGCTGGGGGAGGCTGATCTTGATCCCAGAAGGGAGGGTTTCAGCAGCTGAGCCCCCCTGACGAACGGGAGGAGCCTGGTACCTATCGGAAGGGTGGAGCTTTGCTCGTCCATGCAGGGATGCAGCGGCGGCGGCGCCGGGTGCTGGACACATCCGTGGCCTACGTCCGGGGTGAGGAGAACCTGGCTGGCTGGCGGCCCCGCAGTGACAGCCTGATCTTGGACCACCAGTGGGAGTTGGAGAAGCTGAGCCTTCTCCAGGAGGTTAGCCCAGAAGGCTGCCTTGGGCTGGGAGGCGGGGCCCGCGTGGCTACGTTCGCCATGGTCTTGGCCTGGAGGGAAGCAGGAGATGGCCTGGTGCCTGCCCAACGCCTGCCAGGAACACAAGCAGGGTCCCAGGTCACCCCCAAGATGGAGCACACGCCTCTCAAACTGCCCACTGCAGGGCTTTGCAGAACCCGTCAAAAATACAGCCAGGCCAGGCATGGTGGCACACGCTTGTATTCCCAGCATCTGGGGAGGTGGAGACCAGAGGATCTTGGTTCATGGACAGCCTTAGCTACTTAGCGAGGCCCTTCGCAACTCAGTGAGACTGTGTTTCAAAAAAATTTTTTAAAAGACTAAAAAATAGGACCGGGGGTGTAGCTTGGAGGTAGAATGCCCTTGGTTTCCATCCCCAGTACCGAAATATATATATATATATATATATATATATATATATATATATATATATATATATATATATGTATGTATGTATGTATGTATACGGCCAGCTTGGAACAGGCTTGTTCTTGACTTAGCCGCAGAGTACTATAGGGCATTTGGACAGAGAAGAGAAAGGCCGGGGAGAAAGCAGGGTGGGGACCCCTGCTGCTTTATTGGGGCAGCCAACCTCAGAAGCTGGCTCTGACCGCCCAGCGCTGCTGCTCCCAGGCCCTCTGCCCTCTCCGAAGGCCGCACAGCCCCTGTGGGGGACACACATGTCTGCTCCTGGTGGGGCCTGGACCGAGGGAGGGCACTGGCTTGCCGGCCGACTGGGAAGGGGCCCGCAGGGCTGCCTTCCCCTCGGGCTCCGGTGAGCCCCGCCCTCTTGGTGCAGGTGGAGAAGACCCGGCACTACCTGCTGCTGCGAGAGAAGCTGGAGACCACCCAGCGGCCGGGCCCCGAGGCCCTGTCCCCGGCCAGCGACGACTCCGAGTCCCGCAGCTCCTCTGGGGCCTCCTCCCCGCTGTCAGCCGAGGGCCGGCCATCGCCGCTGGAAGCTCCCAACGAGAGGCAGCGGGAGCTGGCTGTCAAGGTAGGTGTCGGCGCTGACTTCAGACACAGCCTTCAGAAACTGGAGTCTGGGAGGCCCCACCCTGGCACCCTATCC
Source organism: Muscardinus avellanarius (assembly GCF_963383645.1). Lineage (NCBI taxonomy): Eukaryota > Metazoa > Chordata > Mammalia > Rodentia > Gliridae > Muscardinus > Muscardinus avellanarius. Next base: position 1,109,741 of record NC_137787.1, read on the forward strand.
TCTTACTGACCTGGCCTTTCTTGAATCCCCGAGCTCACGGGGAGCTCACCGCCTCCACCCAGAGCCAGACTTGCTCGTAGGATGCTGACTGGGAACGCCACCCAGCCTCCTCCGCCCCGGCTGCCCCTAGGCACTTCCCCCGTCGCCCCACACCTGGGTGAGGGGTGCTGCCCACCGTGACCTGGTGACCTGGGTGAGGGGTGCTGCCCACCGTGACCTGGTGCTTGGCTCTGCCCTCTCTGTGTCCTGGAGGCCCGTGCGGGCAGCTGCCCTGACGTGCACGCCCCCACCCCACAGTGCTTGCGCCTCCTCATGCACACGTTCAACAGAGAGTACAGCCACAGCCACGTCTGCATCAGTGCCAGCGAGAGCAAGGTGGGTGGTCCGGCTGTTACCTGGGAGGGGCAGGATACGCTTTCCTGAGAACAGACCCTCTGGCCCAGAGGGTGGGAGCATGGGGGGGGCTGGCCAGTCCAGGGCCACCAGGTGTCCTCCCAGGCCCTTGCTGGCCCTTCCTTGGCCTCCATCCCTTCTCCTGGGACATTCTTCTGCAGGCTCAACCCCTCCCCAAGTGGAGCAGGTCTTGTGCCCCACCCCCCAGGGGCTCCCAAGGCTGCCGGCTCCAGGTCGGGATGGAGCTCATGCCAGCCCAGGGCCTTCTGTGCCAGCCCCTCCTGCTGGTGGGCACAACCTCGCCCGCCTGTGCATTCAGGAGACTGCGGGCCGCCTGGGTCAGGGCAGATGCTCTGGGAGGGGCAGGCAGGGTGTGTAGGGGCTGGGACAGGGCCCAGGGTCTCTGGGGACTGGGGCATCTTGAGCTGAGGTTGGGAAGAGTGAGTAGGGTGCCTTAGACCGAAGTTGAGATTTGAACAAGTCCTGCCCCTGAGACTGACCCCTGAACAAGGCTTCCTGTCTCCCTCAGCTCTCGGAGATGTCTGTCACCCTGATGCGGGACACGTCCATGTCCCCTCTGGGGGCGGCCACACTCACCCCTTCCTCCACCTGCCCCTCTCTGGTCGAAGGGCGCTATGGTGCCACTGATGTGCGGTGAGTGCTCTGGGCTCCTGGAGAAGACAGGTGGCCTGCTGGGGTGGGGTCTGTGTGGCCATGCCAATTGGAGGTGTGCCGTGTGGTCACACCCACTGAGGGCAGGGCCTGTGACCACTCCCACTGGAGGTGGGGCCTGGTGCAGGTGTGCTGGCCTCTCTAGGCCCAGCCTGCCACCCCTCTGGCTCCTACCTGGCACAATTACAAAAATGCGTTGGTGATAAAAACCAGAAACAGGTGAAAAGCAAAAACCCCTGTTCCAGGAATTGGCTCTAAAATCCCCAGTGAGAGAGAGTTACGGGCAGATCTGGGGCCTGAAAGACCAGGACTGCGCAGAACGGCCATCCGCCGTCACCGCCCCACCCAGCACCCCCGAGGCAGGCCTCCCTGGGGCCTGGCAGTCCCTCGGCCTTGTGTCACCTTGGTTTAGTTTTGGAGCTGCGGAGATGCTGGGTCGGCTCCTGCAGGGGTGGAGGAGAGAGGCGGAGAGCGCCGGGAGCAGCGGCCTGGCCTGCCGATGCTGGGCCTCGGGTCATAGGGAAGCCCTTGCCAGCAGTGGGGACCCGAGGCCTCCTACTGTGGGAATGGTGGGCAGACCCCAGAGGCTGCCCCCGGTAGCTCTGTGGGCGGGCACCAGGAGGTGCCGCCTCCCATGGAAGGCCACAGCAACTCTCTGCTCCCCAGGACCCCACAGCCCTGCTCCCGGCCGGCCAGCCCAGAGCCAGAGCCCATGCCAGAGGCTGACTCCAAGAAAACGCCCTCCCCCGCCCGGGCCACAGAGGCCGACAAGGAGCCCCAGCGCCTGCTGGTCCCCGACATCCAGGAGATCCGAGTCAGGTGCGTGGGGTAGCCGCCCCTGATGAGCCACTGTGAGGCGCATCCAGCCAGCTCTGCGCCAGCAAGGGTCAGGCAGCCCCACCTCGCTTTTGCAGGGCAGAGCATGGGACCAGGGCTCAGTACCCACACCTTACTATGCAGGGCAGAGCTTGGGACCAGGATCAGTATCCACCCCTCAGCTGTGTGCAGGGCAGAGCTTAGACCAGGGCTTGGTACCCACCCCTCAGCTGTGTGCAGGGGCAGCCCTGCCCCCCTAGGACACACAGATGGGGCCCCTCTATACTAGGGCCCGGGCAGACCCACACTCGGTCCCAGTGCAGGCATGGGAAGGAGTAGGTTGTTGAGGCAGGTGTGTGGTCTGAGCAGGGCCCAGGGTCAGGGCATCAGGTTCCTGGGCAGTATGTTACAGTTCGGGGACAGCCTCTAGGTTTTGTAAGCCTCCTGTTCACAGTAGGAAGCTGGCCCAGAGGCAGGCCGGCGGTTCTGGCCTCCCAGACAAGTCCTGCCAGGGGTCCCTTGCGCCCACTTCTCACCGTGCGGTGGCTGGCACGCTGGGACCTGGCCTAGGCTGCAGACTGTGCGCCCCAGGGTGGGCCCCAGCCGGCTGCCCAGGGGCCCGTGAGCCAGCAGTCTCTGCCCCGCAGCCCGATCGTCTCCAAGAAGGGGTACCTGCACTTCCTGGAGCCGCACACCGCCGGCTGGGCCAAGCGCTTCGTGGTGGTGCGGCGCCCCTACGCCTACATGTACAACAACGACAGGGACACGGTGGAGAGATTCGTGCTGAACCTGGCCACCGCCCAGGTGGAGTACAGCGAGGACCAGCAGGCCATGCTCAAGGTGGGCCGGCCGGCCATGCCGGCAGACATGAGGCCCTCGGCCTGTCCCAAGGGTGGGCCCGGGGCTCCTAGTCCTGGTGATGACCACTGGTGATGGGCACGTGGTCCGGGCAAGGCCAGCAGTGCGTCCTCCCACACAGTCGCCAGTGTCGACACCAGCGATGTCCTGCTGGGGACCGGAGGCAGCTGGCGTGGGCCCCACAGTTTGTGCAGACCCCTCGCAGAGCAAGCAGCACCTGGCCCTGTGTTAGAGAGAAGGCAGGCCGAGCCCTCTGGGAGGCAGCTCTGTGCCCACGAGACTCTTTATTCCATGGGGGAAGCGGGTGGTGAACTCAGCCAGCGTCACAGGCGGGACCTGGCCCATGGGGCAGAGGACTGAGCTCTGCAGAGCCCACCCGGCCTCCCCTCCCCAGTGAGGTGCGCCTCTGCAGCCCCCAGGATTCCCCCTAGGGCGCCTCCCGGCCCGCTCACAGCCTCCTCCTTGGCAGACGCCCAACACGTTCGCGGTGTGCACGGAGCACCGCGGCATCCTGCTGCAGGCCCACAGCGAGAAGGACATGCACGACTGGCTGTACGCCTTCAACCCCCTCCTGGCCGGGACCATACGGTAGGCACGCGGCGGCAGCGGGCCTCCGGGCTCCCCCCAGGCTATCGCTTGCCCCTTCCTGTGTCGTTGCTGGGCTCTCGGTGAATACACGCTCTAGCCATGATGCAGGGCGGGACCCTGCCCCTCCCACATCCACACCCCACACCCCACTCTTTTTTTTTGTGGTACCGGGGGTGGAACCCAGGGGCTTTCTATCTCCAGACTATACTCCCAGACATATTTTATATTTGGAAACAGGGTCTCACTAAGTTGCTGAGAGCCTCACTAAGTAGCTGAGGCTGGCTTTGAACCTGTGCGATCCTCCTGTCTCAGCCTCCCAAGCGCAGGGATTACAAGTGTGCTCACCACGCCCGGCTCACATCCCACTCTTAAGTTGGGCGTGGGGAGGTCTCTGCAGGGTTATCATGATGTGGCAGAAACCACGCCCCTCCCTCAAGTGTAAGGGAGGGGCGCAGGGCTTCCGTGACCCCTGCTTCTCCCTGGTCCTCCGCAGATCCAAGCTCTCCAGAAGGAGGTCAGCGCAGATGAGGGTGTGAGCCTGAGCCCTCGGAGCCCTCGGCCAGCCGCGGGCCTGCCCGCTCCCCCGCCCTGGCTCTTCCCCCATCGCAGCCCAGCCCGCCCCACCAGGGGACTCCCGGGGCCAGCGACCCCGCCTCTGGCCCGGCCTGTGCCACGCGTGGTTGTGCCCCCAGCAGAGACTGTATGTGTCGTCATTTCTTCCAAGACTGCTCTGGGGGAAGGAGTTGGGAAATTTCTGGAAGGCCAGAGGGTAAAAGACCCGGGGTATCGCTGCCGTTCTAATATTTTTTTAAGCATAGACAGACTTATACTTAATATACATTAGTTAGTGATGTTGAAACAGTCCACTGGGAAATTAACTATAAGACTGTGTTCTATTTATAAGTATTTATTTCCAAAGCCTCCACGTAGGCCCGCAAGGTCCAGAGGGAACCCTCCGGCCTCTTGCCTCCCCCGGTGTCTCCAGCCTGTCAGGGTGGAGCAAGGCAAACAGGTGTGGACCAGCCAGGCCCTCGGGGTTGGCACGTGGTTGCCTGCCCAGGCCGGGTTTCGGTGAGGGGCACCTGAGCTCAGTCTCCAGGTCCTGAGGCCAGAGCGGTCCTGAAGGTGTCGCATGCTGGTCCTGGGAGGGCAGCTCCTGAGATGGGGTGCGCAGGGCACTGGCAGCAGCTCCTCCCAGGAGGGCACGGGAGGATGAGCCCACCTGAGATGCAGCTGGGGACCGGCCTGGGCAGGGGTGGATGGAGGTCAGGGTCTTGGGGCATGCAGGCTGGCTCAGTGGCTGTGTCCAGGCTGCCAGGGCTGGCGTCGGGTGGCAGGGATGGTTGGCATTCAGGGTGAGGGGCCGGGCCTCTGCAACTCGTCTGTAGCCTCTCAGCTGTGGTGGGAGGAGTGAACACAGGGTCACACCTAGTCCTGAGATTGTGGTTCCTACAAGCACTTCCCTGTACTCCAGAGGAGAGAGGTTTCTGAGGGTCACAGTGAGGGACTCGCGGTCGATGTGCATCCAGGCAGGTGGGCGAGGGCAGCCACTGTTACGGTCCCTGTTGCGGGGGCTCTTCCCTTTTGCACCAGAGGGAGTTTTGGATCCACGGGCCCATTTAGAAAACACCAAACAAACTACAAAGTCTCTCCCCCCACGGCCTGCTGGGACAGGGTTTCCCCCACGGCCTGCTGGGACAGGGTTTCCCCCACGGCCTGCTGGGACAGGGTTCCCCCACGGCCTGCTGGGACAGGGCCGCGCTTAGGTCTGGGATGACTGGCCAGGGCACAGGTGGGTCTCTGTACCTTGCACCACCTTGGCCAGCTCCTGAGCTTGGATCGGATGAGCAGATGTGTCTGAGCCTCCTGGGCAGCCCAGGCCGCCCTGCGTGGCACTGACCTGGCCCAGGACTCTCCCGGGCATGGAAGTGCTCACAGCACCTCTTCTGGGGGAGGAGGCGGCACTGGCAGCCTCTGCTCCTACTGAACACGAAGGTTCTGGGTTCAGGTTTCCCCAAGGAACGTTGTCCAGTATCTGTAACTTTTGCCTCAGACAGTGGGACGCAGGGTGAACTGCTGGGCCCATTCTTTGGCAGTATCCGCACCTGCCAGCCATCCCTGCAATCCCAGGGCCCGCAGCCGTGGTCAGTAGCATCAAGTCTCAGAAAGCCACACCTGGGAAGCACAGGGCCTGCAGCTTTCTTTAGAGCAACCCCGATGAGAATGCTATCCCAGACTGAAATTAAACCCTCTCCAGAAACCAGGGGGCAGTGGGCCAAGATGCAGGGAAGAGAGGTGGCAACCGAAGGTGTCTCGCCAGCTCTCCAGCCGAGGCTTTGCCTCTGGAAGGCAGGAAGGAGAAACCAGGCAGAGAAGCCTGCTCCCACTTGAGCTGGGTTCCCAAGGGCCGCACCTCCCCCGCTCCCCCCGCAGGCAGAGAGGAGACCAGGTAGAGCCAGCTCAGGTCAGCCAGCCTGAAGCCTGGCCTCGGAGGGCCTGGCCCCAACCCAGCGGGTGTCTGAGGCCAGCCAACCTACAGAGCACCCGCTGGCTGGGTCGGGCTGAGGGCAAAGGAAGAAGCCCCCACCACCATGGAGGCCCCGGGATGGTTCCATTTTGGCCTGCGCCACTGTGGCCTTGGCTGGGAGCTGCGGTGTGGAGGTTAGGGTTAGGGTCAGAGTCCAGCTGGCCAGAGTTGATGGTGAGAGGGATCTGCCCACTAGTCAGGGAACCTGGTTTCTTTTTGCCCACCCCACCTGAACCTTCCCACGGTCCTGTTAGCGGAGGTCAAGTGGTCCTCCCTGAATCTGGTTCCACCAGTGGCCGGGGGCCTCGCAGGGGTATGCGGTGCAGAGAGGACAGGCTGATACGCCTGGGCTCCGTGTCCTGCTAAGTACAGAAGACGACAGCCTGGAAGTGGTCCTTCCGGTGCTTTGGTGTGAAGCTTGGTACTGCCCAGGCATGGCTGTGTTTGTTTTAGGGAGGGGGCTCCTCTTACCGCACCCCCGGGAGGCAGAGGCCAGGCTCCAGGCAGACCAGCACTGGGCTCTGTGAGACCTAGCCGGCGCCCAGGTGAGAGGGCCCAGGCCTCCCTCTGAGAAATCATGCCCACCTCTGTTCACTGACCGCACGCACCCCAAAGTCAGCTGCGGCCAGTGGCCTTCCCTTTCGTCCCTGCAGCCCTTCGGCACCTCAGGGTCTCTGAATGTGGCTGGCGTTATGGTGCGAGTGGGGTTGCAGCGCTGGCCCTCCGCCAGCTCCTCATCCCTGGAGCTAGGCTGTGCAGCCCCCGGCTGGAGGGAGGCTGGGCCTGACCTGCCCGGGCCTGTGCGTCCTGTGCCGTCCGTCCCAAGTGCCCCTTGGCTGGGCCGCGTCCCTGGCTTGTACATATGTAATTGCTGCGGGCACACCTGGACCTGCGTCACACCCGCCGCCCCGACGTAATGACTGTAGCCCCCGACGTCTCCCCCGAGTGTTAGCTATAGACTCCTGTGCTGTCTGTGTGCACTTAAGACTCTGTCCAATTAAGAAATAAATGTGGCTCTTCAGCAACACACCCACGGGGCTTGGCCGAGGCTTCATTTTTGCGTCGGGCATGTTGCGGGCCGAACATGATCACGGGTGCCTTTCTACAGCCCAGAGATGGTACCGGCTCCCCATAGCCGAGGCAGGGAGGGGTCTGGGCTCTCGGGGGGAGAGGGGCAGGTGGTGGGGCAGCTCTGGGGAAGGGGCAGGGGCTGTGGGTCTTGAGCCCACCGGCCTCCCTTGCTAACCACTGCACCTATCTCCACCTGCCCCCGGTGCATCCCAGGTTGTGCCAGGCGGCTGCGCTGGGCCCCAGCAGCCTCTGGGGCCTGGGCTCCACAGAAGCCCAGCCCACAGGGAACGTGTCTGGTCCTGGGGCCTCAGAGCTCCCCCTTTAGAGCTGTGGCCTTGCCCAAAGCCCAGGTGGAAGTTTTGGGGGTTCGGAAGAATAGACAGGCAACCTGTGCACTTTGGGGTGTGGGGCAGGGCCCCCAGTCCTCAGGCTTGGCATGAGTGGTTTTGTGGCCTGTGGGCAACAACCGGTCACTCAATCCAGCAAGGATGTCCCCCAACCTGTGGTGTGGGGAGAGGGCTCTGGGACGGCGAGCAGACAGTGCCACCCTCTGGCTACAGGTGGAACTGCAGCTTGGGACCAGGGTGGGCCCTCAGGCAGGCCTGTGGGCTGCAGGCCGTGCGAGGTGGGGACCCCGGAAGGGCAGGAACTGGCCTGCTTGCCGGTGACTGAGCTGTGGGTAGGGCACCCCTGTGGTCTCTGGTCCCCAGCCCACGGGGCTTGGCCAGCCTGAGGGTATCCTCCGTGTGATGGGAGTCTAGCAGGACCCTGGGTAGCCAGGTGCCTCCAAGGCTGGGCCCCGTGTCCTAGGGACACGACATGACCCAGGGCCCCGTGGGTCTCAGTTCAGCCACCCTGGCCAGGCTGCTCCGGTGTTCAGAGAGCACAGGCTGATGGGTTAGATGAGGGCCAGCAAGGCCAGTCCAGGTTCTAGAACCATCTTGGGGGCAGGGTGTCAGCTGAGGGCCCTCTGCTGGTGGTGGTAGGATCCTGCCTGAGCCCAGGCCGCAGGGGGCACAGGCTGGGCCACGCCCATGCTGGCCCAGGTCAGGCTAAGAGCAGGAGGCCGGCAGGGCAAAGGGACCCGTGCTTCAGTTGGGGTGCCACTGGCAGCTTCCTCGGGGGACATGGCCACAGGTCCCCTGCCAGTGCAGCTGGACATGGTCAGGGGGTCCCAGGGTCTTCTGCTCCCCGTGTGTCCTGGGGCTGTGAAAGGTTTACTTAGCCCTGAAGGGCACAAGCAGGCCCCTTCCCAGGCAGGAGTGACAGTGGCCTCCATTGAGTTAAGAAGGGAGGCTGGTCTCTGGGCAGAGGCCACGCCAAGAGCTTGGCTTGGGTAGAGCACTAGGTGGCCGAGTGGCCTGGGCCTGGGAGAAGCCACCAGAGAGGAGGGGCACCCAGCCGGGAGGTCAGGTGGACTCAGCTCCATGAAGCAGAGCACAGGGGCCAGCTGAGCACTGTCCAGGGGGCTGGTGATGGGGCAGCAGCCACCAAAGCCCAGCGCCACCCAGCGGTCTGCAGCCTTCATGCCTGGCTCCACTCCTCAGTCTTCCAGAACCTTCTGGAGGTACTTGTGAAGAAGCTTCTGGAAGCCAGGCAGAGCCAGGACACAGAGCGTGACAGGTGCCCTTACAGCTGGCTTTTAATGTTATACTCTCACTTAAAACAACAACACAGGCCTTGCTCCAGAGAGAGGCGGCATGCCGGAGGAATGCCTTCTGGCCACGAGGAAGCCCAGACGCAGGCTCCTCGCTCACTCCCCACTCTTCATGTTGGTTGGTGAGAGGGTACCAGGGATCCAGCCCCGGGGCGTCCCGCTTCCAACTTGCAACCCCAGCACTTAAGCTTTGTGTTTGTTTCCTTGTTTGTTTTGGGTGGTACTGAGGTTCCTGGAAACCCTTCTACCTCCGAGCTACGCTCCCAGACACCTATTTTTTATATTTTTATTTGGAAACAGGGTGTCTTAAGCCAGCGAGGCTGGCTTCGAACCTGCGCTATCCTCCTGTCTCTGCCTCCCAAGTGCAGGGATTACAAGCGTGCGCCACCACGCCTGGCATTTGTTTGTTTGTTTGTTTTATGAAACAGGGTCTCACTAAGTTGCTGAGGTTGGCCTCGAATCTGCAATCCTCCTGTCTCAGCCTCTCAAGTACTGGAATTACAGGCATGTGCCACCATCCCCGGCTCCACGCTTAATTTTTAAAAGAGCCTCCCAGTGATGCAAATTCACTGAGAGAAGTGAGAAATGTGGAGAGACAAGAAGCGTTTCTTTCTTAATTTTGAAATAATGGTCAATTCACAGGAAATTGCAAAAGGTGGTAGAGAAACAGCAGCGTGCCCTTCACCCCGGGGTCAAACGTTTTGTCTGTCTCAGATCTGGAGGACTGAGGCCGCAGGCCACAGCCTCGCAGACAGACAGCTGCGCAGGCCAAACAGCCTTGGCCCGGCCACTTCCCCAAATCCAGGCGCGAGAGTGGGGTGTGCCCTGAATCACATGACTGCCAAAGGTGGTGGGTGGCAGATGGTTCCCCAGGAGGTTCCCCTTAGCCGCATCCCCCCCAGCGTGGGCTGCCTGGCCACGTCCCCCCAGCCCTGCACCCCACACCCGCTTCTCCTGTGTAGTAAGGAAGCTCTTTTCTGCCCTGTCCAAACTAATTCCAGTAGCTCCCTAGACATGGAGGTGGGCGGGTGGTAAAGTAACACTGTGTGTGTGTGGGGGGGGGGGGGCTAGGGATTGAACCCGGGACATTCTACCTCCAAGTTACATCCCCAGCCCTGTTTTAAATTTTTTCTTTTCTTTTTTTAATTTTAATTTTTTTGTGTGTGGTATTGGGGGTGAAACCCAGGGGCTTTCTACCTCTGGGCTATTCAGCCCTATTTTATACTTTATTTGGAAACAGGGTCTCACTAAGTTGCTGAGAGCCTCACTAAGTAGCTGAGGCTGGCTTTGAACCTGTGTGATCCTCCTGTCTCGGCCTCCCAAGTGCTGGGATTACAACTGTGTGCCACCACACAGTTGTAATTAGCCACCACCTGGCTAATTTTTTTTCTTTTAAAACAGAGCCTCACTAAACTGCTGAAGGCCTCAGCTCAGTTGCTGCGGCTGTCTTTAAACCTGTGATCCGTCTCCGCCTCCCACGTCCTAGGATTACAGGTCTGGGCCACGTGTCCAGCAACGCAACGCTTCTTACAAATAAGCATGTGTTTTTGCTGGAAGTAGATTAGGCACACAGGACCTTTCGCTTTTTACTCAGAAACAAAGAATGCATTTTATGTTGTCAACAATATGAATCTGCCCCATTCCAAAGGCCTCGCAACACGTCACTCCCGGATGCGCCGTCGCGACGATGATCAGTCTCAGGTCATCAGCACCGCAAACAGCGGTGCAGCCGCGGCCTGACCCAAGGCCCGGCCTCGCCGCCCCTCACGGACGAAGCCCAGTGGCCTCTCTCGTCTCAGTCCTCGTTTGCTCATTCCTGTGGCTGAATTGGCTTCATGTGTTCCATTGGTCGTTTTTGTTTCTATTTTATCTCTGGCCCCGGGTCCTTCTGCATTTGGAAGCAATCGCCTGTACAGCCACCGCTGCTCCTGGGCGGCCGACGTCCGCGCACTGGCTCGTCTTTGCTGGAGCGTCACCGCGTACTCGTGCACGCTCGCTGGTGTGCGCCGTCACGCAGCCCGGCGTCTCAATGAAATCAAGAAACGCAGCGGGTGTGGTGCACACGCCTGTAATCCCAGCACTCGGCAGGCTGAGACAGGAGGATGCGGCCAGCTCAGCTACTCCGTGAGGCCCTTCTCAACTCAGTGAGACCCTTCAAAATAAAGACTAAAGAATAGGGCTGGGGTGGAGCTCGGAGTAGAATGCCCCTGGGCTCTACCCCCAGTACTGCAAAAAACAAAACAAAACAAAACAAAACAAACAAACAAAAAAAAACGCAGTAAACACCAGGGCAGGAGCTGCTGCTGGCGTCACCGAGCACCATTTTATAGTAGTGTTTTCTAAGAGTAGAAGATTACACTCTAAAATAATGATAAAAATAGAGTAAAACAGAAACCAGCCACGGACTCGCCTGCCATCACGTGACGCTCTGTGCGCACCGTGTAGCTCTGCTTACGTGTGACTGGCAGTGCGTTCATGTCAGCATCAGCGCGGCGCACCGCTGCCGTCGGGGCTGCCGTCAGGGCTGCCGTGCTCTGGCAGGAGGCACCCTTGCTGTGTTACCATCTTTCGGAGCACTGTCACGTACGCAGTCTTCTGGTAACGGGAGCACCATCATCAGCACGTGACTGCGTGGGTCTCATTCTGTTGCCACGTATATAGTTTGTTGTTCTGTTTTGTTTTGTTGGTTCTGGGGATGGAACCCAGGGGCATTCTACCTCGAGCGACACCCCCAGCCCTGTTTTTTATTCTGGAACAGGGTCTAACTGAGTTGCCAAGGCTTCACTAAGTAGCTGAGGCTGTCCATGAACCGTGATCCTCCTGTCTCCGCCTCCCTTCCTGTCTCCGCCTCCCAAATGCTGGGATGACAAGCGTGCGCCACCATGCCAGGTCACATGTATAGATTGTTTGTTTGTTTGTTTGTTTGTTTGTTTTGCAGTACTGGGCATGGAATCTAGGGGCCCTCTACCTCCCGGCTACACTCCCAGACCAATTTTATACTTTATTTGGAAACAGGGTCTCACTAAGTTGCTGAGAGCCTCACTAAGTAGCTGAGGCTGGCTTCAAACCTGTGTGATCCTCCTGTCTCAGCCTCCCAAGCGCAGGGATTACAAGCGTGCGCCACCACGCCCGGCTCCATGTTTATTTTTTAGAATCAGGGACATCGGTCTTGATCCAGAGGCCCTGCCCTGACTGCAGCCCTGCGGCAAGCTGGCCTGGAGTGGCCCTGGGCTCTGGGAACTTGGCCCCTTGAGCTGTGTCCTGTGTGACCACAGGATCACCGTGCCTGGTCTGCAGACTGCACCGCCGGTGAAGAGCAAGCGCTTGGAGTCTGGAGCCTGGAGACGTGCTGGGCAGGGCGTGCCTCCCTGCCAGGCTCCAACAGAAACCCAGACGCCAGCCCCTCAAAAGCTCGCCTGCAGACCGCGCTTCCCACGGCAGTCACACTTGGCTGCTGAGAAGGAGGTGCGCCCCGCGGGCTCTGGGGGAGCCTGGAACCCCGGCCTGGCCCCCCAGACCACAGTCCTCGTCCAGGGCCACGTCAACAGCCCCCTCTCATGGCAGTGAGTAGCCGTGAGCAGCCCGCGCACGCCGCAGGAACTCAGCCCAGCGACACAGAGGCCCACCTGGAGACTCCTTCCCATCCTCCCCTCGTCCACTCCTCAGAGCGACTGTGTTCATGTACTTAGCTCAGGAGCCTCGTGCACAGGCCCAGGCACTCAGCCTGTGGCTGGGGAGAACACTGGGGAGATTCTTTTATCAAAAGGTCTCCGCAGCACGTATTGAATAAGCCAAGCTTCCCCATGACAGGGTGTGGTGAGTTCACTGCTAATCAGCGGGGAAGGGGGTCTCTCCCTGAACTTTCTTATACCTCACTGAGCACTCGCAGGCCACAGGCCTGTGTGCTATCTGACGGCCCTGTTTCCTTCCTTTGAAGCTTATTTGGTTAACTCTGCTCACTGGGACTTTCCAAACGAGCTTTACATACATGTTTCCACACTGGGAGAGATTTATTTATTTTTATTTTTTGCGGTACTGGGGATGGAACCCAGGGGCATTTGACCTCCGAGCTACACCCCTGCCCTATTTTTTATTCTTTATTTTGAAACCAGGTCTCACTGAGTTGCGGAGGGCCTCACTAAGCAGCTGAGGCTGTCCACGACTGCGATCCTCCGGTCTCAGCCTCCCGATGCTGGGATGACGAGCGTGCGTCACCACGCCCGGCTGGGAGAGGTTTAAACCAGAAACTGATAACAGAAAGACACTTGGAAATCCCACAGATGCTTGTGAATTAAGCAACACGCTCCTGAATTACTCATGGGTTAAAGAAAAGGCCACAAGAGAAATCAGAAGATACTTCTAGTGGGAAGAAAACACGACATAATAAATGTGGGGGCAGCTGTCCTGCTCAGGGCTGGACGGCAGCACGGGCTCCCTAGAGAAAACCAGGGTCTGACTGCGTGATGCCATCGCCACCTCACCAAACTGAAAGAGAGATCATGTTAGACCCAGTGTAAGAAGGGACGAATATAAAGAGCCAAAGTCAATAACATTTTAAATAAGAAAAAATAAGAAAGGGTCAATGGAACTAAACACTGAGTTTTTAAAAATTATTCATAAAAGTTGATAACTCCCTGGCTAAAACAACTGAGAAAAATTACACAAATTAGCAATATGAAGAACAAGGAGGCGCCATGTTACAGATTGACAGATTCTACAGCCACTACAAGAATAATAAAAGACTCATACCAACTATTTTATACCCATAAATTTGACAATATAAATAAAACGAACAAATTCCTTAAAAGATACAAACTACCAAAGCTCGCTGAAAAGGAAGTAGATGATTTGAATAGTGCCCTATGTATTAAAGAAATTGAATCTGTACTTCAATTAAAAAATAAAACTCCGGTTCAGGTGGTTGAGCTGGTAAATTCTACTACTCAAGGAAAAAGTAATTCCAATTCTTTACAGACTCTTCCAGAAAACAGAGTGACAATGCCTCAGGCCGTCCATGGAGGCAAGCATGTACCTGTAATGCTTTTGATACCAAAACCAAAGATATCACACACAGACACATAGAAATGAACTATAGGCCAATATCCTCCACCAACACAAAAACAAATATCCTCGGTAACGCTTTGTCAAATCGAATCTAATAATAAAAAAGGGTGATACATCATGATCAAGCGGAGTTTATCCTGGGAATAAAGGATAAACTCCTTTATTGGATAAATAATAATAAACTCTTTTAGTGAGTTTACCCTTTATTCCCAGGATAAAACTTTATTTCCAGTTCAAACCTTTGTTTGGTTTGACAACTCAACAATGTGGTTCCCCATTATACCAAAGTAAGAAAATAAAACAGTGTTATCATCTCTATAGATTCAGAAAAAGCTTTGGGCAAAATCTGACATTCATTGCTAATCAAAACTCAGAAAAAAAAACGTCCTTAGCCTGATAAAGGGCGTGTGAAGGAAAGCTACCGCCATTTCCCACTCAATGAAAGCGACATCAGCCCGCTTACCCTGCGCGCGGGAGCAGCTGTCATCAGTCTAGTCCAACATCAGACCGTAGGTGTGCTGGAAACAGACGGCAGGGGAGTATTAAACAGAGACTCATGCTCAAAAATAACTCAGCAAGGTGCTTTCCTTCTACGAGAAGGGCGCACACACAGGACAAGCACCCTGGACAACGTGCGGGCAGCGCGGCTCCTTTTATCCTCCCGACAGGCCGCCCACAGAGCTGTCCCCCGCTGGCGGGCTGAGACCTCACAGTCTAATCCTTGGCTAGTTTCCTACTGGGAAAATTTTTTTTTCTTTCTTTAGAACAAAGGAGAAATAGTGGGGCATACAGATCCTGTACCAATAAGTTACAAAATGGATTCCTAGGCTACTGTTACTAAATGAATACCAGTCAGTTCTATACAACCTTACAAATTCCATAGAAAAGATATTTCTTTCTTTCTGTGCTAGCCAGTCCAATAAGAGAAGGTAAATAAAAAGGTGTAGAGATCCAGGTGGCAGAAACAACCTGCCTCTCACACAGCACAATCCCTGTGTAGATACCCCAAATAAGCCCCAGAAAACTACAGAATTGAAAAGCGAGTTAGCAGGATTGCAAGCTACAAGATCAACACACATCAAGTTTATTTCCATATACTAGCAAGAAGCCATTTTAATTTTAAAAACAGTATCTTTTGTGCATGTATGGTACTGAGGACGGAACCTAGGGCCATTCTGCCTCCAAGCTACACCCCCAGCCCTATTTTTTATTCTTTATTTTGAAACAAGATGCAGAAAGCCTTACTAAGCAGCTGACGCTGTGGGAACCACGACCCTCCCGTCTCACCCTCTCAAGTACTGGGATTACAAGCGTGCACCACATCCCGGTTAGTTTTGTTTTGAAACCGGATCTCACTAGGTTGATGAGTCTCACTACTTGGTGAGGCTGTCCTTGAACCTGTGATCTTCCAGGCATGCACACCACACCTGACATAAACAGTATCATTTATAATAATAGCACCCAAAGTATGAATTTACAGAAATAAAAATCTCACAAAATATATATGAAATCTGTGTGCTGAAAGTACAGAACACTGACAAGGGAAATCAAAGAAGACCTAAGTGAAATGCATAGACCAGGTTCATGGTCTGAGTTTTCAATAGTGTTGAGATT